>NC_090443.1:902575536-902880036 GCF_031143425.1 Pleurodeles waltl | reverse complement strand
GTGGCGACACCCTGCATGCTGAGGAGCGGGGTTGCCAAGAGTGACGGGTGGTGGGTAGTCCTGGGACTTAAAGGCTGATGCCCCAGACCTAGCGTTCTGGGCACCCATCGGCCTGCACAGTGACCTTGGTGATCCCACCCGTTCATCGCCCAAATTTAAGGTACTGTTGCTGCCCAGCAGTGGGACCGAGCAGCAGACATGGGATGTGAGCCCTTGATAATTGTAGGGGTAACCGGACAGCCTGAATGTGCAGAGTATTGCTGCTGGGGTCCCCAATGAAATGGAGCAGTCAGAGCTCTAGGAACTGTTGGAACAGTGCACCTGCTGCACAAAATGGCAGCGCTGTCATGGCCTAATTGTACGGGCTGGAGTTGACCTGCACAACAGCACTAGGAGGCCCATTAGAGTTAACAGCACCCCCACTTGCATCCAATGTTGATGCTGGGAGTCCTTCTCCTTCCACCACAAGTGCTCAAAGCTCTTGAGGCGCAATTGTGCTCTTCCTGGGCCCTGGATTTGTGTCCTAGCAGGGAGCCTGTGAGCTGAAACCCCTTAATACTAACTGAACCAAAGCACAACTGAGCCTGTGAGCAAGGAACCAGGGACCCAGGGACGCCATTTAAACTGTTGAGCTAGTTAAGTCCTTATGCAGTGACCTAACTACCTGGGACCGGCAGGAAGGGCTTTGAACTCAGAGCACTAATACCTCTACAGGCTGATACAATGGACAGAAATTCCAGGAAGAAGGAGGCAGCTGACATCTACCCTTATTATGTACCTGGGGCTAATGAAATCGATGACGATGGCCCGGGGAGGGCACAAACTGGGGTGCACACTGGAGCCACACTGGACAACATACTACAAGCAATTGCCACCTCATGGGAAGCACTTTAACTGAACATTGATACTTTGGTGGAAGACATGGGACTCATACAAGATGACCAGAGGTGGCTGGCAGAAAGGGTCATAACTGAGGAGCACACTTTAGAGGATATAAAACCAGAGATGGCCTCAGTATGGGAGCACATGGCAAATATGGAGGGAAGATTTAAGACCCTGGAAGCCAGAGCTGGAGAAGCAGAAACAGGGCCTGTAGGAAAAACATCAGGAACATAGGACTACCAGAGAGCATAAAGTGCTCCAACCTGAAAATGACTGCATTCCTAGAAAACTGGCTTAAAGAGGAAGTGGTGACGGAGGAGCTTTTACCCTTTGTTGAGATATAGCGAGCACATCATGTCCCAGTGCAGCCCACAATGCCTGAGCTGCCGCACCCCCAGTGATAGCTAAAATGTTGCACTACAAAGACCAGGATTGCATCTTATTTTAGGCCGGGCTGAAAGGGAAATCTAATGTTTCACAATCACAGAGTGATGAATTTCCAGACTTCATGAGAGAGGTCCAGAAGCAAAGTGCCTCCTATCTAGAGGGCCCGGAAATCCCCCAGGAGAATAGAACAGGGTGGGACCAATGTGATCCCCTCCATTCAGGACACCATGAATGGCTGCGAGCAGCAGAGGTGTCAGCGTCACTAAGTGGGGCAGGGTTGGACTCTTCCTCCACATTTGGAGATGCAGGAGGAAACAATACACACTCTGAGCCTCAGTCACTACGCAGGAATCTGAAGAGTCTCTGCCACGGGTTACTCCCCAAACTGTCAATTAACTCATCTGAGGGAGCCTGTGTATGCTGGCAAGATGAGATACCACTACATGGATAATAATAGTATTGTTACAATAATGTTGAGTTAAATGTGGGTATACACATCCTGTTTGCTTCCCATGGATGTTGTGGGGTGCAACTGGGAGGCGTCTCTACTGGTGCAACCCCTTATTAGTATAATGCGTGTGTTGAGTGCACGTGTTTTGAATGATATATCATTGGTTTGTATGGCAAGAGGTGTCTTTCTTATCCTGGAGATGGGGAGTTGGAAAGGTTTCTGTTATGGATGGTTTTGATGAGTTGCATCTGCCTGTGGCTCTCTGTCTCAGGTCCTGTGGGGCTGTATCTACAAAAACAAGGGAAGGAATGGGACCCTTTCCTGTACGTTTGTTGTGCATGCTTTATGCCCCATTATCACAACCCCTATGATGTACAAATGTTTATCCTGGAATGGTAGAGGCCAAGCAATTTAAAGTATATGCTTACCTTAAGAGGAGGGGAAGAACATCTTCCTACAAGAACTCCACCTCACAGAAGCTGAAGGAATGACACCACACAAGATGTGTTAGGGTCAAACCTATGCCACTACATACTTGGCTTTTACCAGAGAGGATTTCCTGTGGGTGAGCCGGGAATGCCCTTCCAGAAGACAGGTGAACTGATAGACCCTAATGGCAGGTTTATGGTAGTCACAGGCAGACAAGCTGATCGGGACCAAGTCATAATTGCAATTTATGCTCCTAACACAGACCGGGGTGGGGGGGCTTCTTCTGTGGGTTGTGCAGGGTCCTGGCCTCCCACATGAAGTACGCTATTCTTTTGGGGAGGGGAACTTTAATAGCATTGCAGCTACTGGCTTTAATAGGTCCTGCCCACACCTAGACGAGTCCCTGGTGCTTTGCATGGCTTGCAGGTTGTCCAACTGGCAACTACAATCAGGGTTGGTAAACTCCTGGAGACACACTGACCTCTTAGTGAGAGGCTACTCATTTTACTCTGGTATGCATGTCCAGCTCAACACCTTCCTTTGCACACGAGTGATCCAGGGGGCAATGCAAAATGTGGAATAATTGGCTAGACTAGTCCCACACCATAATATAGTATTTCTCTCCTTGCACAGGAAAAGGGTGAATCCACGCATTCCTGATTGGAGGCTGCATGTAGAGACACTGAAGGATCCAGTGTTCAAGAATACCACTGACAAAGCAATGAGTCAATATTTTGCAGATAATACAGTCACAGCTGAATAGCCGTTGTCTTAATGGGATACCCCTTTAAAACCAAAATCAGGGCGTTGCATTGCTAAAATGATAGGGGTGCAGTGCACAGTGGTGGGAAAAGTTGATAACCATGGGGAGGTTGAGAAAGCTAAACTGGGGAACCCAGCATTACAACAGTCGCTACTGGAAGCCAAAGATCTGTTGGTGACACAAATCAAGAAGCTCAGCTGCTTTGATCATAGAGCGATAAAGCAGGGAGCCTGCAGACGTGCCCCACCAATCCCATTATCATGTGCTCTGTAATTTTAGAGGTAGAGCTTGAGCATGAGGTGCACCAGTATGTGCCGGAAGACATCAATAAAAGGTTTGGTAACTATTATCCATCCCTCTATACCCAATGGAACACTCAGTCTCCACTTGACATTGACGATTTTTTTAGTCTCTGTAACCCTGTCAACAGTCAATCTGAAAGAAGCCAAAGATCTAGGTGGGGCTATCACACTTCAGGAGGTGAAGTCCGAGATAAAGAAAATGATGCACGGTTAAGAGTCTGCCACAGGTGGCCTTCCAGTGGAATTTTCTGCCATGTATAAGGAAGAACTTGCACCTAAATTAATAGACTTATACTCCACTGCTTAGACTCTGGGCCAACTCCTGGCATCCACTTGTGAGGCTCTATTTGTCCCACTGCGGAAGCCTGGCCAAACCCTTCCCCCATGATGTTTGGGTTTATTGCCCATCATGAATTCTCAGTGTGGACAACAAGAACCTTAGTTGCGTGCTGCCCACTCGCCTCGTGGTCTATATGACTAGACTGGTTCACGTAGATGAAGCGGGATTTATATTAGCCAACATCCGTAGACTGTTATCACTAATGGAAGATAACACTGTAGACAAACAAAGAGCAGCAGTCATGACAATAGACATCGAAAAAGCTTTCAATAGACTGAGCTAGGAGTTCCTCTTTCATGTGATGACGAATATGGGACTAGGGCCTGGCTTTGTCCCATGGGCTAAGATCTTTTACCCAAAACCTACAGCTTGAGTGAAAACCTGCAGGGTGATCAATAAAACATATGAGGTGGGGTGGAGGACCAGACAAGAATGTCTGCTTTCCCCATTGCTTTTTACGTTAGCGATAGAGCACTTGGCTTGCAGTGCACAATCCAGCACAATCCAGCACATGCTATCATGGCATGGAGATCCAGGGTACATCACACCATGCCGTTTTATATGCCAATGACATGCTTCTCTGGCAAGACGTAGCTGCGGACCTGGTCGGTGCAAAATGCTTACTGGAACACTGCTGGAGTTTCGAAGGTGAATAAGCAATAAAACTGTCTTTAAATTTTGTTTTAATTGTGTCACATTTGCTGTGTGTTCAGAGACAACGGTCAAACATCAAGCTATATCTTCTGAAAAATTGCTACTTTTTCTAATCTGGAGTGTACTTTTATTTCTCTGACTGTAAAGTGAGAGGATTTTGTAAAAGTGACCTATGTGACCTAGGTGAAAATCTTGCTGGGGTACAGGAAACAGAAGCAAAGGCTGTAGCATGTCAGTTTTTTTTAACACACTACAACATATAAGTATCGGGAAATTAACTATACATATTTATCAAATTATATCCACAATTAGGAAAGCACAAATGTTAGACCTGACACCCTTAGGGTGGTCTTTCCCCCAACTTTTGGCTGCCTCCATCCATGTCCTGACTTCGTTTTTGCTGGTTTTAAGACTGTGCACTTTACCACTGATAACCAGTGCTGATGTGCTTGTGCTTTCTCCCCTAAAAAATTGTAACATTGGCTCATACCTAATTGACATTTTTAATTTACTTACAAGTCCCTTGTAATGTGCACTACATGTGCCCAGGGCCGGTAAAATAAATGCTACTAGTGGGCCTGCAGGAACTATTTGTGCCAGCCACTTGAGTAGCCCATATCTCTGGCATGCCATTGCAAAATCTGTGTATACAGACTTACACTGCCATTTCGACCTGGCAAGATAAACCTCTCGACAGGCCTAAGCCTTCCCTTTTTATACATATGTCACCCTACGGTATGCCCTGTGTGGCCCACAGGGCAAGTTGCAATGTATTTAAGGGCAGGGTGTGTACTTTTAAGTTTTACATGCCCTGATAGTAAAAAACTCCCAAATGTGTTTTTTACTTCGGTGAGGTCTATCTCTCCCCTAGGATAACACTGGGATTACCTTATTATACTGCTTAAGTGTAATTCACAATCTGGAAGAGATGGGTTTGTCAAGTTGGGTGTCCCGGACGCACATTGTAAGATGATAACTTATGGTGAAGTTGGATTTTAAATTGCAGTGCTGAAAATGCCACATTTAGAAAGTTAGCACTTCCTTACCTAAACCATTTGGGCCTACTGCGTGTCTCCAATACATGTCTGGGGTGGGTTGACAGCTGGGCTTGTGCATTCCCTCTAGACAGCCACATACAAAGGGAGCTTAGGTGTGACTGTTAAGCCATCAACATCCTGATAGGCCATCCTGGGCACGATGGGTGAGAGGAGCTGACACAGCTAACAATTATTTGCAATGCAACTGGTCTCGCATTTCCCTGAGTTAGAGCTGTTAGCAGTTGTAAACTCCCAACCAGACTTTTCTTGCCACATTAAATGGAAAAAGAGAGCTTGATCGTGCTGCTACAGTTTACTCGTGGTAAAAACTTTCGCAAAAGTGCAATTATCTACGTAACTGGCAAAAGTGCAATTAACTATGTAACAGGGTCGATGTCATGCAAAGCGCTCGACTTCTACCAAGCGAGAAAAAAGAAGTCCACAAACCGGACAAAAAACAGCAAGCCTTGCATGTTTTCAGTACTTGGTCGCTGCGCTTGAGGAGGGCTAACCACTGGAAAAGGCATGACGTTTGCATGCTTTCCACTAAAGAAGGCAAGCAGATTTTAAAAGGCAAGCCCACGAACCAATGAAAGACACAGATGTGACATGGACGGGGCTCCGAGCCCTTTTCTAACTACTACAGCGTCTCACAAGCGATACGCATGCGCAAGCGCATGTTAGCGCAGGCTCGACCCTAAAAGGCAGTGTCCTGCCGCACTCAAAGAGCTGCATCCCCCCTGTAGTGAGTCTGGCATCAGGGCAGGAAGGGAGGGACTCTGTGCACTTCAAAGACCCTTCTTTGAAGTCTTCCCCACTCCAAAGGCAAAACTGGGTATAAGTACTGGACCTCTGACACCACCAGCTCAGTACTCTCCTGGACCTGAGAACACTCTGCCAGGAAGAAGGACTGCTGTACTGCTCAAAGGACTGTCACTGCTGGATTCTGTTAGACTTCTGCTCTGCTGTGCTGACCTGCTGCCTGCTGCCCTCCTTACCTGGTAGGGAGAAAGACTTGGCCTGAATCTCTCCAACAAAGAACCAATGTGACTGCAAGGGTTTGCTGGCTTGCCACCTGTTCTAAAATCTCAGGGACATCAAAGACTTCCCTTCCATCTACAAACAGCACCTAGACTTTTGCCAAGTGGTACTAATCCAGTCCAGAGCCCTCCTTGTGAGTGTAAAGTGCTGCACCTGCCAGAACCTGTGCCTCGACACCATTGCACTAATCAGAACCGACAAATTGCCTGCTGTGAGATCGAGAACGATGCACCACCGCTGCTGCAGGGACCAGACTGGTGGATTGCACTTGGAACCGCTGCATCACCTCCGGAACCAGAACTTTAGAACAGAACACATCACCGCCACTGCATGGAGATTGATGCATTGCCCCCCTCCAGCGTGGATTAACCTGCCACTGGCATTAGAAACTGCTGCACTCAGAACCAGCATATCGCCCTCTGGACTGACGCATCACTGCAGTTGTGTGGGCAAATCTGGTGCAACACCCCAACTGCGTGGGAATCGTCAATGCATTTTGTGCTGCGACCTGAGTTAAGGAACTGTTGCTCAGCAGGCCCTGCATCGGTCTTGTAGCCAGCCTGCGCTCCATCACAGGCACCCTGAACTATGACTTTGTCTCAGTCCAGCTTGACCATATATCCCAATAGATGTTTATTGGCCCTAAGCACTACCTGCATATTTATTCTTTAAAAATTCATATTGCAACTTCTTTTTATTGGATTTTTGTCATTTTGGTCTTGTTTTGCCTATAAAAATATAATCTGTTTGTCTAACCTATTTTAGAATATTTTAGTGGTGTTTTCACTGTGTTACTGTTTGAAATGTTGCACAAATACTTTACACATTGACTCTTACGTTAACCCTACCAGAAGGTGAGCAGAGATTAACTTTTAGTGTGCATCTGAGTTACCGTGACTAGGATTGTTGTTCCTGCTTGGACTGGGTGCATTCCTCTGACAACCAGAAATCCAGTCTTTAACAACAAAGAAAGCACTTTTTGTGAGTCTGAAGTGTGAAGGAAAGAAAGATTTTAATCGGATCAAAACACATCAAGACACTTTACCAGATTTCCACACATTATCGTTCTTGTGCTGTGGTTTTACAGTATACCTGAATGTCTTTGCAAATTTAGTGGTCATTTCATTAGAAAATGTACTCTCTGTAAATGACAGTGCGCTACCTCACCAGTGCTCCAAAATGTACCACCAGCTCCATCCCATACTCTTACCACTCTCCTGCTCAATGGGCATGGCACATTTGTAACACTTGTGATTTTTGTATGACGCTAGGATTTTCCACATTCCCTATGACTTCACTGCTATATCATCAATGGTGCCACCCCCACTCTAAAATTTGTTTCAGCACCACTGCCTCACATTTAAAATGACCTGGACACACCCTCTTGGACCATGAATGACGACACAACTAGATACATATTGTTCTCTTATACCAGGACACCCGAGCAATTTGCAATATTAGCGATAGTCACTCTTTTAATAACTGAAACTTGAGCTTCTTCGTGTGCCCAACCCCTGTGCATTCTGTTGAGTTAATCTTGATGCTATTGAGGACACACCTTATGCCTAATCGGAGCTCATCCTCATTCATCAAAACGATTCACGCCCCTTCCCACACCCAAGGTAATGCCACAGCTATCAACAGGAACACTTTGCTGCACCAATAGACACGCATTCACACATCTATTGCATTGCAAAGGTCATATTCCAAGTTATTACCTCAATACAGTGAAACTTCCACGATAAAATGCCTATTTATTACTTCCGTTGAGGGAGGGCCATCTTGACACACTGGTGAATAGTTGCCCACCTCAAACTCCGCGATGTTAATAAGTAGCATATTACACTCTGCACAGCCATGCTATATATAGGATAGACAGACAAACGGTCAGACATGCAAGTAGATGTGACCATAAAAATGTAATGGATTACAGTAGTGGTAATATGCTTGTATAATTAGTATAGCTATTCAAAAATATAAAATCAAATAAATAAAGATATCAGACGCTTATATTGAAGTGTAAAAAAAGTGACCGCATCACGGGAATAACCTTTTTGGGAAAGCTTTCAAGTGCGATTTATTTTATTACAGTTTGAATTGCTAATTTCTGCACCTCTAATGATATAGATTTGTTAATCATCCTCGTTAGAGGGTCCTGACCCTCCTGTGCGCTAATGTTTACCGTAAAAGAGCAGGCTGTATTATTTGTGTGGGTCTGCACTGTACTGCTGACCGAGCAACCTGCTTCTATGAGGGGAAAAACGCGCGTCTTTTCGTTCCATCAACTTCTGGCCAACATCAATACCAGTGTCAGAGGACCCCTGACTGCAAGGGCCTTCGTGTCAGCCACTGACATCTTCTCCGAATCAGCACATTTTTTATGCCTCTCCTCAGCAAACCCTGCCCTGCTACTGAATATGCTGCCAGGAAGTGGAAAGCTATCGCTAACAAACCCATGATGAATTCAAGATCGATGGAGCCGAAGGAAAAAAGACAGATCTGTGAATAAAAATGTCTGAAGTTCGGAGAGCGGATCCAAATTTCCAGCCTAGTGCCTCGTTGTCGTTCTTCACCCAGAATATCTGCGTTCACAATAAAAGAGCTATCTCTCCATCCTCAAGGTCAATGATTTGAATCTTAGCGTGCCCACTCGCCTTTCAAGGTCAATAAAATTATTACGGACCTGCTAGCCGCACCTAGAGAGAATACAATATGGACACAACACCACAAACCTTTTTATGGAATCATAACAAGTCATTTTGTACTAATAGCCTGGTCACTCATTAGCATCTTGTCATAGGGACTGAGCTAGAATTTGGCAGACGATTTAAAGCCCGTCAGGACAACAGAGTATGTTACTCCGCAGCCCTGACGGATATCTTGCCCACCAAATTAGAGATGTGTATAGGTCCATGGATTTCTCTCTACATTGACAGGAACCATCATCGTGGTGTTTTCGGTCAATGTAGGAAAAGTTTGACTGATGTCTATGGCCAGAAGTCAAACATTTCCAAAGTTTTACAAAACTACCATGGTGTGGGGGTATTTTTAGGTCGAGCGTGCAAGAGCTCTGGTCTGTTGTAATCTATCTGTTAGCTTTTAACATCGCACATCAATATCACCCGTTCATGTGCTTGCCTTTCAAAAATCCTTTGTTTTCATTGGTAAATGCTTTAGGTTTGTCCCTCCTTGGGGCATGTTTTGTTACCGCCTTGGCCATCAACCCTGTTACATGGATAATTGCACATTTGGTGATACGTTTGACTATGAGCAAACTTCTTTTTCCTTTTATGTCTCTCCTTCACACTCTTGCTCATTGCAGCTGTAGAGCTTAGAATCGGCCCGCTCATGTAAACTGTTTTACTTTTCATTTTCAATTTATGTGGCAAGAAAAGTCCAGGTAGGAATTTACAACTCTAATAGCTCTAACTCACCCTCTTTGCCAATACTTGTTTTGTTACAGCAGCTAACAAAGCCTTACTGGCTTCAAGTGCAAAACACACTGACTCATTCATTGTCTCGGAAAGAATAGCAACGAGCCAGTGAGAATGCTTTGAGGTAGGCATATAAAAATCCTATTCTTGGTTTACGGAGAACTCTCGCTTAGCTGCCTACACCATTGGCTGCAAACCACTCCCCTACTGGGGTATAGGACTATGAGGGTGATTATGAGTTTGGCAGTGAGGGGTCTTCATTGCAACAGCAACAGAGTAACTTCTCTGCCAAACTGTCATTTGTGCACCTGATTCAGCAGCAGAGCACCAAGAGTATGTCAACAACAGCACCTCCTCCGGCTGTGTCTCCAATATACTCCATCGGTCCTCACAAAAGCCTTTGTGAGGCACCATTCAAAATGTGCAGAGTTAAAGGAGCCAACAATATGAGTTGAGCAGGTAAACTATTTTGATGCAGCCTTTCCTGTCACATGACCTATGACCAAATTTACATACCCATAATTCCATGTTACTTCTGAGTCCTCCTGTTGTATCTTTTTGTGGAAACAAGTGTTTTATCAATGTACCGGATTACAATCATTATAAATTGGTTGTATTTTAAAGGGTTTTCTAAGATGAACTTAGTAAACGAAATCACCCTGACAGTCTGTGGAACAGTGTTTCCTGGTGCCACAGGCAGCTGAAATGAAACGTATACTCTGGTTTCTCTTCAAACTGAAGCGCAGGGTTACCCTTATTTAGTAAGCAAAAGTATAACTATATAGTAGGCAGATTGATTATTTATTGGTTCCTCAAGTGCAACAACATTCTTTTGTTATCCGTTGACACGCTTTTGGGGAGTGATTCTTACTGTGACATGGTTAACCTGTAGCCCTGTTACATAACATATAAGAAGGACCCCTATTACATGACATATAAGAAGGACGCATGCTGCACATGGGAAAGCAGCGATATATAACAACAGGTAAGGAAGCGTCAAACTGGTAAATGAAACACGTCACTGTATCCAATCTGGGTTTTATTTCTGGATCGACTCTTGCTTCTCCTTTCTCATTGATGATTGAGATTTTATACAAATGCCCTCTTTGACTTAATTGTAAAGATGTGTTAAAGTATACATTTACAAACAGATTGTCTCTAGGTGCTGCTACCAAGTCCATACTACTTTTATCGACATCGAAAGAAAGATTCATACCAATAACCTTGAGGATGGAGAGATAGCTCTGTTTTTGTGAATGTAGATATTCTGGGTGAAGAACGACAATGAGGCACTAGGCTAGAAATCTGGTTCACCCTACCCCATGGCCCACGCACATCCCAACCCTCGACTCACTCCTTCTTCACGTACAGAACACACACATGAGGAATCGTCTGCCTGCTTTAGAGGCTCCAGAGCATAGGCACACATAATACAAAGAAAGATCACATGACTACAACTCTCAGGGAGGAGAGGAATTGAATTTGAAGTTGTTGGGATTGGGTTGCTAATTGTATGCAGCTGTTTTTGTCCAGTAATACAGTAGCTATCAGATGATGATCCTATCACATGCACAGCTTATATGGAATGAGTTGTAACAAAACACAATAAAATGTGTTTAAAAAAAAAAGTCCTACACACCAGTTACTACCTGCAAGGTAGGCAATGCTATTGCCACCAACACACTACATGCAATTCAGAATTACATTGTTATAAAACTAGGGCATAAACCTCCCCATATGCTACTACCATAGACCCCTCCCTCTTTCTCAACCCTTTATCTGTGACAATGTTCGGGGTTGGTTTGTGTTGGCTGCTGCCCCTGTACACTGAACACAAGGTGGCCTCATACCACCTCTCGTTATTAAAGAAAGCCTTCTCTGTCTATAAAGCCAGCATCTGGATTGAAATCTCTGTATCCAGTAGGGCGGCCTCAACCATACTCTAGTTTATTAAAGAGTTGAAGGCACAGCTCTCTAAAGAATATTGCATAGCAATGATGTCAGAGTCAACTCTCACTCTTAACAGCTAACTCTCCTGAACCAGCTGAGTTTGTTATTGACCAGCTCATCTACTCAATGGGTGGGTGTAATCACACAGAGTTCCTTAAGAATTTCACAAGATTAGGTAGAATCACACAAGAGCAATAATTCTACATTTAGCTCTATTACTTAGCACAAAAATGCCTCCTTGTGTCCAAAATGGAAGCGAGGATGAGTTTCGCTAAGAAATAGTGCTAAATGCAACAGAACACAAATAACCAGTGCAAGCAAACTATCACGCTCACTAAATGTTACTATTTTCTTATTGCAAAATGCACCCTCGCACCCAAAGTGGAAGCGAGGATGCATTTGTGCACTAAGAAATGGAGCTAAATACAGCAGAACATGAATAGCAAGTCGCTGCTTGCACTCGCTAAATGTGCTCTTGTGGTAAGATTTTTCTTGCAAAATTGCACAAGCAGGAGAAATCATGTAATTATCAGTAATTCTGCATGAAATTACTCCAATTATTCTGGCATAATTGATATATCACCCAGGCCAAATCTATTCCTTCTTCATCAGTTGTTACAGTAGGGCACCTCTGTCTTTGGTGTTCAGGAATTCTAGTGGGTACTATTCTTTCAGGTGCAAAAGGTTATTTTTCAATGCTGTCTGTCTGTGCTTCTGACTGCCATGTTGATCTTAGTACTTTCACTCATTTGTGTATTTCCACATGTATATGTATGTATTGTGTGCTGCTGGGCATGGCTGGATGTCTTTTTCCATTCACTGTTCGGTTCCCGGCTTTTCACTCCATGGCATTTTCACTGGTCCCGGGTTTGGGATGGCTCTCTGGACAAGTCTTTTGGTTGCCCTGAAGTCCGGCCACTTGATTGGAATCCTTCTTCTGTTTCCCTTTAATGTGCAAGGTTATGATAGCCTGCTGCACTCAAATGCCTCAGGTGATTCCATGGTACCCCACCACTGCACTGGTAGGGTTCTTCTGTCCTAAAGTTGGGAAGTTGGTCTTCCCTTGCTCAGTGGGTTAATTTCCTTCTATTGCATGGTTTGACTTCTAGCATTGCCAAACGATTACCTTGTGTTCCAGGGCCTGTGTCTTCAGCCTGTGTGGGTCTTGCATAGACTGTAGCATTGATGGTTTCATGTGGTCATCATATGCTTTATTTTACCAGAGGATTCCATCCCAGAGTTGCAGCTTGCTTTGCTTTGATGCTTTGCACTGCCATGGTATTTTACTGTCTCTATTTGTTGTGTTAGGATTAATGGTGCTGGCTGAGATCATTTGTACTGTCTGGGGTGGCTTTTAAACTCCTGGGCTCGTGGCTGTGCTAGGGGTTTTGCATTCACTCATTGGCTCATGCTTGACATTGATGCTTCTCAGTCTCTACCTTAATGGCTCAAGGCCAGCTGCTGCTCTGGTACTGTGCCTGTTTTGCATTCTGCTCTCAACGTGCTTGTATGGTTTCGTAATAATGACAGTTCCACTGAGTTTAGGCTGCAACATACCAAAATGTATGCTCTAGCCTGAGCAACTTTCCTCTGCCTTGGTGCCTGCATTTCACCTCAAAGGCCTGGGTGCAAAAGTGTTCACATCTCCTCTTCCTCCAATCCCCAGAGGACATTGTCATGAGTGGTCCATCGGCCTACATCAGTACTGCGCTACCTTTATGGTGGGGTTTCTTCGGCAACCATTTTACCACTGTTGTTTGTACGCCGTGACCTGTGATTCTGGTCCTCTGCCTTGTCCTTATATCCCTGGCTAGAACACTTTAGATCCTTGATTCAGGTGAGTGCTGTTCATTCAAGGGTTTCTCCGCCCCCCCTGTTACATTCTTCTGACAACTTTGAGGTTCCTGGTTCCTCTGTGTTGTTCTGGCTCCACTCCTTGGCTTGGTTCCACTTTTTGGGTTGCCTCTTTAGTTCAATGATGTTACTCTCTCTTTGTTGCCTGGGTGATACTTGTTTTTTGATACCTGTGCAGATTCTCTTCTTCTTGGCTATGCCTGTTTAAACATTCTAGGTTTCCCAGCTGTTCCATACTGTGGTTTCTCTAAGAGCAGATATGGTGAATCATTCACTAGTAATTCTGGGGTGGGAAACGTCCTTAACAAAGCGTTGTGAACAATGCGGATGTTTAGCACTTAAGGGTAACCACACTTGCAGGAACAACGCATAGCTTTTTCTGTGCTTTAACCACGCATGTGCCAAACTAAGGCACAGAAAAAGCCAGAATGGATCGGTGCAGTGAGGTAACTGGGGCTGGGGTGAATTTAGGGCTTGGGGTGAGTGAGGGGGTCAGGGTCAGGCTATTTCTTTTTTAAAGGACGCGGTGGGGGTGGTTATTTTTCTTAGGTTGGTGGGGTCAAGCTATTTTCATTTTAAGTTAGGGGCAAGAGTGGAGGGTTATCTGTATTTTTTTTTGTATTTAGGGCTTAGGTTGCAGGGTAGGGTACTTTTTTTTTTAAAGGGGGTGGGGGAAGCTTTAAGGAAGGTCGGGAGGAATAGGAGAGAAGAGGAGGAAGGATTGGGAGAGGTTTGTGGGCAGTTTTTAGCAGTGGGGGTATTTAGTGCTTAGGGTCCGTTGGGGTGTCAGGGTAGTTTCGTTTTTAGGGGCAGGGGTGTGGGGTCAGGGTCGTTTTTTATAGGGCTCAGGGAGGGTGGAGGGGTCGGGGTAATTTAGTTTTAGGAGCAGAGGTGAGGGTAGGGATAGTTTTTTTTAGGGCTTAGTCAGGGTAGTTTACTGATAAGGTGGGAAGGTTTTAGGACTCAGGGCTGATGGGGGGTGTCGGGGTAGTTTAGTTTTTTGGGGTATAGGTGGGGGGCCAGGGTAGTTTTTTTAGGGCTCAGGGTGGTGTGGTCTGGGTAATTTAGTTTTTATGGGCAGGGTGGGGGTCTGGATAGTTTTGTTTAGGGTTCAGGTTGGGGGGGTGTCAGGGTAGTTTGGTTTTATGGGGCAGGGGTGGGGGGTGGGGTAATTTTTTTTTAGGATTCAGGGCAGGTGGGGGACTGGGTACTTTTGTTTTTAGGGGCGGGGTGGAGGGTTGGGATAGTTTTTATTTTAGAGCTCAGGATGGTTTGGGGGTCATTTGGGGTAATTTAGCTATTAGAGGTGAGGGTAGTTTTGGGCCTCAGGGCGGTTGAAGAGGTTTTATGACAGAACCATGCAAGTTATTTTGCATGCCGTGTCCACATATGCCTTTACTAGGCATGCTTTTACAACGAAATTCGTTGTAAAGGCATGTGTGGCAAAGACATGCATGGAAACAACGCGGTTGTGGTTTCGACCACGTTGTTAAGGCATGCATTGTTTCGGCATGCATGGTTCTGTCATGCAGCCCTCTGGGGTGGCTTTGCTGACAGTAGTACCTTAATATGGGTTTCTCCCTGTGTGGCTCATTCACTGCTGTGCCTCTCAGATGGTCCCTGTATTTTTGCGATCAACTCCACCTTCCCAGGTTGGCTTGAATGCTTCTTTCTCCATGGTCTGTGATCAGAGCTGGGGTGAGCAATTTATGCTGGTTGAATGGGCTGCCTCTTGCTTCTTGACTCTCATGTGCCTGGAGCTTTTGGACCCTATTTCAATGTCTTAAGTGGTTTGTAGCTTCTTTCTCATGCTGACTCCTTCAGTTCTGTGCTTCCTTTGTGCTTTTATGTGCTCTGCGATGTTTTTGGGCAGTTCTTAAATTGGCTAATTTCACCTGCTTTCGAGGAGGGTGGTAGGGTTTCATTTCCTTGGGTGTTGAGACTGTCCAGTCCCCTTTTTTCTAGTAGTCTAGTAGTTGCTGATCTTTGTCTCCATCTTGGTCATGGTTCTTGGGCTTTGTAGTGTTTTGGTTGGGCACTGATGTTTTTTCAGGAGTTGTTTCAGTTCTTGTTCTTTTCCAGGCCTTGGTTGTTCAGTCTTATCTGTTCTCAGACGTTAAAGGCAGGAGGATGTTTGAGTATAATTAGGGTTTTCCCATCTTTTGGTCGCTGCTGGTCTCCTATTGATGGGGCAGGCTTGGTGCCCGGCCTTTTGCTTTGGACATTGATCTGTGTGCCTTGTGTCCCATCCCTGAGGCATTTGTTCTAGCTTGCATTTCCTACATTATTCCTTGTGCTGTTCTTTTGGGTGAATTTTACGTTGACTTTCTCTCTGTATCCTGTGGCCTATGGCCATTTTGGGCCCACCATGTAGTAGTATACAGGAGGTGCTATGCCCTAGGTCTGGTTCTGGTGGCTCAGCTGGTACCAGACTAGCTTTCTGCTTGATTTATCCTAATAAAGGACAGTGACAATGCAGTGCGCGCAAGGAGGGTAATGCCCTGATTACTTATTGGTAATCATCAATAGCATTGCCCATTCTCGTGGGTAGGACTGAGACAATTAAGCCCTGAATGCGGAGTAACGAATGCTACCAGTAAATAATCAAGACACTGCATATTCGCATGGGTGTCGACCACTTCTCATAAATTGTAAAAAATGTATTAGACTTAAATTGACACTATCTACACCTTGCAAGGCGCTTGACGGTACACCAGTTGGGATTAGGGTGGGGTGAATTTTCCTTGTAATGTTGTGATTTGGACTTATTTATTGGTATAGCAGCAAAGGATCCAGGATTATTCTTCGTACACTGTTTCAGAGTACTGTGCAATGTGATGTCCGATTTATTGTTTATGATGTAAAAACGAACACATATTACATTTCTGCTCGATGTTTTATTAAAAATGTCCTCATGCACACCGGAAAATATGTAATACTTGAAAACAAAAAACGAATAAAGTTTGTTTAAAAAATACTTAAAAGGACACCGCAGGCATTCATTGAGCATGCACGTGATGCTTCTTCTGTATTTTAAAATGTGTTCTCATTTTTGGATCGTTTGTCTCTATTTTGGTCCCTGCTCACCATTTTCCCACAAATGATCAAAAACACGATTATGCATAAAAGGAAACTGGAGGCATCAATTCAGCGTGCTCCGAAATGCTGCTTCTATATTTTAAAATTAATTTTCTCCATTTTTCTATTTCCCTCTATTTTTCAAGCGCCTTTGCTAAGCTTATAAGGTCACCTTTCATGACAATTCCAACAGGGGTATGTCTTGTAGCCTTCACTCTGACACAGAGCCGATGATTTATTATTGCCCAGTTCTCGATGCCGTTCACTGCACAATCCAATCTAAGAGACACACATATTTCTCAATTCAGGGACTTCTTTTATTTTATGAAAAATCAGCTCGGTGCCTTGCGGTCTGAGCTAGACTTGTCCTGTGTTACTAATTTCTTTTTGATGCATTCATTTCGCTCGGCTTTTCGCATTTTCCATTTTGCTGTGTTCTGTGTTATCCTGCCTGGGCTGAGAAAAAGACAGATGAGCGCGGCCGCGGATGCTGGGCGTCTCTGGCATTTTATGTTCTCTCAAGGACTAGAAACTGACAGGATGAGCTGTTTGGCAGTTTTCATTTCTCGTATCATTAAAAGGTTACTGTTCCACGGGGGGCAGAGTATCCAGACCATCTTGCGCCACAAATGTCCCTGTTATTTTCTGGCCCTCTGGATTAAAAAAGTATATTATACTTGATCACAGTGATCCAGACTATCCTTGTTTTATGCCGGCTTCCAAGTCAAACATTCGACTTGTCTTTAAAGGGAAAATCACCTCTGTATGAACCTACAAAATTCGAGTGATTTATTTTTGGCTGAGGCCACAGTGATGTCAGAAATAGAATCAGGACTGATTGACAGATATGTTCTCCCTGCAGGGGCAACCTTTACTTACAATTAATGCAGTGGTGTCACAATTTTTGTTTTAATTAATCTAGAACACGTCGTCATTATTTCTCTCACTATTTCTACGTCCTTCATATAATCTATATTAACATGAAATGTTTATGAATTAAGGTGTGATGATGCCGCATAGAAACTATAGTAATAGCAATTTTGCTTAGAGGTGCGTTTGAATAGTGACCACGATGAGTGCCCACCAATGTATACGCAAACTAATAATGATGACCAAAATGTTTATGTTACGTTCAAATGAGCTTATACTAACATTTGCATTATTAAATCTGTATTGAAAACCTCATAGGCCTTAAGTTAGCATGAGCTGCAGCTTAGCTGCTTGGCTCTCATATTAAATGCATTTTTCTATTTTTCAGTGTGCTGACTCACAGGGTACATAACCCTGCAAGTTCTTTTTGGAAGATGAATGTAACCATGTAAATCCGTTTCCCACCGCTTCTCATCGTCTTGCAAAATAAATGTTAAAATGAATTGAAACAGTGTAGATTAATGTAATGTACAAGGTCATTCAAACCGGTGAAGACAATGGAACTGCTGACCAAAAGATGTGCAAAGAATTACAAAAGGATGAAGTCACACCGGACTGCCACCTCTAAAGACATCAATTACGAAGACCAATCAAAAGCTTGTAAAATAATATGAGGTGAAGATTAGGATTACCTAATGTGTTATACAATAGGTCAAAGATAGTGGGGTATAGCAAATGTCCAATAGAATTTTGGGGGAATGTACTACGAAAAGGGATAAAAACCCATGTCACAGGGAGGTCATTTAGGTGGGTTAGGGAATGCTATTGATTTTATCCAGAAACTCTGTCACTCTGTTTGGTGATTTGGTGGTTTACTTAAAACCACCCTCGCCCTTAGATTGTCCATTTTACACTTTACCTCCTTATGAGGAAAGTGCCCTTTTGCCCCAGAGCTGAGTTCTGACTGAATGGCGATTTGACTGATGCCCTGAAGACGAAGACTGAACCTGTGTGCTGACCTAATCCTTGGAGGGTAATTATGACAATGCAATTTGTAATTTGGCTGTTTGCTTTTCCTTTCTAGGTACCAACTGCTTGCTTTTGACAGAGACCTTAGCTAGATGTTTTCCAAATTGGTGTTCTAAATCATTTTGCATGAAGCCCAACATGCGAATGCTAATCAGTGGTTAGGATAGGGGTTCATCAAACTAACGCAAATAGACAAACGACCAAGATTATGTTTTGTTGAACTGACATGTTATTGACACTCTGCTAAATTGATCTATGTTCGCACCATGTTATATTCTGATGTTTGTGATTCTTGCTTTAATGAAAGCTTACCAAAGTTGCCATATCCTGACTATGCTACTATGTTTCTTGGTGTTGAGATTAACGCATTTGCTATTAGATTGTAATTAATAGGGAATAAAATTCATAAAATTCTACTAAAGAAGGTGTGGTTATTCATGGCTGAAAGGTCGTGGTAGCGTCTTTGAATTGATCAATGACTTTGACTAAAGTGAAATGCATTTTCGTGATAAATATTGATGACATTATTGTTGTGTTGATTGATATATTAATTAGCTATCTCGTCCTGCGGTGTCTCTCAACTGGGTCAAAAGATTCATTGGCCTAAAACGAGTCCTGATGTGTAATAAAATACCATAAAGGGACGCTTTATTAGTTCCGGTAGCAGAGGATGGTTTGGCCCTTTGGGGCCCTAGGACAGAGAATCATTGTTTAAATTGTTTTTCTGAGATAATGCAAATTGGAGGTATGATGTGTTTCTAAATTCACCATGACTTTCCCGGGATCTCGGAGCCTGCCTAAGTGAGTTGGGGATGTTCTCGGCGTCATAGCATGTGTGGTGTAGGGTTTGCGCTTGCTCAGCTTATACATTTTGCAGGTGAATTGTGAAGTTTGTGTATATTTCGGCCAGGTAATGTTGTTTTTAGAAGGAGTGGGCGTACTCCGCAGTACGAGAGCAGGGAAGTCGGCGTACTTCATATGAGTGTGCCGCTTTGTGCTAAAAAATTATCCATGTGGTTGGTTGTTTATGTACGGACCCGTCGTGGTCTAAGACTCCGGAGTATATTGACAAGTGTGGGAGACACTTGGGTTTATGTTGTAATTTGTGCGGTTTAATAGGTCAATCGGGCGTGATTGACAGGTCGAGTTTGAGTCAAATTGTATGTGTGAAACCTTCGATGGAGATTTGGCAAGTTCTAAAGTGCACTAGGACGAACCATTGACAAGTCGAGAGTATGATTTGCGGGTCGAATTCTGCTTGCATATGCGGGAATTGAGAAGGAGTGAGTAGCGGCCGAGGCTTCAAGTGAAATCTCTGTAAAGTTCTGAAGCGGAAGTGTTACCCTTCCTGTAGTAAACCGGCAGATTTGTGTTGTTGTTAAAAGTGCTCGCAGTAATTTGTGCATTAGTTTGGTGTGAATCCAGTGAGGGGCGGACGAGCCGCAAGACTTTGTCAGCTGCAGTGTGTGAGTGTGACGTCAGTGGTGCCGCGCTGAGATAGGTCAGTTGTCTAGAGGGGTCGCACACGGATTGGCTCACCGTCTGTGAGGGGCAATAGGTTGAGAAAGGTGGGTGAAGAGTGTCCTGGGAATTAAAGTCACTTTATGATTAAATACAAACAAGAAGAAAAGACGCAGAGATGAATTTTGTCAAAGCTTTTAAGAGTGCTCTGAAAGGAGATGTATACATTATGGCGAGTGAAGGGGAGGCTACACCGCCGGAGGGTACTCCAGCCTACATAGTTATGGAGGAAAAAGGAGTCGCGCCTTGTTTATGGTTGAAACAGTGGCGCAAATTAACAGAGAAAGAGGGATGTTTAGCGTTCCCAGAACATGGGACGTTCAATACGAGGGTGCTAGAGAATTTGAGGTGGATGTTAAGCGTACAAAAAACACCTCTGAGGCCAGCTCAGTATGAGGCTTTAGCGATTTGGGACCTAATGACTCTTAAACAGAGACAAGAAAAATTCCAAAGAAGAATAAAAAGGGCAGAAAAGACTGATGCAGAAACTAGGTGGGATAATGAGAGCAAAATGTGGAGACAGGGAATAGTTGATGGATTCAAATTGTTCCCAGCAATTACACAGGGAGATGAGACGCAGGGAAAGAAAGCCACCTGTAAAACAGACAAAGACTCTAGTAAGCCTAAGGAAACTAAGAGACCTTGGGAAGAAGAAGATGATTCAGACGATGAAGAATTTATGGATCGAATATTACATGATCGCCCGCCACCGTATGCGGCAAGTGACAATGTCCCGAGCACTAGTACGGGTCCTGGGAAACAGACGCAGGAGAAGGGAGTTACTGATACGGTACAGACTAGTGATACGGGTTCGATACAGAATGGTGTCAGTGTACCCACTGCGCCAGACATGCAGATGCAGTTGCACCCTCCACCGCCGATACAGAGAATCTATCCAGACTTCCTAGTGCTAGAGACTACTACAAACCTGATAGTGCCGCCAGACTCGATATATGCAAAATCGAGGTTAGTGCAGATTGAGCCAACTCCACAATTGTTGCCCCAGCCGCAGCCACAACTGATACCAGGATATAACCCAGCAGCAGGTCCTCCATTAATACCTGCTCCAGCTTCAGAGGATCAGACCTTTGGAGTCGCAGCTCCACGAGGTTTGGGACCAGGTCAGACACCCGCTGCAATATCGCTACCAATTACTGTTGGTCCACCAGTGCCATTGTATGCACCAGGTAAGCCTGGCGTATGTGATCAGGAAGTAATGACCCAAGATGCAATAAGAGGAGGGTTCATAGGAACTCCCCAGTTAATGGCCCCAGGAGAGCAAGTGGTTGAAAAACCGAGGTCCTTGTTAAATCTTAGCCCAGCTGAAGCACGGTTGGAGGCAATGAGACAGGCAGGGCTAGGACTGCCAACCTCACAGACGATAAGTACGAATGCTTCACAATCGCCAATGATGCATGCAGGGAACATTTCACTGCAAGGTTTTACAGTACAACAGTTGAATGAGTGGTTAGAGAAGAACTATGCTTCACAGAAGACTACAGTGACTGCAGTAGAACCAGAAAGGATGGGGAGAGATGAGTACCTGAATTTTGTGAGACTGGGGGTGGAAGCTGCTGAACTAGTGGACGGAACAATGGGGGTAAACAGATTAGAGTCATATACAGAAGCAGAACTGAGATATCTGTGTCCTAAGATTACTAAAGAGGTAGGCAAGGTACATCAGAGATTAGCGAACCTGGAAGACAAGTACAACATTGATGTTGAGAACACTAAACATTTGAAAAAAAGTTACAGGTTAGACTTTGATTCAAAAGACTTTGAGCATATGAGGTCTGCCGGGATGAAAGCGCATTTCAAAAGAAATACTGCAAAGTGCGCAAATCTGGGGAGCGTTAGAAAAGTGGGAAGGCAGATGGGCAAAGAAAAGAGATAAGGAGAAAGGTGACAGTCCGGGGTCAAGTCAGGCTAAAGCTTCACCCGATACGGAATCGGTAAAAATACTACCCATGAGAGAAACAGCTGGTGGAGTTTTAATTCATGTGCCGTGGTCCAGAGGAGACATCCTATCTTTTACTAATGATTATCCCAGGTTGAGGGAGAAACCGATTGAGTGGTACCAACAAACAGATAGGTTTGTGAAGCTTGCAAAGTGTCTCTGGGAAGACTTGAATACCCTGTTTGAGATTATTGTCCCACCCGACTTATGGCTTGAGTGCAAGAGAGGGGTAGACTGGCCGACGAAGGAGCCGGCAAGGGATAAGGTGACCGGAGCTCCCTCTGAGGAGGTGATGAAGTACTATCATAAAGTGATTGAATTTTTAAAGCAGAAAGTGTCGCCGAAAGTGACTGACTGGCAGAAAATCGACCGGACCTCACAGGAGGTTAAGGAATCAATACATGCTTACTATGAGAGGTTGTTAAAGGCATTCAAACATTATAGTGGTACTGAGACCATTGAGCCGAAAGACATGAACCATCTCGTGTTTAGATTTGTTGAAGGGCTGAGACCAGAGGTTAACCAGATGATTAAGAATCATTTGATTTGTTGGCAAGCAAAGCCGATTGATGAGGTGTTGCAGTATACGAAATACTGTAGTGACGAAATTGAGCTGAAGCAGAAAAAGTTAAAGGAGAAAGTGATGGTGATGCAGATAAGGGCAGCGCAGGCTGGTATGCAGGGAAATGGAGTTCAACAGATGATACAGCAGCAACTGCAAGGGAATGGTGTGTTTCAGGCACAACCGAGAGGTCGAGGATGAGGTTTTGTAAATCGCGGTCCAGACTTGAAAATTGTAAATTGTAAATTAGCACTTGTATAGCACACTACTCACCCGTTAGGGTCTCAAGGCGCTGTACTCATACCGCTATGGAACCCCTCCTGGTTTTTCCCTGTGAGGCACCCTGAGCACCCCCAGGGTGAAGCCAGGCATCCAAGCGCTGTTGGGGCCATTGTGGAGATTAAGCAAGCTATTGCCCAGAGTTGCAGAGTGGGACCCATGAATTAGATTAGGCACTGAGGCGAGAATTATCTAGTCAAGTGGAATTGAGCCCAAGACCTGCCGAAGCGGGACTTGAACCCTGGTCTTGAGCCAGATCTCTGCCTCAGGGTCTGCCGCTCTAACCATTGAGCCACACTTCTCCACTGTTACTGTACTGTGAATACTGTTGTGGTTCAAAATGATGCACAAGGGATGAAAAGGATGTCACCATGTCACGCGTGCGGGGGCGTGGGGCATTGGAAGCGGGAATGCCCAAATGTGGTGCAGGATGGTGTCGTTCTACAAAGCACTAATGTCGGTACATTGCAAAATATGAAAGGTCCAAAACTGAGAAATCAAAACCCGAACTTCCAAAATAACATGATTCAGATGCAAGGGTTACAGTCCATGCAGCAAATGCAAATGCCGCGCGTTCAGCCAGCACAAATGCAAGAAGTACAACAGCAGGTTCCCATGGTACCTAGACAGCAAATGCAATTACCCATGGCTCCGATGGGACAGCAACAGGTGATGCTTCCTCAGCAGGTCACAGGTCAAATGATGAGTCAAAATAATACAGTACAACAGTTCCCATTGCGAGGTGAAGATGGAATGAATGAGGAATGGTTGGAGGACAGCTCAGATAGCGAAGAGTGCAGGCTTGCAGCATCCCTAGAGGTAGATCAGAGGGGACCCTATGTAGAGGGAAAGGTAATGGGTCACAAATTTTCATTCTTGGTTGATACCGGAGCTACACGCTCTACAGTCAAAAGTGCAGAGGTTCAGAAATTACCACTTTCGGGGCGTACAATAAGGGTGGTCGGAGTAGCAAACCAGTACCTGACAAATCCGATAACAGATCCAGTGCAAGTTGAGATCGGCAACTTCCAGGGACTGCATAAGTTTGTAGTCTGCGATTCGAGTCCAGTATCCCTACTGGGAAGAGACTTAGGTGGTCATTCTGACCTCGGCGGTAAAAGGCGCCTACCGCCGGTCAGAAATCCTCCATAATTCCGCCGCGGTCGCGGTAACCCGCCACGGTCATTCTGACCCGCAGCAGCCAAACCTCAGAAAATCCGACAGCCACAACAGACCGCCAGACCAGCGGTCGGCGGAAAAGTGGAGGTGACCAAACCTCCACCGTCACGCCAACAGAAATACGCCCATGCCATTACGACCCACGAATCCACGCGGCGGTCTTTCAAACGCGGTTTTCCATTGGCGGTACACACCGCCGCGGTCAGAATACACACAAACGAACAAAACTCAGCCACATTGGCCGATTTGAATTCCACACACCTGATACACATACACACACCACTCCCACACACACAATACAATATAAAACACACACCCACATCACCCACAAACCCCTACGACCAAAAATTCAGAAAGAAGCACTGAGAGACACAGCAGCGATCACAGAATACCATCACACAGAGGCACACTACACCATCACCCACACAATATCCACACACAAAACAACACACACCACCACACTCAACACACTTAACTACACATACTCCACCCCACACATCATACACACCACTCCATGGCACCCCAAAGACACCCCCGCTTCTCAGACGAAGAACTCAGGGTCATGGTGGAGGAAATCGTTCGGGTAGAGCCCCAGCTATTCGGCACACAGGTCCAATACACCAGCATTGCCCGGAGGACGGAGCTATGGCAGAGGATTGTCGACAGGGTCAACGCTGTGGGACAGCACCCCAGAAATCGGGAAGACATCAGGAAGCGATGGAACGACCTACGGGGGAAGGTGCGTTCCATGGTATCCAGGCACAACATCGCTGTGCAGAAGACTGGCGGAGGACCCCCACCTCAACCCCCACAATTTACAACATGGGAGGAGGAAGTCTTGAACATCCTGCATCCTGACGGCCTCGCAGGAGTCGGCGGAGGAATGGATACTGGTAAGTTGAAGCTTCACTACTGCTTCCCCACCACCTGCATGCCAAATCATACCCCAACCCTCACCCCCATCCTCGAACCCCACCCTCACCCCCACCCCCATCCTCACCCCCACCCTCACCCCCACCACCATCCTCACCCCCACCACCATCCTCACCCCCACCCCCAGCACACCTATTCCCTGCCAATGTCTCACCATCACAACCCACACATCCCAAAACCTAGGCCTGCATGCGTCCACTAAGCATGGACACCCATCACCAAAGCATGCCCAATGCATATACACATCCCCCCCACAAGCCACCCTCACCAAAGCCCCCACACACGAATGCCAGCACTTGGGGACACGGGAACCCACAGATACACCCATATGCCACACATTGAAACTATAACCATACCTCTATACCCCTGCAGGACCCGACCGTCAACACACCGCCACGGAGGGCCCAGAATTCTCCACACCCCCCACCCAAGAGGCCATCAGCGATGACAGCAGCTCTGTCGACCTGGACACTGATGACCAGCCCGGACCATCGGGGACCTCTGGACAGTCGGTTCCCCTCACACAGGCACAGGCCACTACAGACCCAAACCCCTCTGGGAACACCAGCACAGCTCCCACCCAGCGGGCCCATGCCTCTGTCTCCAGGGCGCGTCAATCTGCGGTGTGTCTACCACTACAGGGCACCCAGGATAACCCACCACCCCAACAACAACAGGGACCTGGGGGCAGTGGTAGTGGGCACACCGGCCAGGGGGCAGAGGCCCAGGGAAACAGGGAAACTCGGAGGGCAGCTGTGCGACAGGGGGGGGACGGGCCCAGGGAACCCACTCTCCACGAGGCCCTCACCACCATCATGGGAGCATACAACCGCTCCCAGGAGACGATGGCGACGGTACTGGCCCGGTTCCAGGAGATCCAGGTACTGCAGGAGGAACACTATCGGGGGTACAGGGAGGACATCAGAGCCCTCACCTCCACCCTGGTTACCATGGTAGGGCTGCTGCAGGACCTCATCAACACCAGGACGGACACTCAACAACAACAAAGGGCCCCTGCCACTAGCCTGGACCAAGAACAGCCAACCACCTCCGCCGGCGCTAGTGGACAGGAGGCCCCCGCACAACAGCAGCCCACCAGACCCCCACCTCCTGCAGGAGAAGAACCACCCCGCAAGAGGGCCCTGAGATCTCGCAAGAAGACAGAGTAGGATGTCAAGACCCCCGCCAGCAAAGGATACCACCTGATGTCATCCCACTGTCCCACATTGTCACCCTGTCCATCCTTGAACTGCCCATGCTCCATCTCTCCACAGGCCTCTGGACAATGCACCTGTGTGACTGTTACTCTGGACTCTGCCATGGACATTCCTTCACCATAGCCCCCACCCATTTGAAACCACCCATCCCATTTTGAGCACTGAAATAAACACCCATTTTGCACAAAACTATCTGGAGTCTGGCTGTGATTTCAAAATATTGTAATTGACATGACAGTGCAAATATGTCCTTGTACATAGTGAAGTCAACAAACAGCTGCCACAAAGCTGTAGTCCATGGGGAAACGAAGCACAGGACTCGTAGTGGGGACCCCAGATCTGAAATAGGGAGGGAAAAGCCACAACTCAGTCATCATACACTGGGGCAAATAGACAGGCAGCAGAGATGCAGGAGAGTAGTTCACATTTACTAAATTATGTTTGAATTGTTACCTGTGTCCTATTGGAAGTACTGTTCAATGATTCTGTCCCTGTTGTCTGTTTCAGCCCCGTCGTCTTCCTCCTCGTCACTCTCCACAGGTTCCACAGCTGCCACTACACCACCGTCTCGACCATCCTCCTGCAGGAAAGGCACCTGGCGGCGCAAAGCCAGGTTGTGAAGCATGCAGCAGGCCACGATGATGTGACACACCTTCTTAGGTGAGTACATTAGGGATCCACCTGTCATATGCAGGCACCTAAACCTGGCCTTTAGGAGGCCAAAGGTGCGTTTGATCACCCTCCTAGTACGCCCATGGGCCTCATTGTACCGTTCCTCTGCCCTGGTCCGGGGATTCCTTACTGGGGTCAGTAGCCACGACAGGTTGGGGTACCCAGAGTCCCCCAATAGCCATACACGGTGTCTCTCTAGCTGTTCCATCACGTAAGGGATGCTGCTATTCCTCAGGATGTAGGCGTCATGCACTGACCCAGGGAACTTGGCATTTACATGCGAGATGTACTGGTCAGCCAAACACACCACCTGGATGTTCATGGAATGGTAACTTTTTCTGTTCCTGTACACCTGCTCCCTGTCTCTTGGGGGAACCAAAGCCACATGGGTCCCATCAATGGCACCAATGACGTTGGGAATATGTCCAAGGGCGTAGAAATCACCCTTCACTGTAGCCAATTCGCCCACCTCAGGGAAAATGATGTAGCTCCTCACGTATTTCATCAGGGCAGACAACACTCTGGATAACACCTTCGAAAACATGGGCTGAGACATCCCAGAAGCAATTCCCACTGTTGTCTGAAATGACCCACTTGCCAAGAAATGGAGTACTGACAGGACCTGCACCAGAGGGGGAATCCCTGTGGGTTGGCGGATGGGGGACATCAGGTCGGGCTCCAGCTGGGCACACAGTTCATGTATAGTGGCACGGTCAAGCCGGTAGGTCAGGATAATGTGGCGTTCTTCCATTGTCGACAGGTCCACCAGCGGTCGGTACACACGAGGATTCATCCGTCTCCTCGCCAAACCCAGCGGACGGTGCCTAGGAAGGACAACATGGAGCACACAGTCAAGCAACCCACAGGTACGTACTCACAGCTTGCACAGTAAACGATTCTCTATGCAGTGAATGGCGTGTCTGAGTGGCTATGCAAGGCCTAGGCCTGTGTGACGCAGTTGAAATTGAGCCATGTGGACCCTCGAAATGGCGGCTGCCTGACCAGTGAAGTGTGACAATGGGATGTGAGGTCAATGCGCTGGCGTGGCACACCGCGGCGGTCGGCGGTCGAAGACCGCGGCGCGAAGCCGCATTGGTTAACATTGAAGCCTATGGGTTTCAGGAGCCAATGGCGAAGGGCGCCGGCGGTGGCGGTACGCACCGCCGCGGTACGCACCGCCGCGGGCGTGACCGCCATTTTCTATCTACTTATCCACTTGCGACTTGAACTTTCACAGGAGAGGACCTATACTGCAAGTGTTGCTGTGACCTCGGTCTGGAAGGGACAATGGCTGCTGCGACTGGGGAAAGGGCCCCTGCCTTCACTGGAGAGGAGTTGGAGAAACTTGTGGATGGGGTCCTCCCCCAGTATGCGCTACTCTACGGTCCTCCAGACCAACAAGTGAGTTTAATTCAATATGGATTTGGGGCCACTGGCTGGCTTGGGGGCATGGCGGGGGGCCTGGCGGGGATGGGGGGCATGTTGGGCCTGGCGGGGGGCATGGCGGGGGGCCTGGCGGGGTGGGGGGCATGTTGGGCCTGGCGGGGGCCTGGCGGGGGGCCTGGCGGGGATGGGGGGCATGTTGGGCCTGGCGGGGGCATGGCGGGGGGCCTGGCGGGGATGGGGGGCATGTTGGGCCTGGCGGGGGCCTGGCGGGGGGCCTGGCGGGGATGGGGGGCATGTTGGGCCTGGCGGGGGGCATGGCGGGGGGCCTGGCGGGGATGGGGGGCATGTTGGGCCTGGCGGGGGCCTGGCGGGGATGGGGGGCATGTTGGGCCTAGCGGGGGGCCTGGCGGGGGGCCTGGCGGGGATGGGGGGCATGTTGGGCCTGGCGGGGGGCATGGCGGGGGGCCTGGCGGGGATGGGGGGCATGTTGGGCCTGGCGGGGGCCTGGCGGGGATGGGGGGCATGTTGGGCCTGGCGGGGGGCCTGGCGGGGGGCCTGGCGGGGATGGGGGGCATGTTGGGCCTGGCGGGGGCCTGGCGGGGGTCCTGGCGGGGATGGGGGGCATGTTGGGCCTGGCGGGGGGCATGGCGGGGGGCCTGGCGGGGATGGGGGGCATGTTGGGCCTGGCGGGGATTGTGGGCGTTGGGCCACTGGCAACGAAAATGCAGACAAACTTGAACGTGGTATTTCTCCCTCCCTGTACGTGTCACATAGGTCCGCGCCCATGAGAAGATCGGGATTTGGCGTGCCATCGCCAAGGAAGTCCGGACCCTGGGGGTCCACCATCGACGGGGCACCCACTGCCGCAAGAGGTGGGAGGACATCCACCGCGGGACCAAGAAGACCGCCGAGTCTCTGCTGGGGATGGCCTCCCAACGTAGGCGGGGTGCCTGCCGTCAACTGACCCCCCTGATGTTCCGGATCCTGGCGGTGGCCTACCCTGATTTGGATGGGCGCGTGAGGGCAGCACAGCAGACACAAGGGGGTGAGTACAAGCATTATCTACTCTGTTGTCGCGCAGTGGAGGTGTCTGGGTGGGGGAGGAGGGCTGTGGGTCCCCCTAGGCCAGGGCGATATCTGTAGGCTGGGCACCCCCGTAAGCCCCTGTGTCCCCAGCCACCACCCTCAGTAGTGTGTCAGTACAGCCATCCCTGGGCCGTGTCATCCATGGGTGCAGTTGTCAACTCTAGGCGTGTAGGGCATGTTCCACGGAATGCGTAGCGGACCCCAAGTGCGCAACTTAGTGCAGGGGGCATCTGTGTCTGTCATGTCCGCTAACTGTACCGGTGATCCATGTACTCAAAATCTCTTTATTTCTCTCTCCCCCCCCCTTTTTGTTTGTCTTTCTGTGCTTGTGTGCATCAGCATCATCAGGCGGAGGAGAAGTGGCATCGGGGCAGGAGGGAGCTGCATCTCACATGGCCCAGGAGGGCCATGCCACAGAGTCTGACTGGACCAGTGAGACGGAGGGCGAGGGGAGCTCCACAACGGGGACGACTGGACCCTGCAGCGACACGGACACGTCCTCGGAAGGGAGCTCCCTTGCGGGTGTGGCACCATCCGTGCCCCCCGCCATTACAGGTACAGCCGCCACCCAGCGCACCATCTCCGCCCTCCCAGCAGCCCCTCAGCGTTCGCCCCGTGCCCGCTCTGCCAGGAAGCCGGGCATCTCCTTCGCCCCAGGCACCTCAGGCCCTGCCCCTGTTACCCCCGCTGCCCTCAGTGAGGAGGTCATTGACCTCCTCCGAACGCTCATTGTTGGGCAGACTACCCTTTTGAATGCCATCCAGGGGGTGGAGAGGGAGGTTCATCGCAGCAATGCGTACCTGGAGGGCATTCATTCGGGTCAGGCTGCCCATCAGCGATCGTTCCAGGCTCTGGCCTCAGCACTGACGGCAGCCATTGTCCCTGTCTCCTGCCTCCCTCTACTAACTCCCTCCTCCCAGTCTCCTGTTCCTCTGCCTGTCCCACCCACACCATCAGACCAGCCTGCACACACCTCAACACCCAAGAGCAGCTCATCCAAACACAAGCACCACAGATCACGCAGACATTCACACAAGCAACATTCCGATGCAGACATGCCAACAGTCACTTCCACCTCTGTGACCCCCACCTCCTCGTCTCCCTCCTCCCTCCCTGTGACGTCTACACTCACACCTTCATTCACCTCACCATCAGCCAGTGTTTCCATCACCAGCACACCCTCCAGTACAGTCCGCACACGTGCAGTCACCACCCCCACTGCCATTTACACGTCCCCTGTGTCCTCTCCCACTGTGTCTGTCACCCCCTCTTCCACACCACACAAACGCAGCCACCCACCCACCCAACAGCCATCCACCTCACGACAGCCTCCCGCTCCTGCACCTGCACCCAAAGACAGCAAACTTGTCTCGCCTACAACCACATCCTCTCCCTCCACTCCCATACCCACTGTACCTACCACTATCCATTGTCCCAAGAAAATCTATCTCTCTACTGCTACCTTCTTTCCTGACCCTGAGCCCCCCCTCCTTCTCGTCGGGGTAAAAAGAGCACCTCAGCCACCACCAGCCCTGCAGCCCCCTTGACAAGGGTGCAGGGGTATTGGAGCCCACCAGCCCGCAGGTCTGGATCTTCGCCCAGCAGCAAGGGGACAGCCAGCCCACCCCCTGGGAAGAGGAGCAGAAGGCGGAAGGGCCGCCGCCGGAGCCCGGATTCGATATCCTCCCAGGACACTAGCCAGCCACCGTCAACAGCCACAGCTCCAAAGGGAGGAAAGGGCCACAGACTCCCGACTAAGGAGGGCAAGGGCAGCAAGGCGGAGAAGTCAGGCAGCAGGCCTGCTGCCCATGGAGGACCCGTCACAGCTGCCCAGGAGGAGCCCGCAACCCCCATAGCCGCTGCCCCGGGAGGAACCGGCACAGCTGCCCCGGGAGAGCCCACCACCCCCATAGCCGCTGCCCAGGGAGGACCCAGCCCAGCTGGCCAGGAGGGCCCCACCACCCACAGCCCAGGTGGGCATTGAAGGAGCACCATCCCCGCTGCCCAGGAGGGCACCACCAGGCAATGAGCAGTTGGCCATAGAATGTCCGCCGTTTCCAGCACCGCTCCGCTGGGGACCGCCGTCTCAAGAACCGCTGAACTGGGCCCCGCCGTCTCCAGCACCGCTCCGCTGGGGACCGCCGTCTCAAGAACCGCTGAACTGGGCCCTTCAAGGCAAGAACCGCTGAACTGGGCCCCGCCGTCTCCAGCACCGCTCCGCTGGGGACCGCCGTCTCAAGAACCGCTGAACTGGGCCCTTCAAGGCAAGAACCGCTGAACTGGGCCCTTCAAGGCAAGAAGCGCTGAACTGGGCCCTTCAAGGCAAGAACCGCTGAACTGGGCCCCGCCGTCTCCAGCACCGCTCCGCTGGGGACCGCCGTCTCAAGAAGCGCTGAACTGGGCCCTTCAAGGCAAGAACCGCTGAACTGGGCCCCGCCGTCTCCAGCACCGCTCCGCTGGGGACCGCCGTCTCAAGAACCGCTGAACTGGGCCCTTCAAGGCAAGAACCGCTGAACTGGGCCCTTCAAGGCAAGAACCGCTGAACTGGGCCCTTCAAGGCAAGAACCGCTGAACTGGACCCTTCAAGGCAAGAACCGCTGAACTGGGCCCCGCCGTCTCCAGCACCGCTCCGCTGGGGACCGCCGTCTCAAGAACCGCTGAACTGGGCCCTTCAAGGCAAGAACCGCTGAACTGGGCCCTTCAAGGCAAGAAGCGCTGAACTGGGCCCTTCAAGGCAAGAACCGCTGAACTGGGCCCTGCCGTCTCCAGCACCGCTCCGCTGGGGACCGCCGTCTCAAGAACCGCTGAACTGGGCCCTTCAAGGCAAGAAGCGCTGAACTGGGCCCTTCAAGGCAAGAAGCGCTGAACTGGGCCCTTCAAGGCAAGAACCGCTGAACTGGGCCCCGCCGTCTCCAGCACCGCTCCGCTGGGGACCGCCGTCTCAAGAAGCGCTGAACTGGGCCCTTCAAGGCAAGAACCGCTGAACTGGGCCCCGCCGTCTCCAGCACCGCTCCGCTGGGGACCGCCATCTCAAGAACCGCTGAACTGGGCCCTTCAAGGCAAGAACCGCTGAACTGGGCCCTTCAAGGCAAGAACCGCTGAACTGGGCCCTTCAAGGCAAGAACCGCTGAACTGGGCCCTTCAAGGCAAGAACCGCTGAACTGGGCCCCGCCGTCTCCAGCACCGCTACGCTGGGGACCGCCGTCTCAAGAACCGCTGAACTGGGCCCTTCAAGGCAAGAACCGCTGAACTGGGCCCTTCAAGGCAAGAAGCGCTGAACTGGGCCCTTCAAGGCAAGAACCGCTGAACTGGGCCCCGCCGTCTCCAGCACCGCTCCGCTGGGGACCGCCGTCTCAAGAACCGCTGAACTGGGCCCTTCAAGGCAAGAACCGCTGAACTGGGCCCCGCCGTCTCCAGCACCGCTCCGCTGGGGACCGCCGTCTCAAGAACCGCTGAACTGGGCCCTTCAAGGCAAGAACCGCTGAACTGGGCCCCGCCGTCTCCAGCACCGCTCCGCTGGGGACCGCCGTCTCAAGAACCGCTGAACTGGGCCCTTCAAGGCAAGAACCGCTGAACTGGGCCCTTCAAGGCAAGAACCGCTGAACTGGGCCCTTCAAGGCAAGGACCGCTGAACTGGGCCCCGCCGTCTCCAGCACCGCTCCGCTGGGGACCGCCGTCTCAAGAACCGCTGAACTGGGCCCTTCAAGGCAAGAACCGCTGAACTGGGCCCTTCAAGGCAAGGACCGCTGAACTGGTCCCTTCCAGGCAGGAACCGCTGGCCCTTTGGCAGACGTGGCAGGGCAGGATCCGTCTCGGGCAGGGCTGCAGGATGTCCTCTGGCCAACATGCCTCCTCCAGTGGCAGTGGAGTCTGTTATGGACTGTATGGACTGTGGCTTTGCTCTCCCCAGGATGGCCCAGTGGGCAGGCCACCCACTGTATGGACTGTATGGACTGTGACTTTGCTCTCCCCAGGATGGCCCAGTGGGCAGGCCACCCACTGTATGGACTGTATGGACTGTGGCTTTGCTCTCCCCAGGATGGCCCAGTGGTCATGGAGTCCCCTCGTGGATCTGGCGTCGTGTACTCAAGTGGCTGAGGTGCCCCCCCTTCCCTTCCCCCTGAGGTGCCTGTCCTTTTTTCTTTCTGATGCCCCTGCAGTGTTCTCTCCGTGGAGTTCTTGTCGTGGGACTGGGCCTTGCCCCTTTGCTCAGGACCCCTGTGGTCCACGGACAGTGGTTGGACTACATTTAGTAGCTGTATATATTTTGTACATAGTTTATTTATATATTGGGATTACTGCTGTCCATATTTCAATATATCTGCCCGTTTAAGATCTCTTCTTTTGGTCTTTGCATTATTTCGGAGGGGGGGGGTTGTGGGTTGTGACAGTGATCTGTGGGAATGCATTGATGTGTGTGTTGTAGTGGGTGTGGGTGGGTGGGTGTGTGCCGGTAATCTTTTCCCTCCCCTGTGTCGTAGGTGCAGTACTCACCGATGTCTTCCGCGCCGCCGGGCGTGCTCCTGGTACAGGAGCAGGTATAGGAGTGCGGGGATGACCTGCAACTCGGGTTCCATACTGCCGGAATCTCGCGTGGAGTATGTGGAGGTGAGCGTTTTCCCGTTCGTAGTCTGTTTCCGCCGTGTTTTTATCGGCGGTGCTCCCGCCCCGGAAAAGGTGGCGGATTGGTGGGTCGTGATAGGGTGGGCGGTACATTGTCTGCCGCCTGGCTGTTGGCGGGGACCGCCGCGCTGTTTGTTTGTTCCGCCGTGGCAGGCGGAGTGTTAATGCGGCGGGCTGTGTTGGCGGTTCCCGCCAGGGTCAGAATTGCATATTTTGGACCGCCGGCCTGTTGGCGGGTTGGCCGCCGCTTTATCACCGACCGCCAGGGTCAGAATGAGGGCCTTACTGTGCAAGACAAAATGCTCAATTAACCTGTCCAATGATGGAATTGAAGTGCAGACAAACAGTGATGATGAAGGGGATGATGGTCAGTTCTCAGAATTAGAGACAGGAACTGCTAATGAAGATTACCCTTTGATTACATTATTCCCGATGCTTACAGTGATCGACTTACCTGCTGAGTTACAAGGGACAGTGACAGAGAAAGTGTGGGATTTGACAGGAAAAGAAGTGGGATTGATAAAAGGAGTAGAACCAGTTAAAGTACAAGTGAAACCAAATGCAGTGTTTCCCCAGGTGCCGCAATATCACATGGCACAAGATGTTCTTATTCAAGTATCACAAATAATTGCAGACTTTGTGAAACAGGGAGTCCTGAAGGAAGTGTTGAGCAGCCCATGTAATTCACCGATAATGGGTCTGAAAAAGCCTTGTGGGAAAGTTCGAATTGTGCAGGATTTAAGAAAAATAAACAAGATTGTGGTGAAATGTTGCCCCTTAGTACCCAATCCAGCACTGATTATGTTTCAGGTCCCGTGTGATGCTGAATGGTTCACAGTTGTAGACCTGTCACAAGCTTTCTTTTCGATACCTCTTCATGAGGACAGACAGTTTTTATTCAGTTTCAAATTCCTGGACAAGGTGTACAGTTGGTGCAGAATTCCTCAAGGGTTTTCTGAATCACCGTCCATCTTCAATCAGATATTGAAAAAGGACTTAGAATCCTTAGAACTGCCTTTTAACTCGACTCTAGTGCAGTACATTGACGACTTGTTGATCGCATCCAGGACAAGGGATGACTGTAGGTATGACACAATTGCTTTACTGAATCATTTGGGAAAGAATGGACATAAAGTGTCACCCAAGAAGCTGCAGTACTGCCAGAAAGAAGTGAAGTACTTAGGACACTTAATTGAAAGAGGGTCCAGGAGAATATCGAAAGAAAGAATAACAGCCATTTTGCAAATGAACCCCCCAACAACAAAGAGAGATGTCAGGATGTTTTTGGGAATGGTGGGCTACTGCGGCCAGTGGATACCCAACTTCTCAATTATCTCAAAGCTTTTGATAAAACTGACAGGTAAAGAGATTAAGGATGAACCGTATACCATAGCCTTGTCCAAGGAAGAGCTTGAGTCATTCATGGAATTGAGAGAGTGCATGTGCAGGGCACCAGCTTTGGGTATGCCTGATTACACGAAGCCTTTTCTACTGTTTTGTCATGAATGTGATGCTTGTTCTTTGTCTGTCTTAACACAGGTCCATGGAGGTGCAAATCGCCCTGTACCATATTTTTCAGCTACCTTGGACCCCGTCGCAGCAGCCTTACCGGGTTGATTGCACGCAGTTGCAGCAGTTGGTCACAGCCTCACGCAGTGTGAAGGCATAGTAATGGGATATCCCCTAACAATAATGGTTCCACATTCAGTTGAGATTTTGTTGACTCGAACCAAAACTCAGCACCTGAAAAATGCTCGTCTTACCAAATATGAGACAATTATACTGGGGTCACCAAATGTTTCGCTGAAACAATGTACTGTGTTGAACCCGGCAACTCTACTTCCTGCTGAGAATACTGAGGTTAATAATGAAGAGGAAGTTGATCATGATTGTCTTGAGGTAACAGAACTATGTACCAAGCCACGACCTGATATTCAAGATACACAGTTAAAAGAAAATGACTGTATTATGTTTGTTGATGGATCCTGTTTGAGAGACTCAGTCGGAATGCTGAGAGCCAGTTACGCTGTAAGTACCATAGCTGGTATCATTGAAGCTTCCTGGCTCGAGAGAGTGTATTCCACACAAGTGGCAGAGCTAATTGCCCTTACTAAGGCATGCCACGCAGCTGAAAATCTGAGAGTCACTATCTATCCTGATTTTGGCCAATTGTGGTCGCAGAGGGGTTTCATGACCTCTTCTGGTTCCCCATTGAAAAATGGTGAACAAATTAAGGATTTGTTACATGCGATTCAGTTACCTCTTGAAATTGCCGTGGTGAAATGCAATGCTCACGTTAAGTCACAAGACTTTGTGTCCATGGGAAACGGCTATGCAGATCAAGTCGCAAGGTTTTGCACATTGAACTGTATATCGTTTAAGGATCAGTGGGAATTGATGCCGCAAACTGAAAATGACACATGCTTGAACCTTGCATTAAGGGTGGTCGATACATTAGATGAGATAAAGACACTACAGGGTCGTGCTAGCAAAGAGGAAAAACGCTCCTGGCAAAGAATGCAATGTGTACAGAAGGCTGACGATTTGTGGGTCTCAGAGGAGGGGAAATTAGTATTGCCAAACAGTCTTCTGTCACAATTCGCTAGGCTCTATCATGGACAGGCTCATCTTGGAAGAGATGCAATGATCAGGTCATTCAAAATCGATTGGTTTAACCCAAAGTTCAGACATGCCGCAGAGGTTACCTATCACAGGTGCATCATCTGTCATCAGATGAATGCCGGAAAAGGGACTGTGGTAACTTTGAGCCACATAGGGAGAGCTGGCGGTCCATTTAGGAAGATGCAAATGGATTTCATTGAAATGCCTGTTTGCGGAGGATTGAAGTACGTGTTGGTGATTGTGTGTGTTTTCAGCCACTGGATTGAAGCTTACCCCACACGTAGAAATGACAGTCTCACAGTTGCAAAGCTGATGCTTAGGGAACTAATACCCAGGTTTGGGTTTCCGGTCTCTATAGAATCAGATAGGGGCAGACACTTTGACAATGAGGTGATTAAACTCTTGTGTGCCACATTAGATATTGAACAGAAGCTGCACTTTAGCTACCGCCCTGAAGCATCAGGATTAGTAGAGCAAATGAATGGTACCTTGAAATCAAGAATGGCAAAGATGTGCGCAGCTACCAATATGAAATGGCCAGATGCATTACCCTTAGTGCTGATGTCAATGAGGAACACCCCTGATAAGAAGACAGGACAATCACCCCATGAGATCCTCATGGGCAGAGCTATGAAGTTACCCGCAGTACCTGCAAATGCTCTAGTGAATATCACGGATGATATGGTGTTGGACTACTGCAAAGGCTTGGCTGATGTGATTCGCTCTTTCTCTCACCAGGTAGAAGCTAACACATTGTCACCGATCGGTGATCCAGGTCACACCCTACAAGCCGGTGACTGGGTGGTTGCCAAGAAGCAGGTGAGAAAGTCGTTTTTGGAGCCGTGCTGGAAGGGGCCATATCAAGTAATCTTGACAACAACCACTGCTGTGAAATGTGCAGGCGTTCCAAATTGGATACATACCAGTCACACAAAAAAGGTAACATGTCCAACTGATGAGGAACTTAAAGTTTCTGGCACAACAGTTCCAGAGAGGGGAGTCTCAGGGCCAAAAAACAGCCAAGAGGGAACTGAAACTGCAGGAGAGCCCACTGAGAACAGCCTAGTCCATCAAACAGTGAACGAGTTCGAGAGGGGTGACAGTGTGCCTATCTCAGTAGAGGCAGCAGGAGAACTAAATCAAGGAGAGGTTCTCCCAGAAATAGACGGATACGGCTTAGAACTTGAACCCGTTACAGATCCAGAAGAAGAAAAGAAGAAGGGGAAATAGTAGAAAGAGATCAAAATACACCGGCGTCCCCTGAGCCAGTTGCAGGTCCATCAAGAGAAAACACCATATTACAAGAGAAGGGTGCTGTTCAGCGTCCTGAAAAGACAAACCGGAAGAAGACGCATAAGGAAGATAACTGGCCAGAGAAACAGGCTGCAAAAGCAAGAAGCGTACCAGGTGAAACAATAACAGAAGAGACTGATACATCCCGAGTAGAAGATCTGAGTGAAGGAGAATTGCAAGGTGAACGCAGATTGAAAAGAAAGAGAACCGCAAATAGAAGGTACGCAGGTCCTGAATGGGCATATGCAACAACATCTGAATGGCAACAAGAATTTTTAGCGTTCTGTTTTGATCGAGAAGTACCAGGCCAATACTACGGTACCTGAAGTAACTCAAAGAAAAGACTTTGTTAAAGAATCAAAAACTGAAAATCTAAAGAAAGAGACTTATAAATTACCGGATACGACACTGATAACCTGATTTGACTTTGAGAACCTGATTATGACAAGCTGCTAACCTGATTTGACAGAGGGGTCCTGCAGTGAGTGAAACGCTGTAAATATATGCAGAGAGAAAGAGACTTTTGCATCAAAGAAAAAAAAAAAGAGAAAAGAAAAGAGTTTTATATCGTCCTCAAGTTGATTGTTGTTTGCTATCTGATTTTTTACAGACATGGCTTATAATAGAGGAAGTAACAATAAGGGTAAGGTGTGTGGTTGGTTAAGTCTTATATTAGGTATTGTGTGTGCAATAATAATTGTGGGAGTGATTGTGGGAATGCCGTGGTTGGATAAAAAGGTGACTAACAATGCTTCAAAACCAGAAACTACAACACTAACACCGTGGGAAAAGTTTGAGCAGGATGCAAAGCACTTGCATGAGGGAACTAACTTGAAGGGGGAACTTTCCACTAATGTCTTCTATTGCCTGTTGAATGAGTACGTTGAGACCATGGATGCAAAAAACTATTATTTGTGCACAAAGATTTCTTCATCAGTGCAAGAAGGGGTCACCTACCATAGCCTTCCACTAACATACGGGATAAGCTGTAGCTTGCTATTAACAAGATTCTATAATCAAAAGCATGTGCAATACTTTTATTCAAATCTGGATGTTGTGTTTTCTTTTGTGCCTGTGATTGAGTTTCTGAACAAGCTAGCTAAAGAACATAGTATAAAATTAGTGAGAGGTTTCTTTGAACCGACGCTTACATTTGGGACAGCTTATGCACACCGCAACAATCTGACTTGCTTATTAACATCTGTAGAGAAAAGCTTCTTAGATCACACTGATGATAGACGCAAAGCATTGAAGGAAAGATTAGAAAAGGGGCTAGAAAAACGCACATATGAAATGATTATGCTTACACCGCAATCAAGACGCAAGGCAAATTAGCTATAGATGCATTACATGTAGGGAGGCTTTGTATATATAGGCCGAAATCTGAACATGACACTTTATTTGTGGGAACTAGTGAATGCAGGCATGTTTTTTTGTTTCAGAGTAAATGGACATTTATGTTAAATGGACAGGACCCAGCGATCCCTGGGATCTATCATATTTGTGGACTTAATGCTTATTACTGTCTCCCTAAGGGATAGTATAGGACATGTTATTTGGGAATAGTTTTCCCAAAGATTTACCAGATTGATGACTTAAAACAAATACCTAAAACATCTGAATTACAACTTGCTAGACAAAAATGAGAGACAGCGGCTGCTGTCGTTGGTGACATATTTGGAGCCATAATTCCTTCGGTAGGGGTTATCTTAAACTCTATAAAAATTCAAAAGTTGTCTACTATTGTGGATAACATGCTGACAAATTTTACAGGGGCTATACTCCTGATGGATCCTGATCTTGCTGGAGAAAGAGCTATGACTCTTCAAAATAGGCTTTCTTTAGATATTCTTTTAGCAAAGAGTGGCGGAGTCTGCAAGATGCTCAACGAGCGTCATTGTTGCTCATATATACCTGACAATAGTAAAAAGATTAGAGGTATGCTTACTAACTTAACTAGAGATAGTGCAGATTTGAAGGATTTGAAGGAACCTGGAGTGTGGGAGAAATTAGGAAAAGGAATTGCCAGAGTAGGGAGCTGGTTTAGCAATATTTGGAATGGGGTACTCGCAAAAATAGTAGGGGGTCTATTAATTGTTATGGCCTGTCTATTAGTATTATGGGGAGCATGCAAAATTAATGATATAATTAAAAGAAATTGGACAAAGAGAACCAGAAAAAATGAAGAAAGTGAAAGGGAGAAAATGTTTAATGAAATTTGGGAGAGTTCACACAAGGGACAAGATGTTAAAATGCGCATTATGCGTAAGGTGAAAAATGTAAGTGAAAGGTCAAAGGGAAAGGTTTGTGTGATGACGAACGTCATCGGAGGAGGGACTGAGAGAGCGTAGCTTATATAATCTATATTAACATGAAATGTTTATGAATTAAGGTGTGATGATGCCGCATAAAAACTATAGTAATAGCAATTTTGCTTAGAGGTGCGCTTGAATAGTGACCACGATGAGTGCCCACCAATGTATACGCAAACTAATAATGATGACCAAAATGTTTATGTTACGTTCAAATAAGCTTATACTAACATTTGCGTTATTAAATCTGTATTGAAAACCTCAAAGGCCTTAAGTTAGCATGAGCTGCAGCTTAGCTGCTTGGCTCTCATATTAAATGCATTTTTCTATTTTTCAGTGTGCTGACTCACAGGGTACATGACCCTGCAAGTTCTTTTTGGAAGATGAATGTAACCATGTAAATCTGTTTCCCACCGCTTCTCATTGTCTTGCAAAATAAATGTTAAAATGAATTGAAACAGTGTAGATTAATGTAATGTACAAGGTCATTCAAACCGGTGAAGACAATGAAACTGCTGACCAAAAGATGTGCAAAGAATTACAAAAGGATGAAGTCACACCGGACGTGCCACCTCTGAAGACGTCAATTACGAAGACCAATCAAAAGCTGGTAAAATAATATGGGGTGAAGATTAGGATTACCTAATGTGTTATACAATAGGTTAAAGATAGTGGGGTATAGCAAATGTCCAATAGAATTTTGGGGGAATGTACTACGAAAAAGGGAGAAAAACCCATGTCACAGGGAGGTCATTTAGGTGGGTTAGGGAATGCTATTGATTTTATCCAGAAACTCTGTCACTCTGTTTGGTGATTTGGTGGTTTACTTAAAACCATCCTCGCCCTTAGATTGTCCATTTTACACTTTACCTCCTTATGAGGAAAGTGCCCTTTTGCCCCAGAGCTGAGTTTTGACTGAATGGCGATTTGACTGATGCCCTGAAGACGAAGACTGAACCTGTGTGCTGACCTAATCCTTGGAGGGTAATTATGACAATGCAATTTGTAATTTGTCTGTTTGCTTTTCCTTTCTAGGTACCAACTGCTTGCTTTTGACAGAGACCTTAGCTAGATGTTTTCCAAATTGGTGTTCTAAATCGTTTTGCATATAGCCCAACATGCGAATGCTAATCAGTGGTTAGGATAAGGGTTCATCAAACTAACGCAAATAGACAAACGATCAAGATTATGTTTTGTGGAACTGACGTGTTATTGACACTCTGCTAAATTGAACTATGTTTGCGCTGTGTTATATTCTGATGTTTGTGATTCTTGCTTTAATGAAAGCTTACCAAACTTGCCATATCGTGACTATGATACTATGTTTCTTGGTGTTGAGATTAACGCATTTGCTATTAGATTGTAATTAATAGGGAACAAAATTCATAAAATTCTACTAAACAAGGTGTGGTTGTTCATGGCTGAAAGGTCGTGGTAGCGTCTTTGAATTGATTAATGACTTTGACTAAAGTGAAATGCATTGTCGTGATAAATATTGATGACATTATTGATGTATTGATTGATATATTAATTAGCTATCTCGTCCTGCGGTGTCCCTCAACTGGGTCAAAAGATTCATTGGTCTAAAACGAGTCCTGATGTGTAATAAAATACCATAAAGGGACGCATTATCAGTGTCACAATTTTTGTTTTAATTAATCTTGAACATGTCGTCATTATCTCTCTCACTATTTCTACGTCCTTCTCCTTCCCGGACTCGCGCAACTCCTTCAGGAACTGCCAACAAATTTCCTGAATCCAGCTCTGCTTTGTTAGACTAACCGCATACGGGTACCATTCAGCTGCCTTTGGACATTCCAAGCAAGGAACGGGACCCCTTGCCTCCTGGGCCGAGCAGGCAAAACACGCCACGCCTTGGCCGCAGAACACACCAAACATCCGCTGGACGGGACGTCCAGCCACCTTATTGGACCTGACTGGGCAGAGCGTTGTTAGCCACTCTGAAGGCCCATACAGTTCATGTCTGCCCCATGTCAGGAATAGCAGGAGTGGTAAAAATAACAAGCACTGGCAAAGCAAACAGGTCCCGCCTGGCTTTTCCAGTTACTTGTAGACGCGCTGTATAGCATCGTTGATGCAATGCAACATGTCTAAAGATTTTAAAAAGTCTTAGATGTGGGCACCAGCGTCATTTTGCACCGACAAAATGACGCTGGGACTACTCTTTTTCCTTTTTAGTGACCGATCCTAGTAGGATTAATAACCTAAAAAGAAAATGAAACGTGCAAAACCTTTTTTTTAGAAGTGGGTGGGCAGAAGGAGTAGCAGTGGAGGTTGGAGCAACAGCAGCATTGGAAGCAACACAGAGGAGGATGCGGGCTCGTGGGGGGAGCAAAATTGGGGAGGGCCGGTGGTGTGGAATCAACACAGGGAGGGCAGGAGGGAGCAGAAGTAACACAGGTGCTGAAGGGAGCAACACGGGTGGCAGGGGTGTGGAAAGCAATGGACAAGAAAGGAGGCGGTGCGGGTGCAGGGAAGCAAATTGGACGATGGTGGTGGGGAGGGAATGGGGAGAAGCACAGGGACCAGTGCAACATGGATGGGGCGGGAGAAGCAGACGTGTAACCGAGCACAACGGAGGACAGGTGGAGAAAAGTGCTTGAAGGAGACAGCTCTAAAACACATGAACTCTCAGGTAATGCTTAACACACAAAAGGTATTTAAAAGCAAGCAGTGGAAGCTGCAAAGACAATCAAAAGAGATGTAAAAAGGCAATGCATCATGGCAGGGACAAACACATGATTGACTAGCTGGGACACAAATAAGAAGCAGGCAAATGAGAGTGACATGGAAAGCCAACCAATGGTATGGAGTAGGCAGACTCTTAATGAGTCAAAATATGTCTTGCAACAGACAGCGCACACTCTGCGTACTAGGCTTTGACTTAAAAAGCAGAATGCACTGTGTTCCTTTTAGAAATGGGGTTTCTGGTTGGCTAGGGTATGCACCTAAGCCAGGCAGAACCCACCCACTCTAGTCAGGGCCAGGGAGTTACACGTCCAAGATAACCCCTGCTCACCCCCTTCGTAGCTTGGCACAAGCAGTCAGACCTATCCCAGAGGTAATGTGTAAAGTGTATGCACAACACACACAACACACGTGATGCACTATCCCCTCCACAAAGGAAACACAACACCAAGTTATATGAAAATATACTGTATTGTACACAACGCAATTATTAGACCAAACATCACATATCAATAGTATCCTGCTACCGTAGCAGTTGTCAGAATGTTACACATTAGTTACTCTGCAAAATGAGCAGTAGTCACATTTAATACACAGGTTACTTAGTATTCGGCAACATAAGCAGTAGTCAGGAAACACGTTATTAGACCAAAGCACTTGTCATAAGAATATCATAAACGCCCATATTAGGAACATTATAAAACATATGGCAAGTCAGAAAAACATATTAGCATGTTATGCCCATAAAAGGAACATTTGCATACACATATGAAAACCTCATCAAACAGGTAGGCAACATAGAAATCAAGAAAGTCTTTAAAAATAACTAATGTTGTATATATATATTGTCATTGGGTAGTACCTGGTTAGATGTGGGCACCTCTAGTGCCTGCAGAATGAAAAATGGGCCCCTAGCGCTCCTCTGTGCAAAACGGGGGCCTCCTGTGAGCTCTGAGGCAGAGAGGGGTGGCACGCATCCCCTCTGTACTACTGATAGGCCCCTCCAGGGGCCTGCGATCTCTGGGGGCCCCTCCGGACTTCCACCAGCCCTCACGAGGGGGGGGCCAAGGTCAGCAGTGACTTTTTGTAAGGGAGGGGGGCGCTACGCACCCCCTCTGGTTTCAGGACGGGCCCCTCCTAGGGCCTGTGATCACTGGTGGCCCCCCAGGCCTCCACTGGCCCTCATGAGGGGGGAAGCCAAGGTCAGGGAGAAACTTGAAGGAGGAGGGGGCGACACGCACCCCATCCGTTTCAAGAACGGGCCCCTTTTGGGGCCCGCGGTCGCCAAAGGGCCCCCCCTGGGCCTTCACTAGCCCTCACGAGGGGAGCCAAGGTCCAGACACTGGCTCACAAGGGCCCAAACAAGGGACCAGTGGCATGGGGGAGCCTCCGGGGAGGCTTCCGCCCCACCAGCGGTCTGACAGAAGGCCCGACAGGGGCAGAGAGAGACCTCTTTCTCCCCTGCCCCTCGTGGAAGAGGAGAAAAGGGGCCCAGTGGGGTGGGGGAGCCTCTGAACAAATGTCGCGGCCTGCCCAGGCCGTTAAAGGCAGCATGCACCAAGGTAGGTACCTGCTTGTGCCCCGGTGCACGATAGGAGCGCGCTCGCTCTAATCTTTACTTTGGCAATTTTCTTCATGCCCCGGGGCCACAGAAAACAGCACGACTCTGGCACTGCAATCAAGACAGCGAGGGTCAAGGCGGTGATCTTTTCCACAGCAGAAAAAGCCCGTTTAAAGCGCTAAACGAATAAAAGAGGCAGCGCTTTTCTGTTTCAGCGCTAAGCCTCTAAAATATGAAGCGCTTTCCAAAGCGCATGGTCTGGCCAATGATTGAAGCTCTCCTCGTGCTTCACGATGAGGCAGGAGTCAGGGGCTACAGCACCTTGCCCCTGGGGAGCAGAAATTAAGGAGCAGGCCCACAGGTGAGGGGGGCCCAGCAACAGGCCAGCACACAGAAGATGCAAACAGGTAGCAAGTCCTCACAGTGACCAAGCAGGTCACAGGTCAGCACACCAGCAGCAGTCCATGGCAGTTCCTGGTGAGTCCTTCCAGCCTTTTGTGTCCAGTTAGAAAATGATTCCAAGAGTCTCCAAATTGTGGGGAAAACTCCCTTGTACTTATACTCAGTCCTTAAAGTGTTTTACAAAGGTGGGGGAGAGGAGGTTCCAGCCAGTTACAACTGGTTCTGGGAGTGCCCCCTCTCTCCTCCAGCACAGGCTCCAAACATCAGTTGGGGGTAAACAACCCTATTGTGTGAGGCCAGGGCACAGCCTTTACAAATGTACGTGTGCCCCACCTCTCCCTTCTCTCAGCCCAGGAAGACTATTTAGTATGCAGATGCACCTCTGTGACACCTCCACCCTCCCTGTGTACAGGCTGTCTGAAAATTATACACAAATCCCCAACTGTCACATTTATGTAATAGTAAAAAAAAATACACCTGCACCAGTAAGCAGCATTTATTATCACTATTACAACCATACCAAACATGCCTACGCTAACCCTCATAAATCAGACAATACCCCTACACATAAGGCAGGGCATTTCTAATGCAATCCTATGAGAAAGCAGCACTCACAGCAGTGAGACACCAAGTTAGGCTGTTTGTCACTACCAGGACAGGCCACGCAACCTGGCACATGTCCTGCCTTCTATATACATGGCACCCTGCCCATAGGGATAGCTAGGGCCCACCTTAGGGGTGACTTAAATGTAGTAAAAGGGGAGTGATGGGCCTGGCAAGTAAATTTAGATGCCAGGTCCCTGTGGCAGAAAGCTGCGCACACATGCCCTGCGCTAGCAGGCCTGAGACAGGTTTGAATGTGTACTTCAGTGGGTGGCGCAAGCAGCGCTGCAGGCCCAACAGTAGCATTTCATTTACAGGCCCTGGGTATAGAGATACCAATGTACAAGGGACTTACAGGTAATTTAAATATTCCAATTAGGTGTAAGCCAATCATACCAACTTTAGATGGGAGAGCACCTGAACTTTAGCACTGATGAGCAGTGATAACGTGCTCAGAGTCCTAGAGCCCACAGTGACAGGTCGGAAAAAATGGGAGACAGGAGGCAAAAAGACTGGGGATGACCCTGCACAAGGAAAAAAGTCCAACAGTTCCTTCAAGGGGCGCAGTGCAAAATTATTTTGGACTAAATGTTCTGTGCATGCACAGACAGTGCTAGCCTGAGTGTGACAGTGCCTATTGCACTGTCGATATGTGACTGCTGTACAGTGCCTACGATGTGTCCAGTGGTGAGAATTTCTCCCAAAATATATTTGGAGTGGCAGGACTGAATGAACACCTAAAATGGTTGGAGCACCAAGCCCAGTACATGGCCAACCACAGAGCCTTTCTTCATTGGCTTAGAAATAAGCACTCATCTACCTATCCTATAATCATTGATGCCCCATCATCAGTACCACCATCCAGACCTTCCTCATCCAAAATAAGACTTTGGTTTAATGTCTGGCACCAAAGGATAAATGCATAATGTACAATGTGCACATTTCTGAGATATTTCAATATCTAGTGAGAGGACATCATATGTGATCTAGGGTGCAGTGCCTACAAGTAACATTCACATAAAATCAGTGCCCCCTGCCCTGGACCTCCTTTCATTGCTGGCACAAAAAAAGGGTTGTGAATTCAGAGAGAAAATCCAGAATCATATGGCAAGGACTCCCTTAAATTGGTTATTTTGCAAAAATATTTTATTGGGTCTACATTTCTGGGTGTGCCTGGGCTCACTGTTTGGTGAGTTGATTGCCGGTAGGCCTGGCACAAACCGTTATCTTTATTGAATGGACCTACACGATCTCTGAGTGAAATTGGATTAATCTGATGGGTCTCATCATGGGTAGCCCATGGAGATTCAGGGTTGGAAAGTCAGCAAGTGGACTAAATTCTTTCAAAGATTTATTGAGTGTAGTAGTTGCTGGACCGTGCACCAATATTACATTTTTAACAAGGTGGTTGATGAAAAGCTTTTCATTTAAAATAATTTCTCATAATCGTAATAAGTAACAAAAGGGATATTTCTAAAATGCTTCTAATTTCTTAACCATACACTTACAGATCTAAGTGCATTAATAATTGGACATTATTTTCAGAAAGAGTATGGGAGAAAGGAAGACTTTTCAAGAAAAAGCATTTTCTATTAAATGGAGAAAAGCAACAAATAGGATATTTTCAAAATATTTGTAATTTCTTAACACTACATTTGAAGATAATTAAGTAAGTGATCTCAAAGAACATTGATAGCTCCAGGTTTTATAAGAAGGCCGAGGAAGAAAAAACGTCATGAAAAAAAATCCATGAAAAGAAAGAAGGAAGAATATGTATTTATAACAGTTCTTTAATTTATTACCAGTATTACTGTAAATGTAAGTGTGCAGTAATTGAAGGAACTGCAAGAGTGTTCCCCATTTTCACAGGCAGTGCGCAAAGAAATGACATTCCAATGAAAATAATTTTCAATGAAAAGAAAAAGAAATAAAAGCATACTTTGTAAAGTCTTCTAATTTCCCATCAGCACAACTCAGAAATAGTTATACATACTTCTGGTTCTCTGCCGTGTATTTTTTATAATGTACATCATTTGGGTGATGGATTCAAAATATATTTTTTCTTTTGGAAGTAATTAACTCTGACTAGTCAGCCTGATAGTTTTACTTTGAAAGGGAAATATTTCTCTTAGCAGACCACATAGCTAGGGTACAAATTAAATACAACACAGAGAAGCAAATCAGAAGTCTCTTATTATATTTTTTTAACCCCCAAAAACCTTTGCTGCTTTGAATAATGAAATAAGCGCTCCAATGTTTTCCACCCCAGCGAGGTTTTGAGCAATCAGACCCAAACCACCAACTGATTTCTACGAACATGGACCCCTGGATATTAGTAGAGTTTTACCTGCTCATTAATGCTTGTGTGATGATATACATTTGTTAACAAATATTGACCATTAATATAGCAGACAAAAATAACTCGCTTGTATGATGGAGTTAACTAATGCTCCATAAATGTGTGCAGGAAATGCCATCCATCTACTCCAATTTTGATGAGCAATCTGGCTTTTCTGCTTCTGATTCTTTAATTCCACTGTGTTCTAAGCCCTATTTGTATACTGCCTTAACCCTCACGCCTTCTGTTTAAATAATGAGCCCTTCCTGCATTTCCTCGTCACACCTGTAATAAAAGTGAGGCTGTGTGCAAGAGGACTCCACTTTTGTTTTTAAAAATATATATATTCCTTTAACTGGTTCATGTAAACCCTCAGCTCTTGCATAATACTGCGTCACTTTCAAAGTGAGCTGAAGAGACAACCTCATCTCTCTCCGTCTTCCACGTTGCCCTCCAGGGTGCATTGACAAAGCTTTGGCATCTCAGGATTAAGTAAATCGCGTGTGAGACTTTAGCCTAACATGTTAGAATTAGCGGCATTAGCCTACAAAAAAGCATATTAGGCATAGAACAAGACACCAGTGAAAATTAAGCTTTTCTCTTGACAGAGCCAACCACGTGCCTGCCTATTTATTTTATTTTTTAGTAAATTACCTGTTTTGGATAAGAGCTTTCAGTTAGGGAAGAAGCCCAGCTTAAATGAATGGTGGGAATAGCTGAGTGACATGGCAGGACAGAAAGACACATTGCAGTTATCTGTGGCATTCACTAATTGGAGTGGAGGTAAGTAGAACTATGAGAGGGAAGGGCATAAGAAGGAGGGGAAAGCAGTGCAGATGACAGCATGTTTAGTCATACAACCTCTATTCACGTCTCCTAGGTTACACATAAGACCTGCCCACTCATTACAGAGAATACATTAATTGAGGGAATTCTGGCAAGGTAGAGCAGCTAGACGCAGCAGAGTCCTATATCAACACAGCCTTAGGGCCTGATTTAGAGTTTGGTGGATGGGTTACTCCATCACAAATGTGATGGATATCCCATCCGCTGTATTACGATTCCCAAAGAAAATAGTGGGATCGTAATGCAGTGGACAGGATGGATATCATTCATGTTTGTGACAGAGTAACCCCCTCTTCCAAACTCTAAATCAGGCCCTTAGTGATGAATATTTTTGTCACTCATTACAGGTATTGGAAATGGCCATTTTTGCAGGGTTACCCCAAACCTTTTTGCCCTCTTCCTCCTATTTTTTATCAATGTGTTTTTGCTGGTTTTGGTACTCTGAGCACTTTACCACTGCTGATCAGTGCTAAGGTGTAAGTGCTCCCTGAGTAAATTGTGATTACAATTGGCCATGATTGGCAAATGTGATTTACTAGTAAGTCACTACTATAGTGCACCATGTGTGCCGAGGGCATGTACATCAGATGCTACTAGTTGGTCTGCAGCACTCACTGTGCCACCCACATGAGTGGCCCTGTAAACATGTCTCAAACCTGCCATTGCATGGTCTGTGTGTGCAGTTTTATACTGCCATGTCGACCTGGCAAGTGCACCCTCTTGTCAGGCCCAAGCCTTCTCTTTTAGTACATGAAAAGCATCCCTAAGGCTGGCCCAAGGTAGCCCTATGGGCAAGGTGCAGTGTCCTGATAATGAAATGCTCCCAATTCGGTTTAAACTATTGCAGAGCCTATCCCTCCCAAAGACTAACACAGGTATTGCATTGAAATATCTCTCAAATGTAATTTCCAATTGGATACAGACAGTAATATGGAGTTTGGGGTCTCTGAACTCACAATTTAAAAATACATCTTCTAGTGAAGGTGGTTTTTAACTTGTGTGTTTGAAAATGCCACTGTTAGAAAGTGGGCATTTTCTTGCTTAACCATTCTGTGCCTCTGCCTGGCTGTGAAATACGTGTCTGGGTCAGGATGACAGTTGGGCCGGTTGTGAATTCATTCTAGATAGTCAAACAAAGGGAGCTGAGGTGTGCCCTGCATATCCTGATGGTTCTTCCTGGGCTAGAGTAGAGGGTGGAGCTGACACTTGCACCTGAATATGGCTGTGCATGTCCTTACACAATGCAGTCTCCAACCCTCTAGAGTGTGTCTGGGACTAGGGCAGGAAAGGTAGGGCCTTGTGCACTACAAAGACTTTCCTTTCAAGTTTGCCTACTTCTAAGGCAGGAATGAGTATAAGTATTGGACCCAAAACCCTGGGCTTCTAGAACACGTCTGAATCAAGAGGAAACTCTGCCAAGGAGAAGAGCTGAAAAGATGTGAGGAGGAGTACGGCCCTTTTCCTGTGTGTGTTTTGCTGGGTTGGCCTGCAGCTGCTGCTTTTGCTTTAGAGAGGACAAAGACTGGACTTTGCTGTGCATCCTACTTGTGAAGTTTCTCCAAGGACATGGACTGAGCTTGCCTCCTGTTAAGAGGTCGCAGGGACAGCAAATACTTTACATAGCAGCCTCTGGGTTCTCGTGCTGAGGACCCTGACTCGACAGGTGGTGCCCACTCCATTTCCTGGGTCCTTGGGAGTGAAAGCTGGCATAAAAACAAGAAGAACCAGGCACATTGACTCTAGACAACTCCTAACCGGCGCCACTTTTCTACTCCGCACTGCTGCCTGCACCTGAAGCCGTGGTCCCCATTGAAGTGCAACAACTACAACTAACGCTGCAGGCCCCGTGCCACTGCACCAACGCCACCGCAGTACCTCTGAAGTCCCACGACATCGTGAATCCCAAGTACCGGGTCACAACATCCATGACACCCAACTCCCCCACGGCACCTGTGACCCTGTGGTGTGACTGCGACCCTGTGAAGTTGCCTCATGCGTCTGGACCCGCTGAACTCATCGACCCTGCCGGATCGTCAGGAACCACCACCTCTCTGCCACCCCTCCACTGCCTCTGCAAGGAACCAATGCCTCACCTCCATAAGAAACCAACACCTCATCACCTGGGTAGCAGTACAGAACCAATGCTGCAACGTCTCACCTCCCCTACTCCTTGCTATGTCTTTGACTCTGCCTCATTCCTAAGGTACTGAACCTGGGGTACATGCGAATCCATGACTGGCACCGCACTCCTCTGTGAGTGGCGTTGGATTGTTGGGAACAAATCTGTCACCACGCCGTGATAGCACCAGTTGAAACTGTTATGTTTCTAAGCACTTTAGTGGGATATCCTTTTTAAGAATTCATATCATTGCTTGGTTACGTTGGATTCTTGTCCTTTTGGTCTTGTTATTCATAGATAACTATTGGCTATTTTTCTAAACTGGTGTGGTGTCCACTTGCAATGTTTTCACTGTGTTACTGTGTGTGTGGTTACAAACACTTTACACATTGCTTCTTGGATAAGCCTGACTGCTCGCGCCAAGCTTCTAAGGGTAGAAGCAGGGATCATCTTTGGAGTGTGACTCCCTTACCTTGACTAGAGTGAGGGTCCCTACTTGGACAGGGTGTAAACTGACTGCCAACTAGAGACCCCATTTCTAACAACCAGCACATTGGTCGGTCCACAACATAAGAAACCTCTCCTGTAGGGGCAGTTTTCTCTCTCTTTCTATTCCTCATTTTCCTTGGGGAACTGTCATTCACTCTCGGTCTTCAGGATTTTGCACAGCAATTCAGGGAAAGTTGGAAAAGATATCCTCCTATTGACCCCATAGTGAATAAAAGATGATGAGCTTTAGGGAGTCTATATTTATTAATCATCTGACTGTCATGGTTTAAACTTTTTTTTCCGTAGCTAATATGGATCAGATTGATGGCCCTCCAGAAGAAGGCAGAGACATTCACAGGGAAAATCTGCTACTGCATCTGCTGATGTCAAGGGAGTCATATCACTTGGCCAGGATGAATGCTTTTCAGATATCATTGCCTTCAAGGGCAGCACTAGTATTGCCTGTTCCATGCCCTGCAACGGTGAAACCTTTGGTTGCCCTGGCTTTGCCATTACTCCTTCTTGTCCCAGAGAGGGACTCAGGAGACCAATTGAAGTTGGCTATGTTCCCTAGTGCCTGGAGCTCACCAGTGCGGGGCTGCCACCCTCCCGATAAACAATGAGCCAATGACAGGCAACATATTTGTCTTTGGGAAGAGATTCATATTTATTAAAGATACCACTGTTTCAAAACATAATATTTTTACATCATTACATTCATACATCTAATTAAATCACAGAAAACAAAGAATCCTTTTATCAGAATCAAACAAGACATTTATAACTAATGTACATTAATTCAGGCTCAAGAATCAAACAAGACATTTACAATCAATTTACAGTAATGAAGGTGCATTGAAATTACAAAGCAGGCTTCATCTTAGCAGATCCACCCTTAGTCAGTCTTCCAGCACTAAGGTCCAGTCAACGTTCATCCCTAGCGAACCACACAGGTGAATTCCACCTGTATCCCGGAAGGATGGTCCCCACTCCCGGTAACCTTGTTTGCACGCCAGGGGCCACCCCTCCAACACCAGGCTGCCTTCCTGGGTCCTAGAGTGAGACCAGTGGCTGGAGCCCCATGCCCTACACCATCTAACTGTGTGCCATTTCACCGCATCCAGAGTTAACGTTACTTCTCTGGATTCAGATTGCTGTCCCCCCTCCAGTGCTGCTCTAGGAAATTAGCTGTACAACTCCCACCACCGCTGTAGGGTGATCATTGGGATGACCTCTGTGCCACCAGGGCGGCCAGGGCCTGCCGGTCCTTCACCAAACAGAGAACAATTTCTTCCTGAAGGCCCAGATGTAGTCAATAAACATGTTGGTACCCATATCAGACAAGTGAACCCCAGCTCAATGAAACATTTTGTCACCCCAAATCAACCTGAGTGATATGTTCCAAAGGTGTCCCGGCCCTGGGCAGAGTTTGGCTATTTCAGGACTGAGGCACCCAACTGACACATGAAGGAGCCTCGCCCACACGCTGGGGATGCACTTGCGCCACAGAAACAGCCAGGTGATGGCTGTTTCAGGGAAAGTCCTTCCCAGCTAGACAAATTCCCACAACAGAGCTTCCCTCACCCCCTATGCCCCAGCTTCACCATGTCGTTAGCATCAATGTGAACTGTAATCAGATCCAGGAACTGTAGTCCTACGTGACCTTTCATGTCCTCCACCAGTTGGCATAGTTGACTGATCCTGGGGCCCCCAACTCCGCACCATCAGAAAAAGATGTCCTTCAACCCAGCAGAATTTGATCTACAATGCAGTTGCATATGGTAGGCTGTCCGCCGCACAAAGGAGTGACGAGGACCCAAATGGCCTTGGAAGGCATACTAAAAGATAAACATTGACAGTGAGAGAGCAGAATAAATGGTCAACCTGATGTAAAATCAACGAAATCACAGCAACTCTGTGCAGATGTCAGATGAAAACAAGGTGAAGACCAGTGCCCAAACCACTCAACATAAAGGGAAAAGGAACCAGCTACCACTGCCACAATTGCTGCCACAATTCCCAAGGAATGCGAGGAGTAACCCACAGTGTCTATCCCAATACTGTTGAACGCGTTGCAAAACACCATCAAGAATTTGTACCGCAACAGGCACTCCCCATTAGCGTGGATGAAAAGCACAGATGATTGAACAGTGGGCCTAGCCGAGAGGTACGCCTTCATACATGAGACTGGGAAAAAGACTGACCCCTGTACTACTCTGAGGTCTACTATGGGTCCTTTACCAGCTTTGTCAGTCTTGGACCTCCGGAGCCTGAGGGTAAGCTTGTCTGGGTGTAATTGAGCATCCCCTCACTGCAAGCCCCCCACGAAATCAGTTTTTTTAAGACCTTGATAGCTTGCCCTCCCTTAAAGCTCTGTAAAAGGTGACAGAGAAAGTAAACCCAGACAAAGCGATCTCATATGTGGAACTGCATACCCTATGGAGGTTGGCCAGTATGGCACCCAGGACTTGTGCATCAAGGGGCCTCCTCCCATCCTTGACCATGCCCTCCATCCTAGCCCATCCTGCTAAGGCCTTACTCACCACGAAGCAACTGTCCACATCCCGAAAGCCCTTCAATTTGGCAAAGAAGCTGATGGCTGTCAAATGTGTCCTTGCATAAGACACCGGCCTACCTTGTGACCCCAATGCTGCTAAGAAGAGGCAGACAGAACCTGCTCAGACACATCCTGCCCTTGCATAAATGCCCTGTAAGTCCTGATGCATTTCTGGTAAGCCGCCTGCACGCACTTGTTCAAGGAAGCTGTCCCTAAATCCGTTAGTGTGGGGCTCCAATCTTCCACAGAAGTTATGGGAACTCCATCATCTGTTTTGCTGCATGTAGGTGAAACTCCCAGAATTCCTGTAACCTGGAGCAAGAGAAAGTGTCAGCCACCTTATTATAAACACCTGGTACATGCTTGGCCCTAAAGACAACTTTCAGCTTCAATCAAAGCAAAACAAGGTATTTCAATAGCCTCAGAACATGTCTTTAAGAGACTCCCCATTTGTTAATAGCCTCAATCACTACTATATTGTCTGACTCAAAAATTACCGACCAGTTCTGGAAAATGGCAAACCAAATGGTGACCGCTACCACAATGGGAAACAATTGTAGAAATGCAACATTCCTAGTTATGCCGATATCATGCCATACAGCGGGCCAGTCAGCCCTGCACCATTGGTGCCTCAAAATGGCTCCAAAACCCACGCTGCTAGCTGCATCAGCAAACAAGTCCAAAATCTTGCTAGAAATAGGTGGGGTTGGCCATATTACAGACTCATTAAACTGATGAAAACATTCCCACCAGATCTTTAGATCCTCCTTCATCTTGGCCTGCAGCCTAGTATGATGTTGCTTCAGTGTGAGACCCACAATTGCTCTGGCAATTGATCTGGAGAAGGGCCGCCCATGGGAATAATTTGGAGTATAAAATTGAGTTGAGCCACTAAAACCTGCAGTTGATGGAAAGTTACCTTCTTCTTAGAGAGGGTGGAATCAATAGCCTGAGTAAAGGCCTGGACTTTGTTGGAGGCAATCTGCACTCGTCAGCAATTATATCATTTTCAATGCCCCAAAAGGAAAGACGTGGACGGGCATACTATTTTGTCTGGAGAAAGTAGAACTCCGGTATCCCTGAATAAAGAAATCAGGTCCTCCAGAGCCCAATTACAAGCCCATGAGGCTGATGGACCCATAACAAGTAAATCATCAAGGTAATTAATGATGTTGTGATAATCAGTTTTTCAGACAAACAACCATTGCAACGTAGAGCTAAATTGTTCAGATTAGTTACAGGAAACTACACAGCCTATGGGCATACATTTGTCATATAAATATTGACCACCATACTGAAAGCCAAGTAAGTATTAATCATCAGGGTGCACAGGAAGAAGTCTAAATGCAGACTCAATATTCATTTTTGCCGAAAGTGCCCCAGGGCCTTGCTTGCGTAACTTAGCCAATGCCATATCCACCAATGCATAAGTCACTGAGCAGAACTCCAGATTGATTACATCATTGAATGAGAAGCCCTTGGGTGCTGAGAGATTATGGCTTAACCTAAAGTGACCAGGCTTTTTTTTCTGCACCACATCCAATGGGGAACAAGCAAAATAAGACCATGGGGACTGGACAAAAGGACCCGAGCCTTCCGTCTCCAACTTCTGAGTAACAACCCCAGGATGGGTCAGCACAGAAAATAAATTAACGCAAGGTGGGACAAGCAAGACCCCATAAGCCAGTATGCGAAACCCACTGGAAAAACCTTTATATAACAACTGAGCTGCCTTCCTGTTAGGGTTCAAATTAAGCCAAGGGAGAGTTTCAATATCTGGACCGGGATGGGTAGGGCCTTACTGGTTGGATGACTTAGAGGACTCTCTCCCTTTCTCCTTGGATTTTTTAACACATTTGAACTCCGGATGGAAGTGGTTCCTGCAGAATGAACACACATGTTTGAATTCACAAGATCCCACTGACTGGGTGCACAGCTTCCTGTTGAACAGCCAACATAATTGCTTCTTGTCCCCGGAACCCCACTGAGTATGAAAAGGCTGTTTAAAGGGAGTCTTGTTTTTCACACTTTTAAGACATACATTAACATCCGTCTGATCCCACCAAATATCAGGGTCCACTACCTCAGTCCACCTAAAGACCCTATCATAATCCAACCAAGTTGTCCCGCCACGTGTAATATGCACCTTAAGTTTCTTGTTACATAAAATATCATGGTAGCAGCTACCTCTAGTTTCTTTTCTAGCATGACTCTCATAAAAACATTAAAGCCAAACAATCAATTAGTAATCAGCTCCTCTATCTTAGGCTTCTTCTCCTTTGAGGAGGCATCCTTCCCCTCTTTTTTCTTTGCCTTACCCTTCTGCCTCTCAGGCTTTATCAGTGAGAAACAATTAACAAATTCACCCTCCCAAATCTTTTCTTTGACATCCGCAGGAACATGCAACACTAACTTTCATGATTTGGTTTTCACACAGAGCCAAAGTCCTTCGCAGCACCCTCAGTTCCTTTACCTGATGCAGCCATGGTGGAATCAATGCTTTCTCTTAATGGGAGGGGAAGCAACCCACAAGAAACATTTGACCACTACCTGCTCAGGTTCTGGTTTGTGCTCTGACTCAGATGCCGAGCTGCCATGTTCCTTTCCTTCACCCAACTTTGCGAGGACCATCTTCAAAGGTGGGTCTAATACAGGGTCCTGACCCTTCCTCTTGCCACCCTACCACCTTTTGCTGTCATTGTAAACCCAGGAACTGTATAAAGTAAACACTGATTCAGGCTACCAAAGAGTATCCCCTGGGGACCCACCCTGATGATGTGCACCACAATGCAAAACAGAGAAATGACCACTCACATACCTGTACTGAACCCTTAACCATTTCTGTGAGAGTTTGGGATCTTAGCCACTAGCCTTCAGGTGAATCCTGCACAAAGCAAAACCACAATTGGGAAGCAGGAGCATCAATAAGAGGAGTCTCCCTGGTAGCACGCAATCATGCTCAAATGGTGAGGAACATGCACTGATGCGGTGCTCTGGGCAAGGGGCCCAAGCTATCCAAAGCCCTTCCAATTGAGAGGGCTAAAAAATTAGGAGCAGGAGGCGGTCGCCACAGGCCCAGAGGGGCAGATGTGAGCAGCACAAAAATGCCTGCAGGCAGCCCAGTGTCCATGCTGCAGAAAGGGGGTGCAGCTGGCCTCTCAAGTAAACTGGGAGAAGCGGATGCCGTTGCTAGTCCGAAATGTTGAAGTTGTCCCAGTTGGAAAAAGTACACCAAAGAAAAGATGCCAACTACGCTGCTCCTGCTGTTAATGATGTTGCCCCTTCCACTGTCACAAAGCCTTCAGAGGATAGGAGGCATTGTAGGCAGTCGCACCATAAACAGTCGCAACATTTGCGATGGTGTGAGGGGAAATGACACCATCAGGGTGCGCAGCCCAACAAATGCCAGATCAGTGCCCTCACAGGAAACCTTGGTGCTCAAACAGTGCTTCCTGGCCAGCCAGTCGCAAGTGAGGGGATGGGGTCCTACACTTGGGGGCCCTAATGCCACACCCTGGTAAGTCGGGGCACTCTCCCATGGGCAATGCAACCTACAGTTTCTTTACTGCACCACAGCTTTCCGCACACCAGAATCAAATGTCTTGCTCAAGCTGTCTTATCTCTCAGAAGATGCTGTTGCTTTGGTCCCAGGGTCCAACAGAAGAGTCCCTTTCTGTATGACTCAGAGAGATTTTAACCACATGTTCAGATTAGCTGGTCATGGCATGCTTCAGGGTGCAGGATGGAACAGTCCTCATCCCAGTGACCACATGGTTGATGACAGCTATTCCAAAAGGTTTCTGCAGATTTAGGGTTATGGGACTTTAATTCAGAGATGTAGTGTGCACATAGTATTCCCTTCAAGTTTCCTAAGGAGAAAATATTATAAAACATTGCAATTTGTTGGTAGGAGTTCTTTGTAGAGAAACTTGTTTTATGCCCATGCTTCCAAAGCACAAATTGTGTTTCAAATGACTTTCCTTATTTGAACTGACTTTTTTCCACACAAAGGTAGACAACTTCTGGCACTTATGACCATTCAATGTGTTCCTTACAATTTGTGGGCACCTAGCTGTTCTCCAGAAGTCGAAAATATTAAGGATTATTCAGAAATCCTTCACATTTTATTTTACCGTTGTAAGTAATGCATGCAAATGATTAACTGAAGATCTAATAGCAAGGGTAATATGCCTGAGCGGGCATAGAGTGATGTACAGCAGCAGACCACAGTGATGTTCTCCACACAGGCACATCAAGGATGCCTTGGATGATGCACTTTAGAGGACCATTTGGTGATGTGATCTAAGGATGCACCAAGGGATACACTGCTGGAAAGCCCCAAGTGATATACATCAGGAGTGCACTTGATGAAGTGCTTTGCAAAAAAATTGTTAGGTGCCTCATGAAAGCACTGGGTGCTATGCACCTGCAGGCTCCTGGTGGTGTGCTTGAGAAGAACACAAGTTGTGGTATATGGGGGCCACTAGATGGTATAATTTTCTCTATTAGTAAAAGTGTGAAGAAGGCAAACACCTTTTCATTTGTAATGCTTGTATGTGAATATTCAAATTGTATTCTCACCTATTCTGTTTACATGTTGTGGGGCCAATATCCAAAGGCATGTAAGAGTATGTAAAACAGTACGAAACAATTACTATTTTACATCCTCATTAATGCCTTTACGAACCAGCCCTAATAGCTCCAAAAGTTCTCAGATTCTTCCAGATTAAGCATGAGCACAAGAAGGCTGAATCACCAAAAGTGCCAGGGGTATCAATATGACTTCGCACATTCTAGAACTCTTGATGGGACCACGAAGCTGACTCCTTTCCCTACTATTGAGCCCTGTGTGGCCCCCCGTTTGCTGACAATGACCTAGAAAAAGGGCAAGCAGTGGAAACGACAGAAAACAAACAATGTCGTTATGTTCCTCCCACTACCTTCATGTCTTATGAATCCAAGAACAGCTAGAGGTTTGTAATGGGAACCAAAAGGCAAGCCATGAATAGTAATTGTTGTCCAGGCTTCTCCAAATGAACATCCATGTATAAGCAGCTCATCCAGTCTGTTTATTGGGTTTTATTCTGCAATTAAATAAACTACAAACACCTGACATTTTGGAATTAAATGGCAATTTTTTCCTGTGCACTTTAGAGATTTGTTTACAGATATTTTTCGTTATTTGTAACTTGAGAGACCTGTTTTTGTACTGACACTCATGAGTACTTATATTGAAAATGGGCTCACAAACTTAAACAACTCACAAATTTTCACATCTTCATGGATGCTAGCGATATACATCATGTTTGATGCCTTCAGCAAGTCTTGAGTTTTGGACCAGCATCATTTGGCTCTCTAAAATGTTCTAACCTATACATACAATGATTAATACAATACGCATGCATGTCATTTAGAGGTAATCAGGCGTCACAAATACAACTCATGGCTTGCTCCTTGTGACTCCTGGCACTTCTTTTGTGGCCCCTAGCTACATGGACAGCAAAGGCAATGCCAAGAGTTGAGGTAATATACTTTCAGCAGCTCAGGATGTGATCCGAGGGGGGACGTGGCTTGGCGCCGTAGGAAGATGGCCACCTTCACGAGAGCTTCGTGATCGCGACGGAGACACAGGGAGCCAGTTGGTTTCTTTTTGAGGATTTCAATGCTGCTGAAGAGAGGAAAAGTTAGGGGAATATGCCTGGACAGCATTATTCCCCTTGAAATGAAGTAAAAGGTATTTTTTGCGCCTTTTATCAATGACTTACATTTCTCTGAGGAAAATATTGTGACCACCATTTTGTTTTTTCACTTTTCACCTCATGACTTCGTTTTTGCTCTATTCATCGCGCTCTGAGAGTTTCTTTTTGCACTTTTTTGGTGTATGGATGTGTATTTAGGTTCTTTATTCGCCGTATTTTCCTTTTTGGATGATTTGGTCCAGCTTAAGGAGAATTATGGGCTGTTCTCCTTTTTGAGATGAACCTCCCTTCATAAAATACATGCTAAAGTATATATTGGGCAGAATTATTAAGTTTTTGCATATGGGCAGATCTAGGAACCTTCAATTGACTAGCAACAAAGTACAGAGCAATAAAGGTTCTGAAAATATTTCTTTGTCAAACTAATTTGCTCCTTTATCAAATATGGAGAACGCAGGGTATACTACTCTTGATGCTACACTCTCAACGTCTATTTCTCCTCCTACTGTTTTTAATAAAGTATCGTCCAAGCTTCCTATAATGGTTGCGACATCCTCGAATAAGAGAGCTAAAAAGGATCCTCCATCTCCTCTCAAAGTTGTTGATACCATTTCTATAGAGTCACTCCTTGAAGAAATAAGAGCACTTAAACCCTATATGGAGGATACAAATAAACAAATACAATTATTGGACGACAAATGGTCTCTTGTGGAAAACAGAGTCTCTCATGTGGAACGAAGAGTGGAAGTGCTTGAGGATTCAGTGACGGATATTCAATTTCTGCAGTCTGAAGTTACTATGTTAAAAAAGCATGCAGAGGATATAGAAAATCGAAATCGTAGGAATAATCTATGTATCTATAGTCTACCTAAAGGAATTGAAGGCTTGGATTCTCCATCTTTCTTTTAAACATTTCTGCCCAAGTTTCTGGACCTCCCTACTTCGCCTGTTTTGAATATACAAAGAGCGCACAGCCTTGGTCATCCTTCACATTTGGCTTCGACGTCAAAGAAACCAAGAGGAATAATACTTTATTTTTTGGCGTATGTAAACCTGCTAAACGTTCTCAGAGCAGCAAAAGCTAAAGGTCGGATCACGTGGTCAGGTTCTAATCTTTTTTTCTCTCAGGACTATGCTAAGTCAACAGCAGACAAACGAAATAAATTTCTGGAAATGCGTCCGGCATTGAAGTTACTTAATGCTCGGTATGGTCTCTTTCCTCCATGTTTGTTCAAGGTGACTTACAATAATAAGACCACAACATATGAAAATTCAGTATTGCTTCAGCGATTTATTGAGTCTTGTAGGGGCGACACAATGGACACTTCCAAAATATCAGAGACTTGAATATTGTATTATTTTGTTTCTTTGTTTTACTATTATCCTCTTGTTTAATGGATATGCCCATTTTTAGTTTTTGAAATCTTAAATTGGTTCAATTATCCACTGTTTTCATTGTGTCATATCTTTCTCTCTTTTTAGATTTTCATGCATTTACATACCCGTCTTTTTTGGTAGCAACCTATGTGACCGGGTCCCTCTTCCCTTCATGTCTGTGGTCGTGGAGTGAAGGTTACGTTGTCTTCCTTGGTGGTTTCACCACCCTCACATTGCTTTTTGTCTTTTAGGTATGTTTTTAATACTCGTTATGTGTTTTTTCTGTAGTTTTCATGTTTTCTTCATTATTTTGTTCAGTTTGTTCTCTCTCACTTCACCTCTTCTGCTCTTAATTTTCCCTCCTTTTCTGTAATTCTTTCTATTTTCTCATGCTCATAGTTATATTTTTCTTTTTCTGTATAACAAATGTTTTCTTTTGGTTCATTTTCTTCATATTGATAAGTGGTTTATATGCATTAATTTCATAGTCATATTACATTTTCTATATATTAAATGACAAGTAGATTTCTTTCATGGAATGTTAAAGGTTTGGGATCCCCAATAAAGCGTCAGAGAGTTTTGACACATATTCTAAAATTGAAAGCTGATATTGCTCTGTTGCAAGAGACTCACCTAACAGGTGATGAGGTAGCTAAACTTAAAAGACAATTGGTAGGTTATGTTTTTGCATCTCCGGGTACCGGGGAAAAGAAATAGGGTTACTAAACTGTGTCATAAGGCTTTGAACATTACTGATATTTCTCAAGATTCTGATGAGCAGGGTAGATGGGTTATAGTTTCAATGAATATTAATAAAGTACCTCTCACTATACTTAATGTTTATGCACCAACCCAACCTGATAAATCCTTTTGGAATGAAATATTAGCTAAGCTAGGGCCAGATGTAGGTAGTAACCAATTTGCGAGTTGCAAATTGCGAGTCCTTCCGACTCGCAATTTGCAACTCGCAAATTGGTATGCAGAAAGGCATCTCAGACACCTTCTGCGACTCGCTATGGGGTCGCAAAGACCCACCTCATAAATATTTATGAGGTGGGTCGCAGTTTGGGAACCCATAGCGAGTCTAGTCACTCACGGGGATGGTGGCCTGCTGGAGATAGCAGACCACCATGTCCGTGACTGCTTTTAAATAAAGCAGTTTTTTTTTTTCTCTTTGCAGCCCGTTTTCCTTAAAGGAAAACGAGCTGCAAATAGAAAAAAATACCGAAACCTTTTTGTTTTGGTGTTTTTCAGAGTAGGCAGTGGTCCATAGGACCACTGCCTGCTCTGAAAAAACATTATTGTGAGCATTCACAAAGGGGAAGGGGTCCCGTTTGCGAATGAGTTACCATCCACTTGAAGTGGATGGTAACTGCGGGTTGATTTGCGACCGCTTTCGCGGTCACAAATCAACCCTACATCGCGGTGCGACTCGCAAATAGGTAGGGAACGCACCTTCCTATTTGCGAGTCTGAAACACATTTTGCGAGTCGGTACCGACTCGCAATATGTGTTTTAGCATCGCGTGAGGGCATTAGCGCCTCGCAAACTGCGTTTTTCGTTGTTTGCGAGGCACTAATGCCTTCCTACATCTGGCCCTTAATGATTCTTTCAGATGAATATTTGATTTTTGGAGGTGATTGTAACATGGTTATGGACCCCTTTCTTCATTGCAAATCCAATTCTCGATTTGTTCCATCCACCATCTTTTCACAGTTTACCACCATGATTCAACAAACAGCATTAACGGATGTTTGGAGATTGTGTAATCCCACATTACAGGATTTTTTTTTCCCAGTACATTTTATTAATCTCAGATCATGCTCGTATGAGCATGGACCTTGATCTTATTGCACACAGCCAAGTAACAGATGGAGATTTAATAATTCACTACTTCTCGATAATAATTTTACTCAGCTGTTTGAGAAGTTTGTCGCACAGTTCTTTGTAGATAATGATACCCCTCAGATATCGGTTCAAATTATCTGGGATACATTCAAAGCGGCCTCTAGGGGTTTTATTATATCTTATGCTGCCAACAAAAAGAAAACGGCTAGTAAAAAATAGCTTAATTTAATGAATCACGTCAAACAATTAGAGAATCTTTATTACTTCTCCAAATCCACAAGTTGTCTTAATGACTTACTTCAAGCTAAATTCACTTTCAATAAAAATTCGACTGATATCGCTAATTCTTATCTTCTTAAGTCTACTGCTAAGTATTGTGGGGGCCAAAATAAATCAGGAATACTTTTAGCAAATTATCTTAAAATCAAAAAAGATAGAACAAAGATAGAATCTACTTAGAGGTCCTCCAATCTTTTATTACATAAGAATGAAGAGATGTTGGATGAATTTGTTCATTTCTACACATAATTGTATACTCCTAATTCTGTTGCAGTTCAGGATCTTATTGATCTATACTTGCTTACCATTAACCCACCTGTACTTCACTCTTCTGATTTTTCTGAGCTTGATAATGATATTTCTATTGATGACATTCTTAGTGCCCTAAAACTTATTAAAAAGGTAAAGCCCCAGGCCTTGATGGCTTTACTATTGAATTCAATTTATAGTTTTCTAAATTATTGGTTCCAAGATTATTTGAGCTTTTTACCCATTTTGTTGAAGCAAAATCCTCTGGAGGGTCTTTCCAGGAAGCTTTAATAGTTCTTGTACCAAAAGATAATGAAGATCCAAAGTTTTGTAAGGATTATAGACCTATGTCTCTAGTAAATTTGAACTATAACATTTTAGCTAAAATTATTGCTATGCATTTTGAATTGCTCCTACCTACGTTAATTGGTAAAGAGCAGTCTGGTTTTATTAAAGGACACCTAATATCGGACAACACGCGCCTATTTTTTTATAGCTTAAGTAAGTCAGTGACATATAAAGACTACCTAGCTGCAATAGCCCTAGATGCTGAAAAAGCTCTTGCTCGGGTTAATTGGTCTTTTATTTTTTCAACACTTTCTTTGTTTGGCTTTGGAGCTAAATTTGTAAATTTAATTTTGTTATTTTATTCCTTTCCTAAAGCAGCTATTTTTCTAAATGGTCTTATTTCTCCCTCGTTCTCACTCCATAGAGGAGTTTGTCAGGGTTGTCCATTGTCACCGCTTTTGTTTGTCCTTGCCTTGGAACCTTTTTTATTGAAACTTAGAACTAATCCAAATTTGCATGGCTTCCATTATGGGGAAAAACAGATACATTTTTCGGCTTATGCAGACGACACCTTATTTTTATACCAAATCCGAAATCTTCAGTTCCTTCTTTTCTGTCTGAAGTACAGCTTTTTGCTTCTATTTCAGGGTATAAGTTAAACGAAGACAAGTGTGAAATACTCCCGCTAAATAGATTTTGTTTCCCTGAAGATTTCCAATCCTTAAATTTTCATTGGAATAATGGTAAAATTAAATATCTAGGTTTGTGGTTTAAACCCTCTTTTAAAGATACAATTTCTTGTCATTTTTTCCAATTATTTTCTGATCTTGATTCTCATGTTTCTAAATGGAACCCTTTATTTTTATCCTGGTGGGGTAGATTGGATTCTTTCAAAATGATGTTACTCCCTGTTATCCTCTTGTATTTATCAAACATTCCAATTAATATTCCAAATCTTTATTTTAAGTTTTAAGAAGTTGAATTCGACTTAAAATGACATTCTTATGGAATAATATGAAACCCAGAATGTCTCTTCAAAAGTTAATGAGACCTAAATGCAATGGAGGGGATAATTTTCCAAATGTCTGCTCTTATCATATGGCTTTTTCTCTTAAGCAAGCTTCTTGTTTATTGAAGGATGATGATTCTATTTTTTTAACCCTTATGGGTTGACATTGAAAAGTCTTTCGTTGTTCCCTTTACATTTCCGGAGATCTTGAGTCTGTCAAATAAACCAGCTTCTAGCTCCCTTCTGATTTTGAATAGTTCTTATCAAATTTTACAGCCTGTTTTTGCTTCACACAATGATGATAAAGTGAGGTTTCTAAATTCATCAATTTGGTACAATAAGCTCATTGAGTTGAATAATAGAACCATCTATTGGAAATCGTGGCATTTGAAGGGGCTAAGATGGGTATATAAATTATTTGAAAATGATTCCCCGCTTTCTTTTGTACTGGCTCAATCTCTTTTTTCACTTCCATCCTCTTTTCATAAAAAATATGATGCTCTACTAAATGTTATAAATACTTTATATCAATATTTTCCAGTTAAGCAAACACCTTCAGTCCGTCCTCTTCCAATTAAGAATTTGTTATTAAAATCTGCATCAGCTTTTTGTCTTTTTTAAACTCTTACAGCTCTTCGTGAAGATAGACCTAAGTCAGTAATAGAAATGCAGTGGGAAATGGATATGGATATTTCACCTTCACCTTCTTTGTGGAATAGAGTGTGGATTAAAATATGGAAGTCTTCTAGAGCAGCTAATGCAATTCAAACTTTATTCTTTATATATAATAGGTTATTAATTACACCTTCTTTTTTTACATAAAATGAATTCTAACCTTCTGTCCTCCTGTTGGTCCTGTAATACACCGATCTCCGGACTTAAACTCATGCTTTTTGAATGTCCCTATACATTTCAATTTTGGGTTAAAGTATGGAGTCAAATTAATACTATTTTTAAAACTCAAATTCCCATGAGTTTTGCCAACATATTTCTAGGTAGCCTTGCAGCTGCTTGCTCTTGTTTTCCAAAAACTTCTATTGTAATATTTGATTTATTGCTGGCTGTTGCTTTTCAGCAAATTATGAAAAATTTGAAGGATTTGACTCAATTATCCTTTCAAGCTTGGTGGTATGGAGCGTGCTACAATCATAGGCTGGATCAAGCTTATGTTTCCCCTGTATCCCTTGCTATTAAGAGAGACATGCTATGTTTACCTATTACAAATTACTTAAACTCTTTGACTTATTCTGCATGTAATCATTTTCCTAGAAATGAGGAGGTCTCTAAAACACCATGAATTGTTGTTTTTCTCCCTATCTTAATGTGCATACTTATATTTAACTATCTCTTATAATATTTTTAATATATGCATATATACTTTGGTTTTAGAGTATTAATATATTTAAAGTGTTTTCTTCTACTATGGGTTTTCCCAGAAATTGAACTGTTGTTGTATTAATTTCATTTCTATTATCAAATGTATTTATATATTTTTTTGTATACTGTATGATTTTTCAATAAACTTTCTTCTTTAAACTTCAAAAAAGGACGTGATCTGAGGCATTAACCCCTTTAGTGCTCATGATGGAATGTTTCCATCATGAGCACTGGTGGTTGTGTACTGAAGACCATTCCATCCTCATCAAATGACCACGTAATCCCTCAAGTGGCACAGCATTTTTAGCAGCACAAGTGGGACAATGCTGGGTGGTAGGAAGTTTGTAGATTCCGGAAGTGTCCATCACATAAATGTAAGAAAAATGTATGTTATCTGACAAAGTTTGAGGTTTGCAGGGCATCATGGGTGAAAAAACCTCATGGGATCCATGTAAGTCACCCCTCCCTTGATTTCCCTAGGGGTCTAGGTTTAAAAAATGTATAGGTTTGCTAGGTTTCTCTAGGTGCCGGCTGAGATAGGGTCCAAAAACTACAGCAAATAACAGGTCAGTTTGCATAGAAAAAGCTGATGCGTCCATGTTGCGTTTTGGGACATTTTATGTCGCAGGCACTAGGCCTACGCACACAAGTGAGGTACCATTTTCATCAGAAGACTTAGGAGAATGTTGGGTGGAAGGAAGTTTGTGGCTCTTTGCAGATTCCAAAACTTTCCATCACAGAAATGTGAGGAAAATGTGTTTTGTTAGTCAAAGTTTGAGGTTTGCTTGAGATTCTGGGTAAAACAACCTGGTGAGAGCTATGCAAGTCACCCCATCCTGGATTCCCCTAGTTGTAAAAAATGTACAGGTTTGCTAGGTTTCCCCAGGTACTGACTGAGATAGGGCCCAAAAACCACAGTTAACAACTTTGCAAAAAACATACCAATTTTGCATAGAAAAATTTGATATATCTATGTTGTGTTTTGGACCATTTCCTGTCACTGGCACTAGACCTACCCACACAAGTGAAGTTAATTTTCCATCAGAAGACTTAGGAGAATGCTGGATGGAAGGAATTTTGTGTCTCTGTGCAGATTCCAGAACTTTCCATCACAAAAAAGTGAGGAAAATTTGTTTTTTTGTCAAAGTTTGAGGTTTGAAAGGGATTCTGAGTAAATCAACCTGGCGAGGGCCATGCAAGTCACCCCATCCTGGGTTTCCCTAGGTATCCAGTTTTCAAATATGTACAGGTTTGCTAGGTTTTCCTAGGTACCACCTGAAGTAGGGCCCAAAAACCATAGCTACACACTTTGAAAAAACCAAATCAGTTTTGCATAGAAAAAGTATGGGGTTCATTATGACCTCAGCGGTCTTTTGAGAGACCGCCGTGCTGAAGACCGCCAGTGGTGGCGGTTTTCCGCTCGGTGTATTATGACTGTTGGCAGCTCTCCGTCCTTTTTCGGACGGAGAGCCGCCAACAGCCATACTGGTGGGAGGCGGGGAAGTGGAGGTTGCTCCACCGCCACACCAACAGAACACCACCCACTGATTCACATCCTGTGATTCGGCGTGGCGGTGTTCTGTTGGCGGTGTGGTGTCGGCGGAGCAGCCCCCATGGCTCCCGTCCCCTCCTGGAGGATCGACGGACCAGGTAAGTCAATCGTCCGTAGGGTAGGGGTGCGGGGGGTGTTGTTTGTTGTGTGCGTGCATGGGGGTGTGCGTGTGTGTATGTAGAGGGGGTGTGTGAGTGCGTGTATGCTTGCGGGGGTGTTGCATGTTTGGGAATGAGTGCATGTATGTCTGTGGGTATGTCTGTATGGATGTGTGCGTGTATGTTTGAATATGGGTGTGCGTGTCTGACTGTGTGTGTGGATGCTGGCATGTATGTTGGTGTGTGTGCGTGTATGTGTGTTGGTGGTGCCTGTGTGCGTGTCGTGTGTGAGTGAGTGATGTGATGTTGGGGGTCGAGGGGGGAGGGGGACGCTGCCACCTTTGGGGTTGGCAGGGGTGGTGGGGGGTGTAGGGGAGGGAGTCGGGGTGGGGGTGACCCCTATCAGTGCCAGGGAAGGAATTCTCTGGCACTGATAGTGCTTACCGCCATGGATTTTATGGCGGTTTCAAACCGCATGAAATCCATGGCGGTCAGCCGGGTCCAAATACCGCCGGCGGTATAGTGACGGCCGCCGGGCTGGAGACCCAGGTCTCCAGGCGGAACGGAGAACCGGCGGATGACCATGGCGGTGACCGCAGTGGTCATAATTCCCCTAAAAAGACCGCCAGCCTGTTGGCGGTCTTACCGCCGCTTCTCCGCCTTCCGCCGGGTCATAATGACCCCCTTTATGTATCTATGCTGCATTTTGGGCCGTTTCCTGTCATGGACATTAGGCTTACCCACACAAATGAGGTACCATTTTTATTGGGAGACTTAGAGAAACCCAGACTAGTAGAACAAGTGTTATTATCAATTGTACTTCTCTGCATTTGCACCTTCCAGTTTGAGAAATATCCTCTAAGTAACATGCGTGTATAGTTACCCACAAATTCAGGGATGTGCAAATAACTCCTGCTTCTAAACTTCACATCTTGTGCCCATTTCGGGAATACATAGGTTTCCTTGATACCTTCTTTTCTTAGTTTATAGTTTACCATATGAATTGCCCCATACCGGGTACACAATGAAAAACTATTGCAAGATGCAAATTAGTTATTGGATCTGGGTACCTCGAGTTCTTGGAAAACCCACAAACCCAATATATCTCCATAACCAGAAGGGTTTAGCAGATGTAATGGTGTATAGCGTTTGTGAATCATTCATTGTGATGAGAAGTTACAAATGAAAGTTGTGATGAATGCCGATTTTTTCCAGCTAATTTCAATATGTTTTTATTTCAACATGTGGGTCCTCATTATGACATTGGCGGTAAATCCCACTTACCACCATGCCGACTGCCGCCAACATAACGCCGCTGCGGCGGATAACTGCCAAGCATATTATGACACACACAAACCAATTCGTCACTCTACAGCCACACACACATGTCCGCCAGCCCAAAAGACAGTGATAAACTGGCGGTAGCAAAACCCACACTGTTACGCCAACAGAACAACGCCCATCACATTGTGACCCACGAATCACTGCGGTGGACATTCAGTGGCAGTAAACCATTGGCGGTACATACTCCCGCACTCAAAATACACACACATACAAAACTACATCACATTGGTCAATTCAAATGACACACACCTGACACCCATACACACACCAAACCCACACACCCACACCACTATAAAAGACACACCCACACTACCCACAACCCTTTATGACTACAAGGGGGGCGTGGCCTGAGGCCGATGGGGCTGCACGCATAGTGCGATGCTCCTCGGCCGCAACTCGGCCCGACGCATATATCCTGTCACAACCGCGCTCGGAAGTCCCAAAAATCGAGGTCAGGTGGTCGGAGGTCATCCAGCCCCGGTGAGGACCGCCGCACTTCTCCTTTGATGTGTGCTTTGCCCGGGATCACCCTGACTGCTCCGCGGCTGCCGCGACCTAAAATGGCGGCAGCGATTGAGCAGTGAATCCATCGTGGCTGCAGCCCTCGGCTGAGGGCATGCGGCGGGCCCGCCGCGTCGGGGACCTCTGCGCCGCCTATTAAGGTGCCCCGAGGGTGCTGAGCCCTTTGTTCTCGGCTGCAGGAGTGGTGGTGTGCTGTGGAGCGCCGGCGGACCATGAATGACAGCAGTGAGTGGAGGAGGGGTGGAACCCCTGGAACTTCGGGACAGAGAAGAGTGGCTCCACTGCGGTCCACTTTCCGGCTGCCGTGGGACTGGCGATATTGTGGAGGCCGCCTGCCGGGGCGGGGGCTACTCCCGGCGCATGTAGGAGAGCCTGGGGCCTGATCCTCGTGTTTCCCAGTGATCCTCTGTCGCTGAAGACGACAATCCTCCATTGCAGCTGCCCTGTTGGAGGGGGGGGAACGGGGCTGCTGGAGCTGCACCCTTCCTTGTTTACCGGAACTTTATGCGGGTCTCACCGACCGCTGTCCTGTTGGAGGTGGGATCTTTGCTCCGCTTCTCTGCATTTTCCGAGTGCTCCTCCCGGTGACCAGCACATAGCTACCTGCGGGGGGACGTCCTCATGGGCGGGCTGCCCGGTACAGCAGCTCTTTTTCAGTGCTCCCACTGTGTGGGTGCCGGAACTGCAGATAAGCGACGCCCAGGTCGGACGGTGTTGGCAAACAGTGTCACCTCTTGCTAGTTTGAACGACCATCGCCTGCCTGTGGCGAGTTGCTCTCCTGTTACAATGGTAAAACCCAAGAAATGGGACGAGCCGCCGGTGGAGGATTCCTCACCCATTGGTAACCCACTCCCAACCTCTGTCAAGGGCTCACAAGCTGGTCATGTGCATCATGAAACAACTCTGGATACAGTGCTGCATGCCATTAAAGAATCCCGTGAAGCATTGGAACGCAAGATTGATAACCTTACCATGGACCTTTCCCTTTTGCCGGATGACCACCGTAAACTAAAGGAGACAGTGGGTTCACATGAGAGTACACTGGCAGTGGTTTCCACAGCGCAGAAAGCCTCGTCCTCAGAACTTATAGACTTGGCCACCCGGTTGAAAACACTGGAAGCGAGGGCGGAGGACGCCGAAAATAGGGCCAGACGGAATAACATTCGACTGGTGGGGGTCCCGGAGGGGGCAGAATCCATCGCAGTTAATATGGAAACTTTCTTGGAACAATGGCTCAGAGACACTGTAGCCCCGGAGGGCCTCTCGGCGTTTTTCGCAGTGGAACGAGCCCACAGGGTTCCCGGCAGACTCCCCCCACCAGGAACCAGACCGCGGCCGATAGTCGCCAGATTGCTCCACTATAAAGATAGGGACTATATACTGTCGCAGTCTCGCCAGCAAGGGGAGATTCAGTTGGAAGGCCAAAAAATTATGATATTTCCTGATTTCACAAAAGAGACGCAAGCACAGAGGGCATCGTACCTCGCAGTTAAGCGCACCATGCTTCGAGTGGAATATGATGATAAGACCCATTTTTTCCTCACCCCTAAATTGGCAGTGGATTGGCTGGAATCCCTGAACATCTCCTGCAGAACTGTCCACGACCGACCTTTTCGAACCCCTGGGGGGAAACGCAGTAGGTCTCGGAGGAAGACCACAGAGCTGGCCCCATCAAAACATCAGTCACTTCAGGCGATGCGAGATGCGGTGGATGCGGCGGCGGCGCTGAGTGGAGGGGACATCCATCCGCGTCGGACTCCGGATGCTGCATCGGATGTCAATTCAAGCTGCGAACATTCCTCAGTGTCCTCCCGAGACACTCTTATCAGCTTGCCGTCAATCACCCCGAGGACGGCGGGTGAGCTTATATGATCTCACTGGAGTAGTAAGCAATCAAGTGGGTTGGTATCTGAGTATGGTCTTTCCTTTTTCCGGAGACCTTGTGCGGTCCCACCAGCGACTATGTGGCGATATGTCACTGGGTGTCACTTCCTGATCTGTACATTCATTGTTCTTGGGCCCAGGGACTGGTCCGGGGCACTGCCTCTTGGTTTCTGGCACACCTCCTTCCTATAGGTTGTTATTTATGATTACAATGGTTGTTATGGTTTGGACGGGGAGAGTTGTAGGTACCAGTCCTGGGGAGAGGGAGTTGCAAAGGTTTTTTTTTTGTTGTTGTTAGAAGGGTATATTACGCACAACTACTTCACAGCCTAGACTGTTCTCACCTCAGCTTACTGTTCTGCAAATGTACATCCATGGGTTGCAATGGGGCGGCTTTTGCCGATCACCTCTGCGTACCTCCTAAGATCATGGCCACAGAATACAAAATACTCACTTGGAATGTTAGGGGTCTACATAACATGTCCAAAACATACAAGGTCCACAATTTTCTTAAGCGAAGGGGGGTGCACATAGCTATTTTACAAGAAACCCATTTATTAGAGCAGGAGGTTAAAGCCCTGAAGAAGCGTTGGAGGGGACAAATCTTCACCACTGCTTACTCAGCATTTGCAAGGGGAGTGTTGATATGGATCCGCCCAGGCGTCCCTTTACAGGCTCTCCATACCCTGATTGATAAGGAGGGGAGATATGTGATAGTTTCTGGTAGACTGGAAGGGAGGGAAGTAACCCTTGCGGGACTCTACGCCCCAAATCACGATCAGGGGAAATTCTTGGATTGATTATCGCTGGACAGGAGTACGCTCCTTACCAGCACTACACTACTGGGTGGTGACTTTAATTGTGTAATGGTTGTTACAATGGATAGATCGCACCCACCATTGTTGCAATCCCCAATCCCTCAAATTGCGTCGTACTTTTCGCAGTGGCAGAGACACTGGCAACTAACGGATTGTTGGTGCAAACTTAACCCCCTTGGCAGAGAGTATTCTTTTTACTCGGCAGTCCACGATTTGCACGTCTGACTTGACACCTTTTTGGCATCTCCTGATGTGCAGTCTGCGGTGATGAAGGCCAAGTATCTTGGCCGAACCATCTCTGATCATAACCCCTTGCTAATTTCTTTGACCTGGTGTGGTGAGAGACCTTTGATTCCTACTTGGCGCCTGAGAGCTGAATCCCTTGAGGACAAAGCTTTTAGGGCTCTACTGTATACGCATATCACTGACTATTTTAGGAATAACACTGAGACTGCCTCGTCTAGATCCGTCGAATGGGAATCCTTTAAAACAGTGATTAGGGGCTATTGTATTGGCACGACTGTGGGAGTCCGAAATGTGTTGGAGACTGAGCTAAATGGTCTCGAAGATTCTCTTAGGGATCTCGAACGCAAATACCTGGTGCAGCCTGACCTATCGGCACATCTGGACGAGGCAAGGGCTAAAATAGTGGAAGCTAACTTTAGACTGTCCCGTTTTGATTATAAGCAATTTTTACATAGACAGCACACGGAGGGTGATAAGGCAAGTGCCCTGCTGGCCTGGTTAGTTAAACCGCCTCAGCAACAAACCATAGTGGTAGAGCTGGAGGTCACCCCGAGTGCCAAAGTGTATGGGCAGAAAGAGATTAATGCTACCTTCTATGAGTATTATTCTGAGCTGTATGCCCCTCCCGCTGCCATAATAAGCGACGCTCAATTATGAGAACTGGGAAACCTCGTTGAGCAGTTGAGGACAGAATGGCCCTGGCGACTCCCATATCGCTTGCAGAAATCAAGGCTGCAGTTCACAGTATGTCCAAGGGTAAGGTCCCGGGGGCTGATGGTCTCCCCCTGGAGTTTTACCTTACGTACCAGGATTTACTAGCTCCCCAACTCAACATCTTATATGCGGAGGCATGGAATAATGATAGCTTACCTCTTTCCACTACGGAAGCTATAATGATCCCTCTTTTGAAGCCCACCAAACCCCCAACGGATGTTTGTTCATACCGCCCACTATCTATGTTGAACTTAGATTATAAAATACTTAGTAGGGTGCAGGCTAATAGACTTCTACCGCAAATGTCCTCGTTGATCCATCATGACCAATCGGGATTTATCCCACAGCGTAGCACTGCCCAAAATATTCAACGACTGCTTTCGCTACTCCGTGCCCTGCCCTCTGACGCATCTAGGGCAGTGATCATCTCAATAAATGTTGAGAAGGCTTTTGATAGCCTACGATGGGACTACCTGGAGCGAGTTATGCTGCAGTTGGGACTGGGTGAAGGTTTCATTAAATGGATGAGGCTTCTTTACACAAACCCCACGGCGCGAGTGCGCCCAGGTCATACAGTATCCCCTTCTTTTACCATAGGCAGGGGTACCAGACAGGACTGCCCGCTGTCACCTCTACTCTTTGCCTTAGCGGTTGAACCTCTTGCCCAGTCGGCTAGATCCCAGAGGTTTTATGAAGGTATCACAGTCAATACCTGGACACATCATATTGCCCTATATGCGGATGACATGTTACTTTTTCTTCAGAATGTGGAAGCCGGTCTACCGGGAGCAATGACAATGTTAGACAACTTTGGTGCTGCATCTGGGCTCCGGATTAATTGGGGGAAGTCGTCCATTTTTCCAGCTTCCAGGAGCATCGCAGAGCCCGCGGACAGTCAGGGCCTCCCATGGTCCCTGTTCACATTCAAATATTTAGGGGTTAATATCTATCACTCCACTGAAGATCTACTAGAGGCGAATATACCGAGCGCACTTAGGGGCATCAGAAACAGCATGACATTCTGGCAGACGCTTCCGCTAACGGTCACTGGGAGGGTTGCTCTACTTAAGATGATAATGCTGCCTAGAATGTTATACTACTTTTCAACTGTTCCACTCATAATACCGAGGGTAGTATTTAAAGCAATCACCTCCATGATTACAGGATTTATATGGGGACCCAGCAGACATAGGATTGCATTGCACACTCTCCAGAGACCGACGACGGAGGGTGGTTTAGCCGTTCCCGATTTCAAATTTTATTGCTGGGCGCATCAACTCCAATGGCTAAGGGCCCCTATCCACTGTTCCCGAGATAGAATTCTGGGCATACTACTAAACCCCAAAAAACAGAATTGGCCGCTGCCGTTAGAATGGGAGTCATCACGTTACTGCTGGGAGCAATACCTAAAGAGAACGCACACCAGGGCTCCAAACTCACCAGAGGCCCCCCTGACCTGCTTAAAGTCTATCGCAGGAAATCATACGATAGGGGGCATCGCCCGACTCATATAATTTCAGATTGACACCATAGGGGCTCTATATAACAATGGGAGGCTATGTACCTATGCAGAACTACAAGAAACGTTCCAGCTCCCACCGGGGCTGTTCCTCGCCTATAATACAATAGTCAGAACTCTTTGTAAGCAATGGGGCACGGGGTTAGCGGAACCCCCCATGCATCTCACTTGTGACCTATTATGCACTATGGGAGACCGCGGGGACTGATATCTTTGTTAACCAGCACATGTCTCCCCTTAAGTAAAATTAAAACCAAATGGCAGGGAGAGTTGGGCACTACACTAGATGACGCACAGTGGACTAGAATAACCTCTCATATTTACACAGTTTCCAGGAATGCCAGGTTTAAATTGATAAATTTATATGTCTTTCATAGGGCCTATTTAACCCCCTATATGATATCGAAGATTTATGGTGTGAATAATGCCAGTTGCCCTTGTTGCGCAGAACTGGCAGTGGGACTGTTACATATGCTCTGGAGTTGCCCTCAGATTGGGGGTTACTGGACGGAGATATTTGAAACACTTTCTTCCTGCACGGATAGAACATTACCCCGATCTGCCATTGTAGTGGCCTTGGGGGATTTCCCACGCCCGGCAAGTATAAAATTACAAATCGGTTCATAGACCTGGCCCTGATATTAGCAAGGAGAGAAATAACCTTGCATTGGAAAGATCCGAAGGGCCCACAGATAAACCGATGGAGAAATGCGTTGATCAAATGGGCGGAGGTCGAGGGGGCGGTGCTTTTGAGGGAGGCTCTGAGGGGTCTAAGAACTAGAGACAGTGCTCAGCAGTGGAATGTGACACTGGACACTTTGAGAGCATCCGACATTCCCACTTCTGATGCTGAAAATACACTGTCAGTGCCGGGCCTTGCATAATTCACCACAATGCTCAGGCAGGATGTTGTACAATGTGATAATTCTGCTGTTTATTTGAGAATTGGTCTAACGCAATTTCATGCAATTGATCGACTGTGCTGTGGGGGGGGGGGTTTCACAAGTTTGTGGGGTTGTTCTGTCGTATATGTGTTGTCATACAGTTCTAAAGCAATGAAAGATATCTAAAAAAAAAAACTTTACGACTACAAAGCATTGTCACCAGAGAGAGATACAGCAAGAGCACCTACACAACCAGAGCCACATAACACCATCACCTATACACCGCCCACGCACCTTACATCACACACCCCAATACATCACCCACACACCCTTACCCACACCACTCACACTACACCCACAGCACCACAACGACACCCCAGGTTCTCAGAGGAGGAGCTAAGTGTCATGGTGGAGGAAATCATCCGAGTAGAGCCACAGCTATTTGGATCACAGGTGCAGCAGACATCCATTGCTAGGAAGATGGAGCTATGGCTGAGAATCGTTGACAGGGACAACGCCGTAGGACAGCACCCCAGAACAAGTGATGACATCAGAAAGAGGTGGAATGACCTAGGGGGGATGGTGCGTTCCGTGGCAGCAAGACACCAGCTTGCAGTACAGAGGACTGGCGGTGGACCCTCACCTCCTCCCTCACAACTTACAACATGGGAGGAGCAAGTCTTGGCAATCACGCATCCTGAGGGCCTGGCAGGAGTAGGAGGAGGACTGGTCTCTGGTAAGTCAAATTTCTATTACTATCACCCCCCTACCTGCATGCCATCACAAACCCCCACCCTTACCCTTACTCCCATTACTCCACCACCTCCCACATTCCCCACCATCACAACCCACTCAAGGAAGTGGGGAAAACCACCTGCCAGTGACAATCTCAAACACAAAACTGTCAATTAAATGTGAAGTTACACTGTGTTACCTCTGTGTCATTGGAAGTATTGACAAATAATTGCACTACTGTTGTCCTCATCCTCATCCTCTGCATCATCATCTTCACTGTCCATGGGGTCCACTGCTGCCTCATTGGTTAACATTGGGCCCTATGGGGTACAGTGGCGAATAGTGATCTACGCTGGCGGTGACAGTATGCACCGCTGCGGACGTCACATCCATTTTCTATTTAATTCCTCATTTGCTACCTGACCCTCAACAGGAGAGGACCTACACTACATGTGCTGCTGTGACCTGTGTCTGGAACTGACCATGGCTCGTGTCACTGGGGAAAGGGCCCCTGCCTTCACCTCGGCGGAGTTGGAGCGACTAGTGGATGGAGTCCTACCCCAGTACCAAATGCCATATGGGCCTCCAGACCAACAGGTGAGTACACCGTGAGTACAATGCATGGGGCGTGAATGCATGGAGTGCTGTGTGTGAAGGCCTCATAAAGGGGTGGGTGGTGAATGGGCCCTGGGCAGCGTGCAACATGTATGGTCGGCCATGTCTGTGCTAATGGGGATGGGAAGGAGCATGGTGGGCCATGAGTGTAACAGGCAGGACGGTCGGACTAATACCTGTGCCTGTGTCTATTTCCCTGCAGGTCAGCGCCAATCAAAAGAAGGGTATATGGCGTGCCATTGCCAAGGACGTGTGAACCCTGGGGGTCTATGGCAGGCAGAGCACCCACTGTCGGAAACGGTGGAAGGACCTGAGATGCTGGGCACGGAAGACGAACCCTGACCCCCCTGATGGCCTGCATACTGGCGGTAGCCTATCCGGAGCTAGATGGGCCCTTGGGTGCATCACAGCAGCCACAAGGGGGAGAGTACAGTGCCCCAATTTACAACTTGCGCCTGGTGAAGTGGTATCCGGGTGGGGGGGGTGGTATCCGGGTGGAGGGGTGGGCCCTGTGGGTGCCCCTAGGTCAGGCCTGGCATTGCAGGGTAGGTCCCGTGTTGGGCAGGGTTCTGATGTGAAAGTACTCCAACCGAACTAGTAGACATCCACTACTGGGCAGGGGTCTGTGGGTCTCAGGTATGCTGCAATTGGTGGTACGTGTCCCTATCCATGGACTGGTGATTAGCATTGTTACTGGTAATGCATTGCCTCATGCATAAGGCTGTTTCCTGTGTGTGAGTGTGTCGTGTACACCAAAGGTGGTGTAGTTGGCGCCATTGACCAAGTGTATCCTTTGTGTCTCCCTCCCCTTTTTTGTCACCCTGTCCTTATGTGCATTAGCATCACCTGGCAGAGGAGCAGAGGCACCGGCGATGGAGGGAGCTGCATCCTACAGGACCCAGGAGGCCGAATCCACTGATGGTGAGGGCACCAGTGGGACGGAGGGCGAGGGGAGCACCACGGCAGAGACAGGAGGACACAGTTCGGACACAGATACCTCCTCCGATGAGAGCTCCCTGGTGGTGACGGACACTTCTGAGCCCACCCCAGCTACAGGTGCAGCTGTCACCCCATACCAGCACCGCCATTCCAGCAGCCTCTCAGCGAGTTTCCCATGCCCGCTCACCCAGGAGGGTGGGCATCTCCTTCGCCTCTGGCACCTCAGGCCCTACCTCAGTTAGCCCTTCTGCCCTGAGTGAGGAGGCTATTGACCTCCTGTGATTAATCTCTGTTGTGCAGTCAACCATTGCGAATGCCATCCAGGGGCTAGCAGCCCAAATGCAACAGACATATGCATTCCTGGAAAGCATTCACATTGGCTTGGCAGCCCAACATAGATCAATCCAGACTCTGGCCTCCTCTCTGATGGCAGCCATTGTCCCTGTTTCCAGCACCCACTCCAACTTCCTCTTCCAAATCCCATTCCCCTCAACCCCAACCTATCCCAAGCACACAGTCAGACCAGCATACACCCAGGACAACACACAAGAGTGGACATGGCAAACACAAGCACCACACCTCATCCCATAGGTACTCACACAAACACCATCCAGAAGCACCAACACCAACATCCATTGCCTCCACTGTGACCTCTCCTCCTCCTCGTCCACCTCCCTCCTAGTTTTGTCTCCACTCACACCTGCATGCACTACATTTTCATCCACTACCCCCCTCACCAGCACACCTAACAACACACACCCCTCACTGGCAGTCACCACCCCCACTTCTATGCACACGTCCCCTGTGTCCTCTCCTACTGTGTCTGTGCCCCCTCCTCCCAAAGTACACATACGCAAGCACTCAGACACCCAACAGCCATCCACCTCACAACAGCATCCAGCCGCTGCACCTGCACCCATACACAGCAGACAGACACCTCCTATCACCACTCCCTCTTCCTCAATTCCCAAACCATCTCCCTCTTCCTGCCCCAATGTCCCTAAGAAGCTTTTCATCTCCACCATTGACTTCGTCCTCCCCCTCCTCCCCGTCCCTCACGTCAGCCCAGGGCGGTCAAAACCCAGGCAAGCATCTCAGCCACCCAGTCCACGGGCACAGTAGTGTCCCCAACTACACCAGAGGGGAAAGGATCCCGCCCACCAGCCAGGCAGACGGACAGGGTGCCAGCCCCAAGTGCATTGAGGAAGGGCAAGGAGTCAGCCCCAGCTGCAGGACGGAAGGGCAAGGAGGCAGCACCAGCTGCAGGACGGAAGGGCAAGGAGGCAGCATCAGCTGCAGGATGGAAGGGCAAGGAGGCAGCACCAGCTGCAGAACAGAGGGGCAAAGGGCAGGCAACAACAGGCAGTAGAGACAAGGGGCCTGGTGCAGGGACTAAATCGGAGCCCCCACCACCAACCATGGTGGTGCAGCCATCCGAGGCCGCCACCAGCACAGCCACCAGCACCACTGCCAGCAGCAGAAGCCCCAGTGGGCAGCTACCCAAGGCTGCAAGAGAAGGGCTAGAGCCTCCCCCACCACTGCTAGCACCGCCACCTGTACCGCAGCAGCCCCAGTGGGCAGCAGTCCAAGGCTTCAGGGGAAGGGCTGGAGCCTCCCCCCACCACTGTCAGCACCGCCACCAGCACCACTGCCAGTAGCAGCAGCCTCAGTGGGCAGCCGTCTGAGGCTGCAGGGGAAGGGCTTGAGCCTCCCCCCACCACTGCCAGCACTACCACCTATACCGCCACTAGCACCTCAGCCAGCAACAGCAGCCCCAGTGGGCAGCTGTCCAAGGCTGCAGGGGATGGGCTGGAGCCTCCCCCACCACTGCCAGCTCCACCAGCAGCACCACCACTGCCACCACTGAGCAGCCGTCACCGCCGGCAGACATGGTCTGTTGTGCGACCTGGTCCCAGCAAATCCTGTGGGTCTGACACCCAGCTAAGAGTCTGTGACCTTGCACTCCCCTAGATCTGCATCACAGGGCACAATGCCCCCTCCAGAACCAGTGGAAGAAGCCATCCACTCACCCCATCCTCCACAGGATGAAGCTCACTGGGCACAATGCCCCCTCCAGAACCAGTGGAGAAGCCATCCACTCACCCCATCGTCCACAGGATGAAGCTCACAGGGCACAATGCCCCCTCCAGAACCAGTGGGTAAGTCACCCATTTGAGAGACTGTGGCCTATCACTCCCCAGGACCAAGCACAGGGCATGTTGCCCCCTCTAGAACCAGTGGCCAAGTCACCCACTTGAGAGACTGGCCTTGCACTCCCAAGGACCAAGCACAGGGCATGTTGCCCCCTCCAGAGCCAGTGGGCAAGTCACCCACTTGAGAGACTGTGGCCTTGCACTCCCCAGGACCAAGCACAGGGCATGTTGCCCCCTCCAGGACCAGTGGCGTTGTACTATCTTCCGGCTGAGGTGCCCTCCATTGCCGCCCCTTGATTTCACCCTGGCGGTCGGTGTGTTAAAGTGGCTGTCTGTCTGAGCGGTTTTTGCCGTGGTCATAATTTCATATTTATTACCCTGGCCTGTAGGAGGTATTACCGCTGCTTTATCACCAACCGCCAGGGTTGTAATGAGGGCCTTGGTTTCTTTGGGAAAACTTGAAGGATCTACACAAATGACTCCTTGCTGAATTCAGAATTTTGTCTTGTTTTCCGAAATGTATAGCTTTCCGAGATCCATCATGGTTTCACACCCGTTTCCACCACAAACTGGAAGGAGGTTGAAAGCACAAAAAATAGGAGAATGGGCTATCTCCCAGTAAAATGCCAAAACTGTGTTAGAAAATGTGTTTTTCTGAATCAAGTCTGCCTGTTCCTGAAAGCTGGAACATGGTGATTTTAGCACTACAAACCTTTCTTTGATGTCAGTTGCAGGAAAAAAACAGACACTTTCTTCTGCAACACTTTTTTGCACTTTCTCCCAAAAAAAACAAAATGTAGCTATATTTTGACTAATTTCTCGGTACCCTCCAGGACAATTCACAAACCCTGTGTAACTTTAGAATCCCTATGGCAAAAATTTGGCGTGGATAGCTTAAATGGATACAAAGTTATGGAGGCCTAACCGTGAACTACCCCAAATAGCCAAAAAAAGGCTTAGCACTAGTGGGGGAGAAAGGCCTAGCAGCGAAGGTGTTAAACTCTTAGCTCTCCAAAACAACACAGCAGTGTAATGTATACGCTTCAAAATAATTTTTTATAAAAATTGACATACAAAAAATAGACAATTTTAAATTTGACGTTGCAGATTTTCAATTCTCTGACAGGACCGGTGGCTTCGGATAATGCTTTATTTTTCTATACTGAGAAAATGACAGCAGTCAATCAACATTAACATATACAAAAACTACATTTCCCAACATTCCTTGTAGTCCATATCATGCCCAATCCCAGACCTGCTCTTCATATAAATAAATGCATTTGCCTCTGTAGTCCTTCCTCTTTCTTTGCTGCTTGCAGCCAGAGATAAGTACTCCCTTACATTATTATATAATATTGCATTATTATATAGTTATTGCCGCTACCCTTTATGCTAATTACAAAATACAGCAGTGGAGCTGGGATTGAAAGGTGCTTCGCTTTGTAGGATTTCCTCCTTTTTTTTCTCACACGCCATCACGCCTGCGCGTCAGCCAATCCCTTTTTTCCCCTTTGTATCTGCCACTTTGAGTGCTGACGTGACATAACCTCCCATGCTGGGCGAGCCATGTCAGTCGTCGTGATTGTGTTGCTGGTCTCCTGGAAAGCCAGGCAAAGGCTGGAAAAGTGAGGACTGAGTCCTCTTTCTATGTTTATAAACATGCATGTGCAAGACGATCTCCAACTTAATTAGACTCGGAGATCGGCTTGAGTGCGGCGCTTCGTGTCCACACATGCCAATATCCCTCAGAACGCCCCTCTGGGTGAAAAAACAATAAAGGGCTTTGCTCTAAGGAAAATCTGAGCAGCTGCTCCCTTCCTGTTGACTTTTGGCCATTTTTGAGAGATTTGGTCTATCATTTAATTGGGAGGTTTACCTCTATTGACCTGCTGAGGCTATCCCCTCTCCCACTTATTGAACTCCTCCAAACCCTCTTGCTGTTCCAGCATGGCGCATTATACAGAAGAGGACGAATATTACCAGGAAGAGGGCTAAGTACCCCATGAGCATCAGATGGAGGAGAGACTAGTACAAGCCCTTGGTCACCATGTACAGGACTCTGTTAATCAGGCTCTGATAAAAGCTCTAAAGCCTTTCATTCAACCTCTGGTGAAGTTTGGACAAAGAGAGCTGATGGGGCGACCGCCCTCTGAGACACTGGCTAGGGAAAGTCAGTCTTCTGACAGGGGGAGCTCCGGTTCTAGTCCTCTCGCAGATAAGTACCTGCGTCCTCGGGGAGCAGACCAGGGGGGTTTAGTAGAGCACTGGGGGGTCCCAAGTAGGCACACAAAGCACACCCTCAGTGGCACAGGGGCGGCCGGATGCAGTGGGCAAACAGGGCATCAGGTTTATTATAGGTTTCAAAGGAGGGACCCGGGGGTCACTCAGATGTTGCAGGCAGGGCACAGGGGGGCTTCTCAGGCCAGCCACCGACTGGGCAAGAGTGAGGGTTGCCTGCTGGTCACTGCTGCACCAGTTGTTAGTTTTTCACGGGCCTGGGGGCTGCGGGTGCAGTACTTCTTCCATGCGTCGGGTTTCTTCTTTCTGGGCAGTCGTGGTCAGGGGGGTCCTCGGGATTCCCTCTGCAGGTGTCATCATGGGGGTGTAGAGAGGTTAGACCAGGGTAGACATGTAATCAGAGTCAACTGGGGATCCTCTCTGGGTCATTGGTTTCTCTGGACATGGGCCAGGGGTGTCTGGTGCATAGTGGTGGGGACTCACGCTTCTTGTCAGGGAGACCAGATCCTCGGGGCCTGCGCACGTTCCCAACATGCCCACCACTAGACAGCTCCAAAGCTCCGATAGATATACCACAGAGCCTGAGAGAGTCCAAGTGGGGGAAAAGGGGATTAGGCAGGGAACAGCTGGGAAGGAGACCTGTAGGAAGCAAGAGGTTAAACAACACAATGTCAAGATATAATCACATTGACTTTCAATAGACTATGGTTCTAAGAGTTCTCATACTGTAATCATGGATAACCTAAGAAATGACTATAACTATACCTCAAGAAATCTAAGTACCTGGAAAAAGCAAGAATGGGTTAATACAATGTTTCATATGAGCTTTTCAGGAAATATCACATACTGTCTAGAATACAAGAACCTTCTTCAATAATGTTTCAGAATAAACATTGCATTTTTACATGAGGACAAAGGCTATCTGAACATTCCCTGGAAACAACAGGAACTGTATTAGAAACTGAATATGCACAAAGAATGTCGCACTTTGAATTAAGCGTTTCAAAGAAATCCAAAAGCTCAGGATAAATGTGTGCACCTCAACAAACACGGCACACCAAAGTTTTCAATGTCATGAAATGATCGCGCACACTGCCGATCTAAAAGCCAAGCGTTTTATGCCATGGTTGAATCGCGCACTCTGCCAATTCGAACAAGAATATGCAAATGCCATAAAATGATCGCGCACACTGTTGCCGCCTGAATGCCAAGGTTTACATGTAAGAAATGAATCACGCGCTTCTGCCGATTCAAACAAGAATATGCAAATGCCATGAAATGATCACGCACACTGTTGCCGATCTGAACGCCAAGGTTTACATGTTAGAAATTATTCGTGCACTCTGCCGATTCGAACAAGAATATGCAAATGCCATGAAATGATCGCGCACACTGTTGCTGATCTGAATGCCATAGCTTACATGTTAGAAATGAATCGCACACTCTGCCGATTCGAACAAGAATATGCAAATGCCATGAAATGATCGCGCACACTGTTGCCGATCTGAATGCCAAGGTTTACATGTTAGAAATGAATCACGCACTCTGCCGATTCGAACAAGAATATGCAAATGCCATGAAATCACACTCACTCACACAGAGAGTTTCACAACTAGGCCCAAAACTCAAAGCCCGACCTCCGCCTTACCGCCCTGCTCAAGGATCACCAATATCATGAGGGCGGGCCTTGAATATCAAGGTAGGCCTCCGGAACAGGAGCTCAGGAAGTTGCTGCTGCTCTGCATCGGGACCTCTGAATAGTGAGCACATGGAGCTGGGCTGGCTCCCTTATATAGAGTCAAGGCCAGCCCACAAACCACACCCAGTCATTGTGCAGGGAAAGCTTCTAGAAGGTCCTAGAAAGGGACCACAACCTAACACACTCAGTAAGCCTTCAGCAATACCTTGCAAATGAACAGTTATTGCAAACATCATTAATAGTGCTTTTCAGTGTTAAACTCTGCAATGCAAAAGGTTAACATACTGCATATAAACACAATGCATGAATTATGCTCTTGCATAAAGACTGGGATTTTGCATTTTTGTCGCCCGTAGAGCGCGCACTGTCCTGATGTTGACACTTCTGGAGTGGGTGAGAATCCCTGTAAAGATGGTTCCTTCTTGCTTGGTTGGACGTGGTCCGCTGTCCACAGGAGTTCCTTGGTCCTTTGTAGTTGAAGGGGAATCCTCTGAGTCGGCGGAGGTCGCTGGCCTTGCAGGATTAATCGCTGGTGCAGGCTCTTCGAAGTTGGAGACAGGCCGGTAGGGCTTGGGGCAAAGCACTTGTTGTCTTCCTCCTTCTCTGTGGGGTTTTCAGGTTAGCAGTCCTTCTTCTTTGTAGGTCGTCAGGAATCTGAATTCCTGGGTTCAGGGTCACCCCTAAATACTAAATTTAGGGGGGTGTTATGGCTGGATGGCAGTAGCCAATGGCCACTGTCCCTGAGGATGGCTACACCCTCTTTGTGCCTCCTCCCTTTGGGGAGGGGGGCACATCCCTATTCCTATTGGGCTAAATCCTTCAAAACAAGATGGAGGATTTTCTAAGGAGGGGGTAATTTCAGCTCTGGTCACCTTAGGGGTGGACCTGGCTGAGGGGGTCACTCCTCCTTGTTTTTCTTATTACCTCCCCAGACTTGCGGCCAAAAGTGTCGGCTGTGTCCGGAGGGGCGGGCATCTCCACTAGCTGGAGTGCCCTGGGGCGCTGTAACACCAAGCTTGAACCTTTGAGTCTCACTTCCAGGTGTTACAGTTCCTGCAGGAGGAGGTGTGAAGCACCTCCACCCAGGACAGGCTTTGTTCCTGGTCTCAGAGTACACAAAGGCACTCACCTCAGGTGGCCAGGAACTAGTCTGGAAGTGGCAGGCTGGCAGAGATGGGTCAGCCTAGCACTAGCAGTTGGGCGAGCATGCAGGAGGCATCTCTAAGATGCCCTTTTTGTGCATTTCTCAATAAATCCCACACTGGCATGGTGGATTTATTGTGCTGAGAAGTTTGATACCAAACTTCTCAGTATTCAGTGTAGCCATTATGGTACTGTGGAGTTTGTGTTTGACAAACTCCAAGACCATATACTCTATATGACTACCCTGCACTTACAATGTCTAAGAATTGGCTTAGACACTGTAGGAGCATAGTGCTCATGCAGCTATGCCCTCACCTGTGGTATAGTGCACCCTGCCTTAGGGCTGTAAGACCTACTAGAGGGGTGACTTACCTATGCCACAGGCAGTGGGTTGTGGGCGTGCCATGTCGACTTAGTCTTTTTCTCCCCATCAGACACACAAGCTGTGAGGCAGTGTGCATGTGCTGAATGAGTGGTCCCCAGGGTGGCATAATACGAACTGCAGCCCTTAGAGACCTTCCCTGGCCACAGGGCCCTTGGCACCAGGGGTACCTTTTACAAGGTACTTATCTGCGTGCCAGGGCTGTGCCAATTGTGGAGATAAAGGTACAGTTTCAGGGAAAGAACACTGGTGCTGGGGTGTGGTTAGCAGGGTCCCAGCACACTTTCAATCAAAGCTGGCGTCAACAAAAGGCAAAAAGTTAGGGGATAACCATGCCAACAGTGTCATTTTCCCACACAAACCCCCCCCCAAACAAAATAGGATGAGGCTAACCTTTCCCAAGAGAGTCTTCATTTTCATGCCTTGGCATGTGTTCCACTACAAAGTCCATTCCCTGTAGGAATATGGACCACCTCAACAGTTTAGGGTTATCTCCTTTCATCTGCGTGAGCCATCTGAGAGGTCTGTGGTCAGTTTGAACTATAAAGTGAGTACCAAACAGGTGTGGTCTCAACTTTTACAGTGACCAGACCACAGCATAGGCCTCCCTCTCAATGGCACCCCAACACTGCTCCCTGGGGAGTAACCTCCTGCTAATAAAAGCAACAGGCTGGTGAAGGCCATCATCATTGGTTTGGGATAGGACTGCCCATATCCCATGTTCAGAGGCATCTGTCTGCACAATGAATTGCATAGAATAATCTGGAGCTTTCAGAACTGGTGCTGAGCACATCGCTTCTTTCAGGGTGTCAAAGGCCTTTTGACAGTCTAAGGTCCAGTTATCTTTCTTGGGAATCTTTTTGGAGGTGAGTCCTGTGAGGGGAGTCACTATGGATCCTTGTCCCTTCACAAGCCTCCTGTAGTATCCAGTCAAGCCAAGGAATGCCCTGACTTGAGTCTGGGTTTTTGAAGCTTCCCAGTCCAGAACTGTCTGGATCTTGGGTTGTAATGGCTGTATTAGGTCTCTATCTACAAGGTGTCCCAAATAAACCAGTGTACCTTGCCCTATCTGGCATTTGGATGCCTTGATAGAGAGGCCTGATACTTGCAGGGCCTGCAAAACCTTCTTCAGGTGGACCAGGTGATCCTGCCAGTTGGAGTTAAAGACAGCAATATCATCTAGATATGCTGCACTAAAGGACTCTAAGCCAGCAAGGACTTGATTCACCAACCTTTGGAAGGTGGCAGGAGCATTCTTTAAGCAAAAGAACATAAGAGTAAACTGATAATGCCCATCAGGTGTTGAGAATGCTGTTTTCTCTTTTGCTCCAGGTGCCATTTTAATTTGTCGGTACCCTGCAGTTAAGTCAAAGGTACTTACACATTTGGCTGCACCTAGTTTATCAATCAGTTCATCTGCTCTTGGTATCGGGTGAGCATCTGTCTTGGTGACAGAATTGAGCCCTCTCACATAAAACCTCCTCTCTCTCTTTCCATCCTAGGTATGAGGTCTGGGGACGAATACCACTGGGCTAGCCCAGAGACTGTCAGAGTGCTCCATCACTCCCAACTCCAGCATCTTGTGGACTTCCATTTTGATGCTTTCTTTGACTTGGTTAGACTGTCTGAATATGTTGTTTTTGACAGGTAAACTGTCTCCTGTGTCCATATCATGGGTACACAGAGGTGTCTGTGCAGGGGTCAAGGAAAAGAGCTCAGCAAACTGCTGTAGGACTTGCCTGCAGTCAGCTTGCTGTTGGGCAGAGAGGGTGTCTGAATAGACAACTCCATCTACTGATCCGTCCTTGGGGACAGTTGAGAGGAGGTCAGGGACAGGTTCACTCTCTGCTTCCCGATCCTCATCAGTAACCATCAACATGGTTATGTCTGCCCTGTCATTGTGGAGCTTAAGGCGGTTAACATGGATGACCCTCTTGGGTGTCCTGCTAGTGCCCAGGTCCACTAGATAAGTGACTCTAGCACTGGGTAAGGGCCACTCCATTTGTCCTGGAGTGCCCTGGGAGCCACAGGCGCCAGAACCCAGACTCTCTGCCCTGGTTGGAATTCAACTTCTAGAGTTTTTGGCTGGCCTCAAGGTTTTTGCTTGCCTTTTCAATGTACTCTGTCATTCGTGAACAGAGGCCAACCACATAGTCCACCACATCTTGTTTAGGCTTTTGGAAAGGTCTCTCCCAGCCTTCTTTTACAAGTGCCAGTGGTCCCCTTACAGGATGGCCAAACAGAAGCTCAACGGGAGAAAACCCTACTCACTTCTGTGGCACCTCTCTGTAGGCGAAAAGCAGGCATGGCAGGAGGACATCCCATCTCCTTTTGAGTTTTTCAGGGAGCCCCATGATCATGCCCTTCAATGCCTTGTTAAATCTTTTCACAAGACCATTGGTTTGTGGATGATAAGGTGTAGTGAACGTATAAGTCAACTCACACTCATTCCACATGTGTTTAAGGTAAGCTGACATGACGTTGGTACCTCTGTCAGAAACCACCTCCTTAGGGAAACCCACTCTGGTATAGATACCAATTAGGGCCTTGGCTACTGCAGGGGCAGTAGTTGACCTAAGGGGAATTGCTTCAGGGTACCTGGTAGCATTATCCACTACTACAAGTATGTATTGGTTCCCTGAGGCTGTGGGAGGTTCAAGTGGACCCACAATGTCCACACCAACCCTTTCAAAGGGAACCCCCACCACTGGACGTGGAATGAGGGGGGCCTTTGGATGGCCACCTGTCTTGCCACTTGCTTGACAGGTGACACAGGACAGGAGCTTCAAAACGTCCTTACCTTCCGGGACATATTGGGTCGATAGAAATGGTTAACTAATCTTTCCTATGTCTTGGTTTGTCCCAAATGCCCAGCTAGGGGAATGTCATGGTCTAAGGTGAGGATGAACTCTCTAAATTCCTGAGGCACTACCACTCTCCTAGTGGCACCAGGTTTGGGATCTCTTGCCTCAGTGTAAAGGAGTCCATCCTCCCAATAAACTCTGTGGGATCCACTGACACTTCCTTTTTCCTGCTCATCTGCTTGCAGTCTCAGACCTTCAAGAGTGGGACAAGTCTTTTGTCCCTGGCATAGCTGTTCCCTTGAGGGTCCCCCTGGGCCCAAGAGCTCTAGCTGCTAAGGTTCCAGCTCCATGGACTCAGTTCCCTCAGGGGATAGGACGTCATCCTGGGAAGAGAGGTCCTGTTTCCTTTGCTGTACAGATGCTGGTTCGCCAGTCCTCTTACTTTTTCTCTTGGAATGTTGGGCCATTATTCCAGGCTCCAACACTTCTTTTTCACCCTGTGCTCTGCTCTCTGCTCTTGTCTTAACACACACAAGTTCAGGGATACCCAGCATGGCTGCATAGGTCTTGAGCTCTACCTCAGCCCATGCTGAGGTCTCCAGATCTCTCCCTAGCAAACACTCTACTGGAATTTCAGAAGAGACCACTACCTGTTTAGGCCAGTAACCCCTCCCATTCTAAAGTCATCATTGCCATGGAATGGACTTTAGTTTAATTGTCAGCAGTGGTGACTGGATATGTCTGTCCAGCCAGATACTGTCCTGGGGAAACCAGTTTGTCTGTCACCATGGTGACACTGGCACCTGTATCCCTCAGGGCTTCTACCTTCTTCCCAATTATCAAGAGCTGCTGCCTGTATTTTTGCATGTTAGGTGGCCAGGCAGCTAGTGTGGCTAGATCCACCCCACCCTCAGAGACTAAAGTAGCTTCAGTGTGAACCATGATTTGCTCTGGGCACACTGTTGATCCCAACTGGAGACTGGCTATTCCAGTGCTAACTGGAGTAGTAGTTGTGGGACTTTTCTTGGGACAGGCCTTGTCTCCAGTTTTGTGTCCATTATGTCTACAGGTGTGACACCAGGCCTTCTTGGGATCAAAGTTTTTACTCTTGTACCCATTTGTGGACTGTGAAGAGGCTTGGGGCCCACCCTCCTGAGCAGGTTTTTGGGGCCCCTGAGAAGACTCTTTAGTTTTGTCCTTGGATGTCTCACCACCCTTCCCCTGGGGAGGCTTTGTGACCCCTTTCTTTTGGTCACCCCGTGTGGAAGTCATGGTCACCCTTGTCTTGACCTAGTGATCTACCTTCTTTCCCAATTCTTGGGAGAAATTAGACCTAGGTCTACCAGATGCTGATGCAACTTATCATTGTAGCAATTACTTAACATATGTTCTTTCATAAGTAAATTGTACAGCCCATCATAGTCATTCACTCCACTGCCAGTTATCCAACCATCCAGTGTTTTGACTGAGAAGTCAACAAAATCAACCCAGGACTGGCTCGAGGTTTTGTGAGCCCCCCTGAACCTAATTCTATACTCCTCAGATGAGAATCCAAAGCCCTCAATCAGGGTAGCCTTCATGAGCTCATAGGATTCTGCATCCTTACCAGAGAGTGTGAGGAGTCTATCCCTACACTTACCAGTGAACATTTCACACAGGAGAGCTCCCCAGTGAGATCTGTTTACTTTTCTGGTTGCACAAGCTCTCTCAAAAGCTGTGAACCATTTGGTGATATTATCACCTTCTTCATATTTAGTAACAATCCCTTTGGGGATTTATAGGATGTCACTATTCTCCCTGACCCTATTTAAATTGCTGCCACCATTTATGGGTGTTAAACCCATTTATTTTCTCTTCCTCTCTTTAGCTAGGGGCTGTTTCTCCAAAGCTAATCTTTTGGCCATCCTTGCTAAAAGGATGTCCTTTTCATTGAGACTGTGCTTAATGTTTACAGGAGGACTTGACTCCCCTGCAGAAGAACCAGACTCTCTGACTCTGAGTTGTGGGGGCAGGGGTCTTGAGCCCTGGTCTCCCTTGTTACGGAAGGAGGGGTAGTTCTACCTCCAGATCCCCAACTTCTTCCCCATCTGAGGGGAGGGCTTCCCCATCAGTAGGGAGGTCCTTGGTGTATTCAGCCTAGAGCTCCTGGAGCTTGACCTTGGTAGGATTGAAACCAATTCTAATTTGTCTCAGCTTACAGAAAGTCCTTAACTCTGCCACCCCTAAATGGAGGTAAGGGGTGAGGTTGAGTTCCGTCACCATCTCATCTGTGCTGCTCATTATGTCTCTAAAAGTTGGGATAACTTTTTAAGAAACTAAAAACTACTCCTAGTACCTGAATCCTAACTTTTACTAAACTTTTAAACCTAAAAAGAGATGCTAACAGGGACTTACACAAGGCCCTAGCAGGACTTTTAAGCATTTGGAAAAATAGTCAAGATTCTAAAATCTATTTTCTAATGACAATTTTGGAGTAGTCCAACAAATGCAAAGTCTTAGACCCAACCACTGATCCACTAATGTAAGAAGCAGGCTCTGTATGTACTATATCAAAATGAGATATAGGCCCTCATTACAACCCTGGCGGTCGGTGATAAAGTGGTGGTAATACCGCCAAAAGGCTGGCGGTAACTACAGCCAAATTATGACCATGGCGGAAAGATAACTGAAATACAGCTAATATACCTCACCGACCGCCAGGGTGGAAATAACAGCCACCACAGCGTTAGCCACCTACAGCCAGGCGGAAGTCAAAGTTCTGCCCACCATATCATGACCAGACAATCCACCACCTTTTCTGGGGCGGTACCAACAACTTCAAAAGCCTGGTGGAAACAGGCCTTAGAAGTGAAAGGACTCACCACTGGAGACACAGGGAAGAACCACACCGCCATGGAACCAGAACTGCATGTTTTTCCGATGATATTCTACGTTCTGCTCTACCAAGAACACGAACGCCAGCAAAGACGACGACGGTGAGTACAGCCGCCTAGCACACAAGGGAGTGGGGGGAACGACAGTGACACACAAACGCACAACACACACCCCATACACACTCCCCATACACACTACTAGATGCACAAGAAAACAAGTTAATCCCCCTAAATCACCTGAAAAATTAAAGGACAAAACTATTTCACCAAAGTGTTTGTAATAAGATCAACACATTAGAAATAATAAGTTAGGCAATATAAAAGCTATATACAAATTTACAGAAAAAGGGACACAGCCAAGTCCTCAATTTGTGTGGGTGCCACATGTCCACCGGCCAAATTCCAAGGCCCCACTTGTCACCTGCTCAACACAGAGAGAACACTGCAGGGGCATCAGTTGGTAAATAGGCAGGTATCTCAGAGGGATGGGGGGCACCTCAGCCGGGAAATGAAACAAGCCACTGGTTCTGAAGGGGCATCATGCCCTGTGCTTGGTCCTGGGGAGTGAAAGGACACTGGCCCTCATTCTGATTCTGGCGGGCGGCAGAGGCCGCCCGCCAGAATTCAGCCCTCCATAATACCGCTCCGCGGTCAAAAGACAGCGGAGGGTATTATGAGTTTTTCCCTGGGCTGGCGGGCGGTCTCCAAAAGACCGCCCGCCAGCCCAGGGAAAAACTCCCTTCCCACGAGGATGCCGGCTCGTAATCGAGCCGGCGGAGTGGGAAGGTGCGACGGGTGCTGTTGCACCCGTCGCGTATTTCACTGTCTGCAAGGCAGACAGTGAAATACATTTTGGGGCCCTCTTACGGGGGCCCCTGCAGTGCCCATGCTGTTGGCATGGGCACTGCAGGGGCCCCCAGGGGCCCGCGACTCCCCCTCCCGCCATCCGGTTCCCGGCGGGAGAACCGCCAGGAACTGGATGGCGGGAGGGGGAGTCGGAATCCCCAAGCCGGCGCAGCAAGTTGCGCCGGCTTGGAGGATTCCTTGGGGGCAGCGGGAAACCGGCGGGAGACCGCCGGTTTCCCTTCTCTGACCGCAGCTAAGCCGCCGCGGTCAGAATGCCCCGCGGGGCACCGCCGGCCTGTCGACGGTGCCTCCCCGTCCAGCGGCCCTGGCGGTTACAAACCGCCAGGGTCGTAATGAGGGCCACAGTCTCTCGAGTGGGTGTCTTGCCTACTGGTTCTGGAGGGGGCAACATGCCCTGTGTTTGTTCCTGGGGTGTGCCCGACCACATTCTCTCAAGTGGGTGTCTTCCCCACTGGTTCTGGAGAAGGCAACATGCCCCATGATTGATCCTGGGGAGTGATGAGTCAAAGTCTCTTGAGTGGGTGTCTTACCCACTCGTTCTGGAGGGAGCAACATGCCCTGTGCTTGGTCCTGGGGAGTGATGGGCCACAGTCTCTCGAGTGGGTGACTTGCCCACTCGTTCTGGAGGGGGCAACATGCTCTGTGCTTGGTCCTGGGGAGTGATGGGCCACAGTCTCTCGAGTGGGTAACTTGCCCACTGGTTCTGGAGGAGGCAGCCTGCACAGCAGCTCATGGAGACCGGATTACATTGCGTCCACCGGCAGTGACAGCTGCACTGTAGTGGTGGTGCTGATGGGGGAGGCTCCTTCTAATCCCCTGCACCCTCAGACGGATGCACTGTGGTGGTGCTGCTGGTGGGGGAGGCTCCTGCACATCCCCTGCACCCTCGGATGGATGCACTGTGGCGGTGCCGCTGGTGGGGAGAGGCTCCTGCACATCCCCTGAACCCTCGAACGTATGCACTGTGGTGGTGCTGCTGGTGGGGGAGGCTCCTGCACATCCCCTGCACCCTCAGACAGATGCACAACTATGGTTGGTGGTGGGGACTCCATCACAGCTGCTGGTCCAGGCTCCTTGCCCTTCCTGCCTGCTGGTGCAGGCTCCTTGGCCTTTCGGGTGGCAGGTGCAGGCTCCTTGGCCTTTCAGTTGGCTGGTACAGGCTCCTTTGCCTTTCGGGTGGCAGGTGCAGGCTCCTTGCCCTTCTTGCCTGCTGGGGCAGACTCCTTCCCATTTAGGCTGGCTGGTGCAGGCTCCTTCCCCTTTAGGCTGGCCGATTCAGCCTCCTTCCTCTTTAGGCTGGCTGCTGCAGGCTCCTTCCCCTTCAGTACATGAGGCCTGAATCCCTTTCCACCATGAGTGGGTGCGCTAGGACTGGGCCCGTGGACTGTGTGGCTGAGGTGTTTGGCTGGATTTGTGATACCCTGGCCATACATGCGGGACAGGGGGGAGGGGTAGGGAAGAGTCAATGGTGGATAGGAACAGTTTTTTAGGGACATTTGGGCGGGAAGAAGGAGAAGGAATGAGAGTGGAGGATGAGGGAGTGGTTTTTGGAGGTCTCTGTCTGCTGGATTTGGGTGCAGGTGCATGGGCTGTATGCTGTTGCGAGGTGGCTGGCTGTTGGGTGTCTGAGTGCTTCCGTTTGTGTACTTTAGGAGGGGTGACAGACACAGTGGGAGAGGACACAGGGGACGTGTGCATGGATGTTGTGGAGGTGTCTACCAGTGAGCTGTGTGTCCTGCTTGGTGTGGTGATGATTCTGGTAGTGGATGATGATGTAGTCCATGCAGGTGTGAGTGTGGATGCGGTTGTGTGGGGGCGTAGTAGAGGGAGAGGAGGGGGAGACAGTGGAAATAGTGGATGTTTTGTGTCTGCAACCGGATGGTGTTTGTGTGACTGCCTGTGGGATGATGCTTGTGTATGGTGCTTGTGTTTGCCTGTGACACTCTAGGGTGTTGTCTTGTGTCCATGTTCATCTGTATGTGTGCCTGGGATTGGTTGGGGTTGATGAGAATGGGACTGGGCAGTGGAAGTTGGAGGGGGGACGGTAGATACAGGGACAATGGCTGCCATCGGTGGGGAGGCCGTTGCCTGAATCGATCTCAGTTGGGCCGACAATCCAGTGTGAATGCCCACCAGGAACGCATTAGATTGTTGCATCTGTGCTGCCAGCCCCTGGATGACATTCACAATGGTTAACTGCCCTACAGAGATGGATCTCAGGAGGTCAATAGCCTCCTCACTCAGGGTAGCAGGGCTCACTGGGGCAGGGCCTGAGGTGCCTGGGGCAAAGGAGATGTCCACCCTCCTGGGTGAGAAGGCATGGGCAACTCGATGAGGGGCTGCTGGGAGGGTGGTGCTGGTATGGGGTGGCGGACATAGCTGTAGCTGGGGTGGTCACAGAAGTGTCCACTACCACAGGGAGCTTCCATCGGTGGAGGTACCTGTGTCTGAAGTGTCCACTCCAGTCTCCGCTGTGGTGCTCCCCTCCCCCTCCGTCACACTGGTGCTCTCACCATCAGATGACTATGCTTCCTGGGGCCTGTGGGATGCAGCTACCTCCGTCGCCAGTGACTCTGCTTCTCTGCCAGATGATGCTAATGCACATAAGGACAGGATGACAAAATAAGAAAGGGGGGAAGAGACAGAGGATACACTGGGTCAATGACTGAACCAACACCACTGTTGGCGTACACAGCACACTCACACACAGGAAACAGCCCTACGCACTATGCCTTGCACTACCAGAGAAACTGCTAGCCACCAAGGCATGGGGAGGGGCAAACACCGGCAAATGCAGCACACCTGGGCCCATGTAGCCCTGACCAGTAGTGGATGCCTACGAGCTAGGTAGCAGGATTATTCATTCAGAGACTTAGCCATCGGGGAGCCTATGCTCCAATGTCAGGCCTGGCCTATGGGCACCCACTGACACACATCAACCACTCGGATACCACCCTACCATGCGTAAGTTGTAATGATGGGCATTGTACTCACCCCCTTGTGGCTGCTGTGATGCCTTCAAGAGCCCATCCCGCTTTGGATAGGCCACCACCAGTATGCAGGCCATCAGGGGGGTCAATGTTCAACGGGCACCCCTTCTTCGTTGGAAGACCATTCCCAGCTGGGTCTCCGGTGTTTTCCATAGCCAGCGTCTCAGGTCCTCCCACAGTTTGTGACAGTGGGTGCTTCGCCTGCCATAGACCCCCAGGGTCCACACCGCCTTGTCGATGGCACACCATGTACCCTTCTTTTGATGGGCGCTGAACTGCATAGGCAATACACACAGGAAAATAACATTAGACAAACAGTCTTACCTGCTACACATATGGCCCATCATACCCGTTCCCATCACCATTGCCACAAACATGGCCCAGCACACCACCTGTATGCCACCCATAAGGTATCCACCCACCCCCCTTACACAAGGCCTTCACACACACAACTCCATTCATTCATGCCATATGCATCGTGCCCACAGTGTACTCACCTGTTGGTCTGGAGGCCCATACAGAAGTCCATACTGGGGTAGGACCCCATCCGTCAGTCTCTCCAACTCCTACGAAGTGAAGGCTGAGGCCCTTTCCCCAGTTACACGGGCCATGGTAGGTTCCAGAAACAAGTCACAGCAGCACATGCAGAGTCCTCTCCTATGGAAGGTCAGGGAGCAAGTGAGGAATATGATAGAAAATGGCGGTCAGATCTGCAGTGGTGCATACCTTCACCACCGGCGTAGATCACCATTGGCCACTCTACCCCATAGGACCCAATGCTAACCAATGAGGAGTCGCACAGCGGTTCCCCACCGCCTCCCGCAACGGCGCACAACGTCAGTGGAATTACCTCACTTCCACCTGTCCCTCCACACAGGACAGGTGGATGCCATTTCAGGGGGTAGGAGGCAGGCCTCTTGAAAATTGGTGCATCACAAAAGAAATTAGCACATACTGGAGAAATCACACTGACCCATTACATGTGTACAGGATGCAAACTACTGTTGTAGTTCCATTGTTCGGTTTGTGACCGGCTCCTCACTCTTTTGTCCCTTAGATTCCTACCGCTGGGGATAAATAGGAGATGGAGACATAGCCCTGTGTACAGACCCCTGGTGGACTTGGCTACACTGGAGGACAGGCACATTATCCTAATCTATAGACTTGAAAGGGCCACAATCACAGAGCTGTGTGCCCAGTTAGAACGTGACCTGTTATCTGCTATCCATCACCCCATTGGGATACCCCCTCTGGTGCAAGTGCTATCAGTGCTCCATTTCCTGGCAACTTGTTCTTTCCAAGAGACAGTGTGGCAGCAGGAATGTCACAGCCAATGTTCTCAAATGCCCTGACAAGAGTGTTGTCTGCCCTGAGAAAACACATGTGCAGCTACATTGTTTTCCCCCAGGTTGAGGATTTGGCCACAGTGAAGGCCGAGTTTTATGCAATGGGACATGTCACTAACATAACTGGGGCAATTGATGGAACACATATTGAATTTGTCCCCCCCCGGCAGAATGAACAGGCGTTCGGCAATCGTAAGAGTTTCCACTCTATGAATGTTCAGATGGTGTGCTTGGCGGAACAGTACATCTCCCACGTCAATGCTAAGTATCCTGGGTCGGTGCATGATGCCTTTGTCCTGAGGAATAACAGCATCCCAAATGTGATGGCCCAAATGCAGAGGCACAGGGTGTGGCTAATAGGTGATCCCTGGTTCCCACCCAGTTTGCGTTGGTGTATGGGTATGGTGTTGGCCATATATTGGATAGTGTATGGCTAAATGTTGTCCCTCAATATTTGCAGGTGACTCTGGCTACCCAAACCTATCATGGCTACTGACCCCTGTGAGGAATGCCAGGACAAGAGCAGAAGAACGTCATAATGAGGCACATGGGTGAACCGGAAGTATAATTGAAAGGACCTTTGGCCTCTTGAAGGCCAGGTTCCGGTGCCTCCATCTAACAGGTGGATCCCTGTGCTACTCACCCAAGAAGGTCTGCCAGATGGTAGTGGCATAATGCATGTTGCATAACCTGGCCCTCAGGCGCCATGTCCCATTCCTGTAGGAGGAGGAGGCTGGAGATGCCCATGTGTCAGCAGTAGACCTTGTGGACAGTGAGGATGAGGAGGCAGAGGATGGTAATGAGGACAACAGAACATATGTGATCTGACAATATTTCCAATGACACACAGGTAGGACAGTGTTACTTTACATTTCAATGACTGTGAACAGGGTGAATGAGTGGGACACAAGTGTGACAATCAGGAGAGTCTCATTTCCTGGCGGGGTCTTGACAAGTGTCTCTGGCTTATGTCTGGATCTCAGGGAACGTTAGCAGGGTGGTTCACCTTCTGCAGGGTGAGGGGTGCTGGTGGCCTGTGGCGGGGTCTCCTGGCTAATAGCGGCAGCGGAGGTGGAAGGCTGTTCAGATGTCTGGCTAGTGGCAGGGGCTCGCTGATGTGAGACTGCCTCCCTCATAATGTTGGCTATGTCTGCCAGCACCCCAGCTATGAAGATCAGGGTGTTGTTGATGGCTTGCAAGTCCTCCCTGAAGCCCTGGTACTGTCCCTCCTGCAGCCGCCTGTTCTCCTGCACGTTTTCCAGGACCTGGCCCATCGTGTCCTGGGAATGTTGATAGGCTCTGAGGATCTCAGTGAGTGCCTCCTGGAGAGTCAGTTCCCTGGGCCTGTCCTCCCCCTGGTGCACAGCAGTCCTCCCAGTATCCCTGGTGGCCTGTGCCTCTGTCCCCTGAACGGTGTTCCCACTGCCACTGACCCCAAGTCCCTGATTGTCTTGGGGGCGAGGTGTGCCCTGGGGTCCCTGTAGAGGTGGACACATCCTGTAGAGGTGGACACACTGCTCATTGACGTGTCCTGGGGACAGAGGTATAGGTACGCTGGGTGGGTGCTGTGGTGGTGTTTCCAGATGGGGAAGGTTCTGTGGGGATGTGTGACTGGGCCTGGGCAACCTGCTGTCCAGTGGTCCCTGATGGGCCAGATAGGTCATCCAGATCCTGAAGCCCAGAGTTGCTGTTATCACTGTGGACCGCTTCAGTTGGGGGACTGGATAGTGCCGGCACCTCCTCCCCACTGACATTGGCTGGGGTACCTGTGGGGATGTAAATGATGTGTTATAGTTGCTGTGTCTGACATATTGTACAGCCGTGGCTTCCCCTCTATGGTTGGATTTGCCCGGCCAGCTTTCACTTGTGTATGTTAGTGTATGGTGGGATAGTTAATTCTCTATGGTGTGCATGCTTTAGTGATGAGTGTCGATGCAGGGCTGTGAGGGGTGTCCATGCATTGGTACACCATGGAGTGCTTGGCATTGGGATGAGTGGGTTGTGATGGTGGGGTGTGTGAGATGTTGTGGAGTGATGGGAGTGAGGGTGAGGGTATGTGATGGCATGTAGGTCGGGGTGATAATAGTAGAGTCCAGTCCTCCTCTGACTTTGGCCAGGTCCTCAGGATGCAGTATTGCCAAGGCCTGCTCCTCCCATACTGCGACTTGTGGGGGAAGAGGTGGGGGTCCACCTCTGGATAGTGAGCTGTTGTCTTGCTGCTATGGAATGTACCTTCCCCTGTAGGTCTTTCCACCTCTTCCTGATGTCATCCCTAGTTCTTGAGTGCTGTCCCACAGCGTTGACTCTGTCCATGATTCTCCACCATAGCTCTAGCTTCCTGGCTATTGATATCTACCGCACCTGTGCTTCAAATAGCTGTGGCTCTACCCTGACTATTTCCTCCACCATGACCCTTAGCTCCTCCTCTGTGAAACAGGGGGTGTCTTTGTGGTGCCATGGGTGTTCTGTGAGGTGTGTTGGGTAATGTGTTGGGGTGTGTGGTGTGGAGTGCGTGAGTGGTGTATAGGTGTGAATAGTGTGTGGCTCTAGTTGTGTCAGTGGTCTTGGTGTCTCTCTGCTGGCAATGGTTTTAATGGTAGAGAGTTGTGGGTAATGTGGGTATGTGTTTTAAAGTGGTGTGGGTGTGTGGGTGTGGTGTGTGTAAGGGTGTCAGGTGTGTGTTGTTTGAATTGTCCAATGTGGTGGTGTTTTGTTTGTGGGTGTCCATTGTGAGCGGGGCGGTATCTACCGCCAATGGTTTACAGCCGTTGAATGTCTGCCGTGGTGATTCGTGGGTCATATTGTGGTGGGCATTGTTCTGTTGGTGTAGCGGTGTGGGTTTTGATACCAACAGTTTATCACTGACCTTTGGTCTTGCAGATTTGTGTGTGTGGCTCAATTCTGTCAGATTGGTGTGTGTGTCATAATATGGTGAACGGATATCTGCCGCTGCCGCGGTAAGTTGGCAGCCGTCTGTGGGGCGGTACGTGGGATTTACAGCCAATGTCATAATGAGAGCCATAGTGAGCAGAGAGTTTGTGACTTAACTCCAGGCCAAAAGGTTTCGATATAGAAAAATATTATTTTCTTAATTTATTTTAGAACGATAAGACTCACATTGCAGGTAAGTACATTAAATGTAAGGTACTTTGCATAGGTATAGATAGGACTTTAAATCAAAACAGTAATGTACATAGTTTGGCATAAAATGGCAATAAGCTATTTTAAAAGTAGACACTGTGCAAAATTCAACAGTTCCTATGGGAGGTAAGTACAGTTAGGTTAATGTGGTAAGTAAAGCACTTACAAGTTCAATCTCCGGGGCATAGGTAGCCCACCATTGGGGGTTCAAGTCAACCCCAAACACCCAGCACCAGGAACACAGGGCCGGTCAAGTGCAGAGGTCAAAGAGGGGCCCAAATAACATAGGTGCCTATGGAGACAGGGGGTGCTTCAGTTCTAGTCTGCTGGCAGGTAAGTACCTGCGTCCTCAGTGAGCAGACCAGGGCGTTTAGTAGAGCACTGAGGGGTCCCAAATAGGCACACAAAGCACACGCTCAGCGGCACAGGAGCAGCCGGGTACAGTGGGCAAATAGGGCGTCGGGTTTGTAATAGGTTTCAATGGATGGACCCAGGGGTCACTCAGATGTTGCCGGCAGGGCACACTTGGGCCAGCAACTGACTGGGCAAGGGTGAGGGCCGCCTGCTGGTCACTGCTGCACCAGTGGTTGGTTCTTCACGGGCCTGGGGGCTGCGTTTGCTTCTCCCAGGCATTGTGTTTCTTCTTTCTGGGCAGTTGTGGTCAAGGGGGTCCTCGGGATTCCCTCTGCAGGCATCATTGTGAGGGTGCAGAGAGGTTAGCCCAGGGTGGACACGTCATCGGGGTCACCTGGGGATCATCTCTGGGACGTTGTTTTCTCTGGGCACGGGCCAGAGGCGTCAGGTGCAGAGTGGTGGGGACTCACGCTTCTGGAGTGAGGTGGGAGTCCCTTTAAAGATGGTTTCTTCTTGCTTGGTTTGACAGGTCCGCTGTCCACTGGAGTTTGTTCGTCCTTTGTAGTTGCAGGGCAGTCCTCTGAGTCGGCAGAGGTCGCTGGGCCTGCAAGATGCGTCGCTGGTGCAGGTTCTTCGAAGTTGGAGACAGGCCGGTAGGGCTGGGACCAAAGCAATTGCCGTCTTCCTCCTTCTCTGCAGGGTTTTCAGGTCAGCAGTCCTTCTTCTTTGTAGGTCGTCAGGAATCTGATTTCCTGGGTTCAGGGTCACCCCTAAATACTAAATTTAGAGGTGTGTTAGGGCTGGAGGGCAGTAGCCAATGGCTACTGTCCCTAAGGGTGGCTACACCCTCCTTGTGCCTCCTCCCTTTGGGGAGGGGGCACATCCCTATTCCTACTGGGCTAAATCCTCCAAAACAAGATGGAGGATTTTCTAAGGATGGTGTCACTTCAGCTCAGGTCACCTTAGAGGTGGACCTGGCTGAGGTGGTGACTCTTCCTTGTTTTCCTCATTACCTCCTCAGACTTGCCGCCGAATGTAAGGTCAGTGCCTGGGGGGGTGGGCATCTCCACAGCTGGAGTGCCCTGTGGCGTTGCAACACCAGGCTTGAGCCTTTGAGGCTCACCAACAGTTGTTACAGTTCCTGCAGGGGGAGGTGTGAAGCACCTTTACCCAGGACAGGCTTTTCTCCAGGTCACAGAGTGCACAAAGCCGCACACCCCATGTGGCCAGAAACTGGCCTGAAAGTGTCAGGCTGGCAGAGACTGGTCAGCCTAGCACTAGCAGTTGGGCTGGCATGCAGGGGGCATTTCTAAGATGCCCTCTGTGTGCATTTCTTAAAAAAATCCCATTGTGGATTTACTGTGCTGAGATGTTTGATACCAAACTTCCAAGTATTCAGTGTAGCCATTATGGAACTGTGGAGTTCGTATTCGACAAACTCCCAGACTATATACTCTATATGGCTACCCTGCACTTATGATGTCTAAGAGTTGGCTTAGACACTGTGAGAGCATAGTGATCATGCAGCTATGCCCTCACCTGTGGTATAGTGACCCTGTCTTAGGGCTGTAAGGCCTGCTAGAGGGGTGACCTACCTATGCCAAAGGCAGTGGGTTGTGGGCATTGCACTCTGAGGGGAGTGCCATGTTGACTTAGTCTTTTTCTTCCCACCAGTACACACAAGCTGTGAGGCAGTGTGCATGTGCTGAGTGAGGGGTCCCCAGGGTGGCATAATACATGCTGAAGCCCTTAGAAACCTTCCCTGGCCCTTTCCTATTCTTACAGACTGGAGTTTTACTCCCCTCCCAAACAAGAAGTTGTTCTCCTTCCACTTTTTTTTTTTCCAAACAGAGAGCAGTTTCATGGGAGACAAAATCGTTTCACTCCTTTGCAAACAAGCAATAGTCAGGATGGTTACCCACCTGGCAGGTTTTGTCAGCACAATCTTCTTGGTGCAGAAAAAAGGTGGGGGCAACCATTTAGTCCTAAACCTAAAGATGTTCAACTCATGGACAGTGTACCGCCATTTCAAAATGGAGGGTATTCATCTGTTAAGAGATCTTTTATAGGAAAGAGATTGGCTTGGCTGGTTAAATCTCAAAGACGCTTATTTAACAGTGCCGATTTTCACTCCTCATCTGTGTTTTCTTCAATTTTATTGGAAAAACCAGTGGTAAGAGTTCACCGTTCTTCCCTTTGGCCTGTCCTCGGCTCCCAAACTGCGATGACCAGTGGTGCAATTCCTTCGGGAACAAGGTGTTTACCTCATTATTTATCTCGATGATATCTTGATCATGGCCCAAACCAAAGAGCTGGTTCTATTGCATTTGTCTTGGACTATTCAAATTCTGCAAGATCTGGGTTTTCTGATAAACTCCTACGAGTCAGTCATGAATCCTTCTCAATGTATATAATTCTTAGGTTTCCAAGTAGATTCCATCAGGGCGCAGTTGAAATTACCACTAGTGAAACGAGCTTCTATCAAAAGAGATTTGTGGAGAGCCCTGCCGTCTTTGACTATATCATTGAAGACCCTTGCTCGCCTGGTGGGGCTTCTAGCCTCTTCCATCTAGGCAATATTTCTGGGTCCCCTGCATTACTGGGCTCTTCAATGCCTGAAAATCCTGCATCTTTGCAAAGGGCTGTCTCACTCAGAGCAGATTTTATTGATGGAAACATTTAGGATGGAGATAATTTGGTGGCTGGACTATATGGATGCGTGGAACAGCAAAGACATCTTTGCAACCTCTCTGGAGATAATAATAGAGTCGGATGCCAGTCAATAGGGCTGGGTGGCTTGGTGCAGAAAGGTGGTGACGGGGGACTGGTGGTCTCCAGGGGAGTTGAATCTCCATTTCAATTGTTTAGAGCTTCTAGTGGGAGCTTTTACGATTCAGTCTCTCTCTGGCCAGTTGTTGCATACTGCTATGTATGGACAACTTATCAGCTGTGAGATACATAAATTGCCTAGGAGGAACAAGTTCTTGTGTTCTAGTAGAGATTGCCAAAGAGTTTTGGCACTTTTGCCTCCAACACCAGAAATCGATGACAGCGGATTCCATTCCAGGATGTTCCAATGTGGTAGCAGCCTGGAATTCACGCTTTTTGGAGGATGGCAGCGACTGGAAACTCTACCAGTCAGTTTTTCACAATTTGGTGAGACGGTGGGGCGAATGCTCAACCGACCTTTTTGCATCATGACTCAATGCTCAGCTTCCATGGTTTTACAGTTGGAGGCCGGATACCCTAGCCTTGGGGTCAGATGCTTTTCTCCACGAATGGACCCTAGGTGTCCTTTATGCCTTCCCTCCATTCTCCATGATTCAGAGAGTACTCTCTCATGTGAAGAGACAATTGGCGGAGATCATTTTAGTGACCCCTCTCTGAAAAGCTCAGTCATGGTTTTCAATAGCGATGTCGCAATCATGTGCACCTCTGGTTCTCCTTCAATCCTTCCTATCCTTGCTCCTGGATCCGTGGGATCTCACTCATCCTCTGCTATTACAGGGGCACTGGTCTCTCAGGGCATGGAGACTTTCCGGACACTGTGGCAACTGCCAGGAGTTTCGAGAAACGCTATGTTCTTCTTATCCCAATCTTAGGCATCTTCAACCCATAGGCATTATAAAGCCTCTTGGAGATGATGGGTGGGATGGTGCAGTGAACGGGGTGTTGATCCCATGGTGCCCACATTAGTACGATTGTCAATTTCCTCTCTGATTTGACAACCCAATCCTTAGTGTATAGGACCATTAATAATGTAGATCAGCCATTTATGCAGGACACCCTCGTCTTGAGGGTAAACCAGTGGGTGAACACCCTTTAATTTGTAAGCTTTTGCGGGGCATCCAAATGAATAGACCCCTTCAACCTGAGTATATAACTTTATCAGAAGTAGATATTGTTCTGCATTTTCTGAGGCCCTGGCCATATGACGAAGACCTCTCTTGTAAGCAATTGTAGTTAAGCAAGAAACTCACTGTTCTTTTGTGTCTCAGCTCATGTCAGCGTGTGTCTGATGTACGCGCTCTTGATTTAGCAGGTAGAGTGTTTATTCCTTCAGGAGTTTCTTTAACTATTTCTAGACGTATGAGGACGGCAACTAAGTGTATCTCATACCTAGCTTTTCCCCATAATCAGAAGTTGTGTTGCGAAATGTTTAAAGGCTTATGAAGATTGCACTCAAGAGATTCACAGAGATGCTTGAGGGCAATTGCTCATATCACTGCAAAGTCTAATTGCTCCAGTATCATCAGCCACATTGGCCAGATCGGTGAAATGGTTATTGGGGAGGCTGGTATAGATACCACCACATTTGGAGCACATTCAGTGCGTGGTGCTATGGCATCCAAGTCCTTTGGGGCTGGTTCTCATTTAGAGGATATCATGGCTGCCACAGATTGATCTTCTGACACTACGTTTAAGGTTTTTTACCATAAACCTATTGTTGCGGCATTTGCAGTGGTGGATCAGCTTTGAACTAGCATAATCTGAAGCTTCGGGTCCTGACGTAGAATAAAGAAATTTCTAGCTATTGCATCAAGAATTTTCAATTCTATTAAGGACACAGAGGTGAGGATTACCCCACCCTTGTTATTATGGTCTTTCTTCCTAATGATATTTCCTGAAGCAATTATGCAGTTAGATCTATTTAATACAATTTGATTTCTACGCATGGTGTATTTCTCATGTACTTTATTTTGTACTCACCCATGTATTGCATAGTCATTACCAGTTTATTAGTGCATTTTATTTCGTTCATATTATCAGACAATAAAGACGCATGAATAATCCGGAGTAACGCATATGGACAAGATGGTCGTGCTAGTTTCAGCCGGTGGCCACAGTTCATTGTTCCTCGTTGGGACTTTAGAGAATCCAGTTTGTGGATATCAAGTTGTCATGTTCTTTTATTACAAAGAAAGAGGAAGGACTACGGAGGCAGAGACATTTATATGGAGAGCTGGTCTGGGATTGGGCATGATATGGACTACAATTAATGTTAGGAAATGTAGTTTTTATATAGTTTAGTGTTGATTGGCTGCTGTCATTTTCTCAGTGTAGAAAGAGAAAGCATAATCCTCACCTCCGAGTCCTTAATAGAATTGAAAATTCTTGAGGCGATAGCTAGAAATGATTTTATTTCCACCACATAAAAATATGTTAAATAAACATCTCATCTCTGCTTTAAATGAGTAAATATATGTGTTTTTATCACTTCTTCAGACGATTTTGTGCCAAAAATCATATGATGTCACTTCCTGTGATGCAATTGGGTCAAAGGGTGGTTATGTGATGCCACATCTGCTGTCTTGGCATTTTAGTGAAAGGCATTTTGAGTTCAGTAGCAATTCCATTTACTTTAATTTACCCTAGTTCTCAAATATTTTCCTAATGTGTTTACTTTTCAATAATTACAGGAAGCACCCCAAGCAAAAAATGTAATGGGATGTCCGAGATAACACACTCAAATAAGCTTGGTCAAGCAATGCAGTTTCAGGCAAGCGATTTCTTTCCAGACATAACTTACTTTTAAAAGGTGCTCAGGAAATGAAAACATCGGGTCTTTCTATGTGAGTCCTGAGAAGAAGCAATTCTCTGAATCATTGCCCTCACAGTTCTACCAGTCTCAAGTTCAGCAATTCTACCCATTTCAGACTACCTAATGTTACAAATTCTCTCTATCATGTTTTGGCAGAAAGGCATGCATGGAATCCAATCCTAAAGGCTGATGAAAATCAGATATGTGATGTTGTTGCTGGACATGGCTTTGGTAACCTATAACTAAAAGGATACCCATTTCAGAAAATTTAGCACTTAGGCTCTTAATTTTAAACGTAAAACGACTGTAGAAGAAGTGTAATGTCAACAAAACAATATTGTAAATCCCTTCCCTTACCTTTTTGAAAATTGTATATTTTTGACAGCGGAAATGCCTTGATACAGACTTGTGTTTTATGAAATCGGTGTCATGCAAAAAGATGTGTAAAAATATTTAGAAAATGTATTGTGGAATTCGAAAATTGTGTGCATTACATGAACAATAACATGACTAATAGAATGTATTTTGCAATAGGAGGCATCAGAAAATCAAAACGTGACTATCAAGTAAAAGGGCTCAATATTTCTCCTACAAGGAGCAATTTAGCTTGAATCCCTCGGAAGAATAAACCATCTGCCATCATCCCTCCATTAAATGTCACTCCCAGCCTGTAGCATTGAACCTCCAGATATCATGACATCCAATAAGCAGGTGAACCCTTTAGCATGCTGCCAGACTGTTAGTGGGACATTAAGTAGCTAATGGGCCCCTTTCTGTGTGTGCTGCCTCATGCAGGTGGAGCAGAATAAACATTTTGAAAGCTAACATAAAATGAACAAAATCAATAGCTGATATCCAGCTTCAACCAGGGGACAATAAAACAGAGTTATGGAACCCCAAAGCCTATTCCCCGAGTCTGTGCTTTCTGAGAGTTTTATGGTTTTTTTCAGTGGAGTCCTAATAGCTTATCTTTTTTCTCAAAGCATGAACACAGATCAAGCTTCCCAACTGCTATAACATGATCTCATTACTTTCCTCTAATTGATCAGTCGATTAGGAAAAAAGTAATCCACGCGCTATAAATATTCCACAACTAATTGGCTGCCTGTGAGGGGATAGTCACTGAGACGTCAATTATTAAAATCATAAACTGCTGCTGGAGCCTACTCAGCCCCGGGGGCTTTGGGGGGTAAGGACAAGCTGGGAGTCCCCGTGGGCCGCGTGCTGTTGCAGGGGCGCAAGCCACCTATCGTCACCTGGGCCTACGTCTGCCAAGACGCCTTCCCTGCGTCGCTGGCGCCAGAGAGGCAGGCGCCGCCATCAGCGCGCGCCACCGGAGACGCAGCAGGTTGGAGATGTTACATTCGATATCACAGCGGGGGCTGCCATTTGTGGTCCCACGGGAGAGTAATTTCGCTGGCTTGCCTTTCATGCTTGCATAAACAAATTGAGGCTGATGTGACTTCAGATGCTGATTTTTTTTCCACCTTGAAAACAAACACGTATATTTCATCTTTTAACGTGATGTCGTTTAAAAAAAAAAATATCCATGCTTTATGCGAATGCTGGATCACAGAGTTCTATTACACGTCGCGGGAAAACGGTAATAAAGGTCTGAACCTGGAAGGTTGTCCTCCCTATTTTATGATGAAGATAAAAAATGTTTAATGAAAACAAATTCATAAGCAATAAACCATGAATAGATAAACTTTATGTGCTGGGAAAAGCGCCGTTTTTAATAGTGGAATTAAGTCGGAAAAAGGAAAGATGGAGCAGTAATGACGTCGTATTTTTTAAGTATCAATGTTTTTATAAGTACCCTAGATTTAGGTCTTAATTCTAGTTTGTGTGAAATCAGTTGTTTTATTTTAAATCGATATTTGGTTTATCCACAGATATAGAAGGCCAAAATGCACATTTTTAAAAGAATGGTGAGATAATAATATTTAGCATCCAATTTACCTCTCCTCATTTGTGTCCCTATTTTTGTGAACCATATGTGTCCCTCCCCGCTCATCTCCACCTTCATGTAGCGCTTCTGCCGCCTCACAGAATCATGAAGTAATCCGATGTGACGTCTGGGAGTGATTCTGACTCCTTTCTGTAAGTAGGTGCCAAGCGGCTAATGTCCCAGGAGCTCCAATGTCATCATGCAGCAGTGATGGCTTACTCTTCTTGCTGGAAAGACAGCAAAATGAGTTTACACTCCTGCTTCAGACATCTTTGTGGAACCTGGAGTCACAGTTCAACTAGGAGCACCGCCCAGTCCACGTTGCTACTCCAGCGCCTGGATGCCCTCACAAGTGATAAGATGCGTCATGCAAATCGACATAACAGCTATGCAATATATTTTTTTACCAGCCTTTTTGCACATTGACGTGTGTCACTAGCTACTCATCTAATAATAACTACCAGTGCCGTGCAAATGTCTAGGATTATGGAAGCCTGCAGTTTATTAAACTGTACATACATATGTGCCTTTGAAGATGGGCGAAATAGTACAATTGCATGACCATTAATAAACTGTGCCTATTTCAATATATCATCACAGCGTTCTGTGACTGAAACCTGGAGGAAACTGGGTTTTGGTTGTAGTAGTCCCCCACTTTATGCCTGTTTTTTGATGCAACTTTGACTGAAGTGCACTGGAGTCCCGATAACCAGGACCCAAGTGCCAGTATTCCTTCCCCAAAACCAAGACCACTGGTCACTTGATACCCAAGTGGTCAGACCTTTAGCACCTTTGTATGTCCCTAGTAAATGGTACCTCTGGTACCTAGGGCATAGGTACTAAAAAGGGTCCCCTAAGAGCTGCAGCATAACTTGTGCCACTCTAAGGGACCCAGCACCAAACTCATAACGACAGCCATTGCAGGATGCGTAATAAGGTGTTCTAAAAAGTGACAACACAATATGACACACACTTGTGTGCCATGCTCCTTAAAACTGCCTGTATTATTTGTAAGTCATCCCTACGGAGGACCTTACAGATCTAAGGCAGGGTGCATTATATCACAGGTGAGGACATATCTGCATGAGCAAATATGTCCCTACTATGTCTTTGTCAATTCTTAGACATAGTAAGTGGACAGCTACATGATGGCTTCACTGAAACTGGGTATGTTTGGTATCAAACATCTCATATTAATAAACCATCACTGGTTTCAGTGATGAATTTATTAATACGTGCATTCAGAGAGCACCTCAGGGGTGCCCCCTAAAACCTACCAACTGTTAGTGTGCTGACTGACTGGTTTCCACCAGTCTGCCACCAACAGATGAGTTTCTGACACCCCAAAGGTGAGAGCCTTTGCTCTCGGGTGGTCAGGAACAAAGCCTTCTCTGGCAGGGCTATTACACACCCCTCCCAACAGGATGGCCTGAAAATCTGCATTCCATGGCAGGGGAGCTTTAAAGAGCCCACTGCCTTTGGTATGTGGATCTGGTTTTCCTCAGGAAGTGAGGGGATGCCAACCCCGACCCAGAGCCTTCTTTGTGCCTGGGCCGATGGGAAAATTAGCTATCCAAGATATGCCATCTTGTGTGTGGTGGAATTAGGAATTCTGGGACAGGGGATGCCCACTTCCCAAAAGGAAGTGGTCATCTTCGGGGCATAGTGACCTCGGGGGTAAGTAGCCCATTGGCTACTACCCCTCACTCCACTTAATGCCCCTAACTTGAGTAATGGACCCCCTGATACCAGGGCTTCAGACCTTTGCTGGAAACAAAAGAAGGAGTGGACAAGATGACTGTTGACCCAAGGAGCACAACTGACTTGGCATCAGCCCTGCCAGCCTACCTGCTGCACCTGACCCTTGTGGAGCAACTGACCTGTCCTTCTGCTTTGCAGACTCCAATAAACCCAGAGAGCTGCCAGCTCTTCCCTAATCACCAAACAAGTCTCACTTGGAGCAGCTGCCTACCTGCATCTGTAGGCAACCCAGGAGGAACTGAGGTCCCAAGACCACCAAAATCTGACACCGGAATGCTCCACTACACCCATAACCCACAGCTTGGGCTGAAGTGGGCCATCAGTGTCAGCGTGGTTTCCAGGCCCTCCAGAGACAAAGTCCACCTTGAGTTCACCCTCTGTGGACTTCATGATAGCGCTTGCAGACTTTGTCTGCAGGCCCCCCTCTACAGCAACCTCCTCCAGCATCAGAGACCTGACGGTCCACTGCACCTCTTCACCCAACCTCCCCAGATGGAGGAGAAGAGGACCATTTGTGTTCCTACGTCCCCAAGCCTCATGATACCTGAACCCACTGTTGGTTCAGTCTGACTGACCCCTAATCCACGTGTGGAGCCCCCTTTCTGCAGACCCTGTCTACTGCGACTGCTGCCTGTGACAGAAACCCGATGGTCCAAGAACCCTTTGTTCCCAGCCACCCTGGACGGAGAAGAAGAGGACCACAGGTGTCCCTAAGTCCCTGAGCATTGCAAGAACTGAACCCCCTTGGTGATTCACCCAGACTGGACTCCCAGTCCTTACCTGCAGCATCTTTGTAACTGGACCATTCCCCTTTGCAGTGAATGGGACATCCAATGCCTTAACACACCTCTACACTCAGATTCATGTGAGCCTCCTAAGGTGACCTGTTGGTGTGGCCTTGGGCATTGCCCCATACTCACTTTAAGTCTTAGAGAACAGTCTTGTAAGTTGATGTAGAGTACCTATTTGCTGTAAGTGTTTTCTCTTCCATCGGGTAACATTGCAGCTACAGAAAAATGCAGTGTCAACTTTGGAAAACTGTAAAAATTAATAACTTGAAAAGTACTCACCTGATTTCGATGGTCTTAGTATCTCAATTTATATAAAAGTATGTGCTATTTTTATAAATTGATGTCGGATTTTTTTATTGAACTCTTCACATGAAGCTACTTTTCAGTCTGAAGCTACCCTTCAGTCTTCTAGGCTGAACTCTTTGCATTAAGCCACTCTTCAGTCTTTTAGGCTCAATTGCATGAAGCTACCCTTCAGTCTTCTAGGCTGAAATCTTCGCATGAAGGCACCCTTCAGAATTTTAAGCTTAAGAGTTTGCATGAAGCTACCCTTCAGTCTTTCTAGGTTAACTCTTAACACAAAGCTAGCTATGAAGCTACCCTTGAGTATCTCCCATTGTACAACCTTGCTGTGCACAATAAATTCTAGCAACTGCAGACCTCTTATTAAGAAACATGTCTGGTTGATGACTGGCATACTTCCTGCAAGTGGGTTCCCTTCTTGCAACATATGTATAAATATTTGCAAGAATATAAAACTCCCAACAGTCTTTAATACTGTAGCAATCATTGGAAATAATTTGATATCTTAAATTACTTTTGGAAGCTGTATTCCTTGAACCCATTCTCCCTTGCAAATCAAATATACAGGTGACTACAGCTCTTTACAAGTTTACATATTTTGTATTTTTGACGGTACTGTGTCTCCCATAAGCAGGGACACACCTAGCAAAATTATAGTCTTGTCCCGTAGACACATAATTCCAGTAAACCTCCCCTAGTCCTCAGTATGCTCAGCCACCAGTTACAGGGCTTGCACAGCATTTGTCAGGATTTATGGGGGGGGGGGGCAAGAATTACTTTGGAGAGAGGTTATCACTGAGTTAAGTTGTATCACACAACCGTTTCCCATTGATTCCGTATGGCCTGTGAGCACAAGGTCATGGTAGGAGTACTTAAAAAAACTAATTAAAAAAGTAGAATCATAAAGACAATTTCCTCGTATGAATTGGATTGTAAATTGAATGTGCTATTTATGCATGCTATAGTATGTATGACAGCTGACTTGTGAGATAAACAATTATTATGAAGTAATTCATGGATTTAACGTAAATGTATTTTATCATAATATCATGGTTTAAATATGGACCAGCAAAACGCTCTATTCACAACATTGACTAGCAACATATAAGCAAAATAAGAAGAGATGAAGTTAAGAATAGTAAATCTACACTTCCTTGTGTGTACTTACCTTTACAATATGTTGATAGTCAGTAGCATGTATACAGTATTTTTGCTGATCAGTATTTAAAGTAAAATATTTTACAGTCAGAACCTACACGTATGAGATCATTGACAACTAATCAGGTATGGAAATCTTTAGCAAGTCCACAGTCTTAAAGTAATACTGCATTACGGCAGATATATACCATCACACACCAGCACTAGGAAAAAGAGTGCTATTAAATCTGCACACATCAATTTGGTAAAAATGATGTAGCCGAACTGCCATAGGTTACTAAATGTTCATTTACAGAAAGCCTTAAGTCCAGTGGTAATAAGGGATCTCCAACTGTGTTAATATTAATACCTCATTGAATGTTAACTCTGTATACTGTAGTGCTATGAATGAAGCCCTAGTGCCCCCAGGGTCTTAAATAAAATGAAATTAATTCTATAAATAGTGGTATAAAAGAACCACCAATTGAAATGAAATGATGACTGCCTTAGACTTAAGTGGTTTACATAGGCATGGGAAGGAGCCAGTTCAGTCATGCAGAATTTCTATTTGTGACCTGAATATCAAACAATCGTACGCCTAAATCACACTACCTTCCTATTTTCTCCTTGTAAAATCGAAAAACCTGCAATGATTTCTAAATTGGCTGCAAGGTACATATTGTTCTACACTGTACAAAACTCCTATAATAATAAATGACTGCTTGAAACAAACCAATATTGGATGCAGCTAAGTGGACCCAATGAATCTTTTGACTAACATATTAACCCTCGACCCAGTATCCACTACGCAGGTGCTAAAGAATCATGAATCAAACTGCTCAGGTCAAATAAAACCTGAGATGCTGTACCCGTTTCTACCTTCCCTGAAGATCCCAAACTGGCTACTGACAAAAGAAGGCCCATAATTTGAAACAAACTAGTCCACCAGGCTTTACATGATTGCACCTCAGCTCCACTTACCAAATATCTCCCTCTTCATGCCCTACTAGCCTTCCAGATGCCTTCGACCTTCTTCAAGTACACCTACAAAAATATTTAGTGGAATACAGAGCTCCTACCAACGAGTATCCTTTGTATTCTTTATAGAATCAAGGCAATTTCTGAAACAAATTCATAGAGATCTTATCCTTAATTTATACCTCAGAAAGGGTATGCTAGAATTGGCCGGACACCCACTGCCTCCCACTCCTAAATCCTGCCTTCTAGGATTGTGCACTAAAGCCAAAGGAGAGAGACACATACATGGATTTATTGATATAGCGTTCATATTGTTCAGGAGACAAATAGCCATGCAGGAAAGGCATCCACAACGTCGGACACCTCTAAATGGCTCCAGATGTTGTTACAATGGGCGCAAGAGGAGGCAAATGTGTTGTGTTACCTAAGAGTTAGGGGTTTAGCATGCACTGGCTGCGAGCAATGGAACAGGTTCATAATAAACATTGAAGCCAAAAATGACAACCGGCCAGCTTGAAAAGACCATCGAACATACACCTCTACTATGCTGCTGATAATCGTTACCAACTAAAGCAGGTGTTTGGGATACACCCAGCTGCAAACAATTGTGCTACAAAACTTTACACCAAAGAGACTCATACAGGGTACTCTGCTACACAACTGCTTCTACACCACTGATAACATATGCACCTCTTGGAGAGAAGAGAGCTGACCCACCACCTCACCCGCTCACCATAAATTGATATATTTATAAATATATATGCGTATATATATTTATATATATATTAGTAATATATATATATATATATATACATATATATATATATATATATGTATATATATATATATATATATACACACACACATACACACACACAAACACTGAGGATTCACCTGGCCATATCTTTACCCCTCTTAACATGTGAATCTAACAAATATATAAAATCATAATGATGTCTGCGTTGTCAAGATCAAATATATAAATACATGTGTAACCTTATAAATGTATGTATCCTGATTCTATCTCTATATGTGTTGTGGGATTTCTTCCTGCCCTTCCCTTGCCCCAACATGTCTTCGGCTGAGTTATTGTTATTGATGTTCATACAAACAATAAAAACAGATTTAAAAAAAGAAAGGCTATGCTAAGCTGAATAGGTTTCCCTACACCTAAAATGGCTCCCAGGGACATTCTGAAACAACCAATAGTTCGTATTAATCAAGATCAGCTCTCATCACTTGCCAAACATACAGCAGTCACAAAATAGTCATTCAACTGATTTTTTTGTCCTGAGAGCAATAGGAAACAAACAAGTGTGCAACACGTCCACTCTTCATGAGACATGATCAAATGATACCCAGAATTGGCTTGTACTCCAGGACAGCTACCTTATAAAACCACCAGCAACACGATTTGAGGCAGCAGAAATGAACATGTACAAACATCTAAAGATAAAGAAAAAATATTCACTCTTTTTGAAAGGTAAGTCTTGAGCAAGGATATTACAGATGGAAGTTTAGTGAGTGGCACACTCCATGAGTATGCAGATTTGTACAATCAAGTCACAGACAGCGCCAGTATGAATTATTTCAGCTTTCCAATATGGCCCACGTGCTCATGGCCCTAAATTGTCCATGTTTAACCTAAACCCTTGTATGTGGTGTCTTACAATGTCACATGGTCGCATAATTATGATACAGATATTGGTGATCTCTCTAATATATGTGCACAAAAGAACCTTTGCCAAAGGGCGCGAGATGTTGTGTAAAAGCATATTTGTAGGGAAGCACACCCTGTGTTGTTTCATGACTAAGGCAGAACTGTGGGAGAGTATAGTGGTTTGCATTGGCTGTGCAAGGGGGTTCATGGTGTCACAATAAACAGGGATGGTATTTCTCTCCTAGGTGGAGAGTAGTGTTGGAAAGTAAGAGGATCCCACCAGATCCTGGTTCTGGGAGCTATTTCTGGGCCAGATCCGGAATCCAGACAACCCATGAAAACATGCTGGATTTGTTCTGGTGTCATTCCCCTTAGCAGTGCCCGCACATTTTCTGCATTCAGTTTTGAGCAGCAACCTGCAGGCAGTGAGGGGCTTTCTTATTTTATCATCCAGCTAGCTCCAAACCGAGGTCTGATTTAAAGGGCCATCAGCTCTCCTTTTGTTCAAGCTTCATACTGGCTGGGAGCTTAACACCTAGATGCCAATGCATTGGAAGGAAACAAAGGCACGGAACTCATTCTCAAGTATGTAAGAGAAACTATTCGAGGCAAGTTGCTCATCTCCTTATGTGAGAGAAAAGCTTGCGATGTAAGGATGCAAGATATATCTGTCTGTATGAGTAATAACACAAATATTGATTTAATTGGTACCTATTTTTTATTTAACTCTTTTATTGTGCCCTCATCCCAGTGTAGGGTGTCAGAGCACTTTACATAACATACTGAAGCACAATAAATCATATAAGTGTGTAAATAAATGTACAGACAATTTTACATGGGACATTGAGGATTTTAAGGTATAAGAATAACATATCATTCATACTTAAATACATTATATGTCAAGAGTAGTCAGGAGAAACACAAAGTCAGGACATAAAACATAATGCAGTGCTTGTGGTAGTCTCTACTAATAAGATTTTATTATTTCCCAAAGTAACCCTTCATTGCATTCTTAGAATAACAACAGATTTAAAAAAACAATCAGGATCTAAATCCGTGATTTAAAGCTTACATGCAGTGCCTTGATGCTGGTAAATAGATCCCTGTGGTATGTTATAAGGCTTGCAACGTATGAACTGGAAGCAACAAAATAATCTGAAAAGCAATTACCTATCAAGAAAAAATACAAATCTGCCATCTGCATGTTACACAATCTGTTTTACAGGAGGCACATTAACCCTATATGCTACTTTATGAATCAAAACTGTGATGGGACAAAGCATTAATCTCTCCCAGAATTGTGTTAACCACTAGTTATCTTACTCCTTTTACAATCACCTCAAAATTGCTAGGCACACTATTATCTCTGCAGCAGGTGTCGAACCTCTCAAAGACATTTTCTTTGTGGCCAATTAAGTAATCTAGAGCAGATTTACTATCACATATGTCTTCATTTCCATTTGTTTTGCAGCAGATTGTTTTAAAAATAAATGTGTACATTGACTATTAGGCTCAGCTTTTGAAGCTCTGCCCCTTGCCACTCCATCCCTTTCCTTTGCCACACTTTGGCCCTAAATTCATTGGTTTTGGACTATTTTTTTACAGTTTCAGCACTGGCAATACTGCACTGCTAGTAGGTCTGGGACAGCAGCTTTATGTGAACTAAAATTCTCTATGGCCGACTGTCACCTCATGAAGAATGGCTAAAAAATAGCATTGACTATATGAACAAAGTGCACTGAGGGTCTCTTTTTCTCACGTTGTCAACCCTCTTTTACTCGTATGGGGAGACTACCACTGAATGCATTTCTTTGGATGCTCAGTGATTAAATTCTCACTTGGGTAGTATATGCAACAATGTAATTAGAAAAGCAGATTTTTGTTGCTGTTATATAGAATGAACATATATATATATATATATATGCAAATGACAGTACAACAAGTTTCTTTAGGTGTACAATAATTCAATTTCCTCCTGGACGTACTTGCTGCGGTGCACTGCAGACACATAAGCAGCATAAATAACTTTTTTTTAAATGAATGTTCCATTTCCGCTGTACCACCTTGCCGGCAAAGGTTTTTTAAGGATTATTCTATTTAAGCATGCACCTCTCTCTACTAGCACAGTTGTCTCCTTTGCAGATGGAGATAAAGCATCAAGCTAAATCGGCAAGATGTGCTCACTGATTTGAAATGACATTTTATGGTGTGGCGGTGTAGTTTGACTTTACAATGTTTGATTAAATTGGTATTTATTACATAAATAATAACTGCACTAATATTGCATTTGTTTATACTATTTCAACCTGCAACAATGGCACATTTCAATAACTGCATCTTTTTCTTGCTTAGTTGCTTTTAGGTGCACAAGAGAAGAGACGTTATATCACCCGCAGCACTGCCAAAGAGAAGGCTTGTACAGTTAGTCCTCTTCTGCTTGTGCAGCTTAGTGCCACTGCCAACTAAGAGCTTTAAGATGGCTCCAAAGAAAGTTTCTCCCAGGAAAGTGGTCAGTAGGAAGAAGCAGCTTTCCACCAGTGGCGTGCCAACCTCAACTTTTTTGGGGAGATGTGGGCCTGCCACACCAGCCTCCGGCGAGGAACCTGGGAACATCACTCCTGCATCAACAGCACCACTCCAACCTAAGCCCAAGACCATGTCTGTCAGTGAGGCAGCTACTGCAATCATGGCGATACTGATGAGAAGTGGTGCTGAAATTGAGTTGTCCCTTTTGCAAAGTAGTACTCAATCTTTTTAGGAAACAGAGCAAAGTGGACAGCAGCCATAGCAGAGCAGTAGTAGTTCTTTCCAAAGTTGAAGCAGCACAGGAAGTCCAGCTTGCTGCCAAGCAAGAACCTCCTCTTTTAGAATCAATGGCTCCCAGATCTCAAGCAAGAAAAAGGAAGGGTAGTGCTCCACCATCTTCTCCAAGCACCACTTCTGATGACGATGATAAGGATATGGAGTGAACCCAGCAGAGTCTGGGAGATTCCAGGAGAGGCAAGGGAAAAGTTAAGTTCCAGAAAGCCTTAGAATCATGAAAGGGGATGATGGTGAGGATGATGATGACGACAAGCCAGTAATTGTGGAAGCAGGCACAAAGGAGTCTGACTTTACTATCCAACGTGCTCCAAGGGCTGTGGCACAGGCAGCTCACCAGCTCCCATATCTGTAAGGCCCCAGCAGAGTCCTGCACCAACTCCTACCTTAGTAGAAGTATGCACTGCAGAGAGGGAATTGACACACCCACCTACCTCCTGTTCCTTTTCAGGCATTGGCAGTGGCTCATTAAGGAAGTACTCCTCCTCAGTTTGAGACTTTTTTACAAGTACCATACAAAAGGAGAACATTGCTATATTCATGCTCCATTTGCCACGTGGTATTCGAGGTAAGCCTGGTTCACATTATGGCCACATGAAAAAAAACTCACGCAATCCGGCGGGAGGAGCACCTTAAAAAAATTGATGAAACGTGGTTGCGGTGGTGAAAGTGAGGATAGCTGGGAAATATCAGCTACAACTGGTCAAATCACAGTGGAAGGTGAGAAAGAAGAGCATGACATCCTCACGCAAAACAGCCATGTCCCCAGAAGTGCACTAGAATCTCTTGCCTTACTGACCTCACAATGGCGCAAGAAGACTCAGATGAAGACACCACGGCATACGTTGACTGCACAACAACGCATGTTGAGTCCACCACCACCTACATCTCAAAAGACACCTGCATCAGTGGCCCCACAAAAGAAGAAAATCCAGGCTATTATTATAAGTATTTTAGGCAGAAGGGGCTCTACGACCGCAACCACCCAATGGCATGTTTGTACAGTGGGAAGCTGGCAATAATGTTAGCCCTGGACCTCCTCCCCTTTTCTTTTGTGGAAGTAGCGGGATTCTTACAGTTTGTGTTGGCCATCTGCCCAAAATGGAAGGTTCCAAGTCGTCCCTATTTTGCCAAAGTTGCTGTTCCAGCTCTGCATCATGATGTGTAACTATTGATTGGACAAGCTTTGCTGCAAAGTGTTGTCCACACTATCCACCTGAAGACAGATATGTGGACTAGTTGTCATTCTACTAATTACATGTGAATCACCGCATACTGGATCTCTTTTACAGGGGTAAAGCAAAAGCTATCTACATGTCTTGGCCCTGAAGAAACTTTTAAGAGCGTTCAGTGGCATGCAACAGTAGCCATGTTTGCCATGGAGAAATCACATACAGCTGCAAACATCTTGGATGAATATAATAGCAAGATGACTGAATGGCTCTGAGCCAGAGGTCTCTGAACTGGATTTGTTTCCATGGACAAGGGCAGTAACATAGTAAAGGCCATGCAGATGGTGGTCACTTCAGGGTCCTGTGTTTGGGGCAGTGCATCAACTTGGTTGTGCAAGACTTTTTCAAAAAAGGAAACATAGTCAGCAACATACTGACCACCGTCAGACAAATCTGCACTCATTTCAGCCAGTCCAAAAGCATCTCTGGATAATTCAGCGAGATAACAGTTAAAGCCCTGATACAGGAGGGGCCAACATGTTGGAACTCAACCCACTTTATGTTGCAACAGCTGTTTGAGCAGCACAGACAGATCAATGACTATGTCATCCTAAGAGGAGGGGATGCAATTGGAAAAGCTATGACCATGGATGCGGACAAATGGAACCTAATCAAATGCGTGACATAGATGCTGCTCCCTTTTGAAGTTTTCACACATGAAGTTAGCAAGGAAGACAGTAAATGGGCCAAGCTATCCCATTGTTGCATCTGCTACAGGAGCAGCTAAAGAAGGTATCTAAAAGGTTGGCACTCAGAAGTGTGAATAAAAACTCAGATGTGAATGCCTTGGTTGAGAGCCTAATCTATTGTTTGACTTGTAATGCAAGGCTGCAAAATGGCCGTATCTTATCCAACAAGTACATCTGAGTCACCCTACTTGATCCATGCTACAAAAAATCTTCCCACTTTCATTCCTTTTTTCTGAAGGGGATGCTTCAAAATACAAGAGGTGGATTGCTGAGCAAGCGGGAGAACTGGAAGAAGATGAAGGTCTGGAACTTAGTTTTGGGGTGCCACCTTCAACTTCAAGAGAGGGCAGTCATGTCTCACAGCAGCCAACATCAGCAACAAGAACACCAGCAACAACTGCATTAGAAGAATCAGACTCCACCTTTGCATTAGCTTGGTGTCAAGTGGCAGGCCTTAAATCCAGTGCAGGGAAGTCAAAAGAGGTTAAGCAAGTGGCAACACCAATGACACTTCAGAGGAAGTTCCTGGAGTATCTGGATGACCAGAAAGAGGTGTATGTGGATCAGAACCTATTGGTGTATTGGTATGGGAAGATGCACCAATGGCCAGAGCTGTGCAGGCTGGCAATAAAGTATCTGGCTTATTCTGTAGCCAGCGTGTTTGCTGAATATATGTTCAGTACATCTGGAGGAGTTGTTACAGTGAGAAGGACCGGTCTCTTGCTTCAAAATGTTGAGAAATTAACCATGATCAAAATAAATCAGCATTTTATTCCATCTGATTACACCGTTCCCGAAACACCACAGGAGGAGGAGGAGGATATTTGGTCAGAATCAAGTGTGTTTGCAACTTATGGGTGAACCACCTGAATTTGAGGACAAACTCTACCTCCCTAACTCAGTATGCCAGTGCCACCATAGAACGTTTTATTTATGTCTCATTTAACTACTTGAGTTCTTTCTTTGCAAAACAATAGCTAGTGGAACATTTTTGTGTCAGATTTCCGCTGCCCCACCATCTATGATAATCACATATATGGCTGGATTGGAGTTGGACCTTTGTGCAGTGAAGAAGCCCCCACATTCCCTTCAGGACATTCAAGACAATGCCTGCATTCCACACATTCCATTCTCTATCCTTTTTTTTGTTTTTACATCATCTAGCCCGGCTGCTCCAGAAGATCATTGATGAAAAGACTGCCAGTGCCATGCCGAATTCCAATGTGTTGCTTCCATCAAAGAGGAGGTCATATTTTGTATCAACCACTTTGCTTGGATTGGTAGAGGTGACTACTAACTATTGCACCAATGAGTGGTGATATATTGAGTGATTATGAATTATGATTGTTGATGTATGTGGTGGATGACAGTGAGTGGGAGTTCAACAAATTTGTAAACTTGATTTCGATGAGTTGCAGTGTTTTGGGGGCTGATGGGTGATCATTTTTTCCTGAAAGTGATTGGCCTTTCAAACTTAGCAAAACTTACCTGTAGGGTCCACTCCTTTTTTCTGGTTCCTTAGAGCCCAGACCAGTCACCTTAGTTAACAAACACAAATCTACACAAAATGCTCCAATTCTGTCTCTCTATTTGTTCTTCAACAGCAGTGCATTATACAGGTCTACCTCGCTCGGTTTGAGACTGAGACTGAATTACTCAGAAATAGGAGAAGGAGGAGGAGGATGGAAAGACTCAGGACTACCTCAACAGCTAGAAGGAGAAAATTATCAACCCCAAAGAGAAACCATGATGATGCTGACGACTCTGAGGCCTAGTACATACTCAGCTCTGTGCACTGGACACAGCTGCGTTGATTTGTGAAATGCTGCTGAGTGTGTGTTTGCTGCATTGCTGGCTCAAACCTGCAACCCTTCTTTATGTTTTTGCTCTGAGTCTTCTTGGTACACTCCTGACTCTTCATGAAGATTTTCTTGCTTCTTATTGTCCTTCTCCTTTACTTTATAATACAGTTACTGTTTTTCATTTCGGAGGCCTTCTCATAGTCCTCTCCTGCACGAACAAAACTTGATGAAAGCTCAATGCTCCAGCTTACCTTCTGGACAGGTTCAACCAGGAACTCAAGAGTGACAAACATTCCAAGAAGAATAGAGATGCATCCCCCAATTTGGCAATGTAGTATCATTTTACTTTTCACAATTATCATTTGTTAGAACTGGGTGGGTTAACGTCAGTCCTCCATAATTTATATTTTTCAAACCTAGAAGTCATAACATTTAGAGATATACTATCTTGGGTCTCTCTAGAACAGAAGGATTGTTTACAATGCAATTAACTGAAGTGTGTCATACTTATCCCTTTATCGTTTCCTTCCACTGCAGATTGACAATGGTGTGCTGCTCAGTGCCCTGATGAATAATGTTGTTCTTTTGTGTATTATTTATCTTTGTCATACCTTTCACCAAAACCTCTTTCCTGTCTATTCATCAAGCCCCTAGCCCTCTTCCCCCGGGCTGTGTGATTTATTGAGGCGTGACTTAATTTGACACCATAAAAGGATCACACACTTGCTGAGGTAGATGTGGTGAAAGCAGCACTAACTCACAGCATGACCTTCTATTATCTGAGCAATATTCAACACTGGCCCCGTCAACATCATCATTAAGGCCTTGTGTTGTGTGTTGCATAAACGCTTAACATTGTCTAACCACTCTTGACTCTGTGCACACTTCTTCTGACTCAAGGACTTCATTTCCTAACTTTAGTTTTTAAATATTAGCTCCCCATTGCTCAGAAGATGTCAATATTGCTAGTTTTTATGATCATATCAGGTCTTCTTTGTTGTGTGTCAAATACTGTCACTGTGGTAGTCTGGTCTCAGTCCTCCTAAAGTTATGCTAAAGTTATGATATAACATGACCTACTAACTCTCTGTTTTCTTTCATTCTAGTTGAATGTGATGGCTAAACCTTTGATTAATCCTGCAGTTGGAGTTCGCATAGGTGGGGGTGGCACCTTGTGTATCTTCCCTGTTAACGTGCTAGCCTGATACTACTAATACCCCATTAGGTTAAGATAAGATGCCACCTTTGGAAAACCCTGCAGTAAGAAGAATGATGTATCAGCCATCGCTTCATCTATTCAGGTAAGCGAAGAACTATGAAATTAAGTGAACATATTTAGATAGTAACTAACTTATATTGAAGATGTTGTTTGTGTGTATCTAGCTTTTTGTAGGCAAAATACCAAAATAAACATTTGAGGCATAAATTGAGTAAAATATCCCCTTTTAATTTTAACAAACAGCAAACCCACCCTTTCCACCCACAACAGGCCCATCCCTCTCCCCAAACAAATAGCTCCATCCCCAAAAAGTCCAACAAAAGTCCAAAGTGAAATCCGGTCCAATTCCCTCCCCACCCTCTCAACCCTCAACAAGTCCCTCCCACCAAAACAAAAAATTAGAAAAAGGACTCAGAAGAGGGCATTATCTATTTGGGTCTGGAACTGGTCCAGGCTCTGCTCGATCCTGGTGCGCTGGCTCTCTATATGGTCCATCTACTGCAGGATATGATGGGGTAATGCCCTGTCAGAGCAGAAGGGGGCGGCAGCAAGTGCAGTGAGGGTCCCTGACAGCTGGCGCCAGCAAGTTAAAGGCTGGGAGGCTGGGGCTGGCATGCTGCTGAACTGCGTCCTGAGTCAGAAGCAGCTATTTCCGCTTTTCATCTTCCAGGACCACCAGCTGCCAATATTTAGCCTGTATAGTCTCCAGCCTCTGACACAGCAGACAAGTGACTATCTCCTGCCTGATGAGTAGTGCTGGTCAACCTGAAGGACTAGCTATATTGAGAAGAGCAAAAATAAAAAAGACAAATTGTAAACGATGGTCTGAACAAACACTTCTGTAAAAGTAAGTAGTGGGTGGCACGGTAGCAGTGCATTGCTGGTCCCCATGGGACATTGGAATTTGATTTGATTATGATTATGATTAGGAGAATCAAAGGGACAATTTTATTTCCTTACCCAAATATGCCTCACATAAAAAGCACTGACTGTCTGGTAGAAAGGAATTAAGGTAGAATAACACCAGATGAAAAAAAACAGTGATTTGATGTTTTGTTCTTTTAAAGGCCTTTCTAGTAACTAAACAGACACTTTTAGTAGAAAAAAATTAATTACCTCTCATTTTTGAGTAAGGCGTTATGCACTAAGGAGTACAAATTGCTGTGCCAAATTAAGGTAGGCATGCTAGCCAGTGCTTTTGGGTCCCTTGCTACTGTCTGCAGCTCGTTTCCAATGACCCTGCTCTTCTCCAAATGCCTTTCACTTAGTTTCTACCCTGACTCCAAAGAGGTAGATGAATTATAAATAAGATACTATGGTGGTCATTCCAACCCTGGCGGTCATCGACCGCCAGGGTGGATGACCACGGAAGCACCGCCAACAGGCTGGCGGTGCTTCCCTGCCCATTCTGACCGCGGCGGTAAAGCCGCGGTCAGAAAAGGGGATCCTGCGGTTTCCCGCCGGATTTCCCCTGTCTGGGCTGAATCTCCATGCAGGCAGCGCCGCCATGGAGATTCCGACCCCCTTCCCGCCACCCTGTTTCTGGCGGTTTTTACCGCCAGGAACAGGATGGCGGGAACGGGTGTCATGGGGCCCCTGGGGGCCCCTGCACTGCCCATGCCACTGGCATGGGCAGTGCAGGGGCCCCCTAACAGGGCCCCAGCATGATTTTCACTGTCTGCTTAGCAGACAGTGAAAATCGCGACGGGTGCAACTGCACCCGTCGCACCCCTGCAACACCGCCGGCTCCATTTGGAGCCGGCTTCTATGTTGCAGGGCCTTTCCCGCTGGGCCGGTGGGCGCTCCTTTGGCGGGCGCCCGCCAGCCCAGCGGGAAAGCCAGAATGGCCTCCGCGGTCTTTTGACCACGGAGCGGCCAAATGGCGGTGACCGCATGGCGGGCGGCGGTATCAGAATGACCGCCTATGTCTGCCATAAGTAGACGGTGGGGGAAATGATGCACTGCACTGCAGGGAAAGGTACGGGTTATATAGATTGCATTTGTCATGTTCCTCACAGAGTATCCCTTATGCCAAACTTGAAATCAATTCAGGCACTTACTAGTCCCACTTTACTCACTGGCCTTGCCCACCACCACAAAGTATTTCCAACAAATGTATTCACTGGGCAGTAAGGAAAGGAAATAACTTACTCTACTACAGGGTAAGGCAGAGGGATTAGGTGAGCAGGTACAGTTTTTGCTATAGAATAGAGGGGTGTCACTGATCATCGATTCATCATGTGCCTAAGCTTTGGTTTACTGAATCACTGTATAGACGGAAGTCTAAATGGAAAATTATGAACAGGCATAAAATAAATGAGTTATGGGAAACCATGAAATTAATTTTGGAACACTTCACATGGCCATATAACTGTGGCACATACAGAGAATAGATTTTTCATTTGTTTTTCGGTAGGCTGGGGTGGAAGAATTAGGAAGGAATAAAGGAATGCAATGCATTGAAAGCTTTGTGAATGCCGCATTACCTGAAGCAAAAGCACATTGCACAGCCAACACAGCAGTCATGAATTGAACCACACTACACTTTTTCAGTCATGGGTGGAGAAATGCCATTGGCAGTGAGGGGGTTGATGACTGATGATCGGTGGGATACATATCTGCCTCACTTAAGAAATACAGTGAGCCAAGGGATTAAAAACACAAATTAAAATATCCCCCACTTTGAACCATAGCTTTGATAACTATAAAACAAAGTAAATGAAGTAGGGGAGCAGCATGCTTCTCTCTAGAAGAGCTCCCTTGTTTATTCATCCAAGCAATTATTCAACCATCCTTTCATTCTTCCTTCTATATTGGCCCATAGCCATCATGATTTAAGCTTCACTTTTTCTCATCCGGTCTTTCCCAAAAAATTCCATTCCATTATCCATCCATTCAATGTCCACCCTTTCTTTCAATCATCCTTTCACCCATCTATCCATTTACTCAGTACTCACCCACGCATCCTTTCACTCACCCATGTATCCTTTCTTTTCACTCATTTCACCCATCCTTTCTTTTAATCTTCTGTTCTTTTCCGTTACCTTCCAGCCATGATTTGTAGCGTGTATTATGTGAGCTTTTGCTGAGTTGGGGATAGAAGAGGCCATAACTCAACCACGGCTGTAGCTGGTAAAAAGAGGGGTCACGATCACAACGATACCCTAGCTAGTGAGTATAATAGTAATTGTCAATAAGCAAGCAATGTGACTTACCACTCCCCACCCCTGCCACCGCTTCTCCCCCTCCAACTGACTTTCCTCCTGCAGGGGCACTTGAGCCAGTCTTCATGGCTAGAAAAAACATTATACATATTTTAGATGCCAGATACACCTCCCCTTAATTTGTTTGATAAAAAAATTGCTACAGTTGGGTTAGCACTGCAGTATCTTCTATCAAAAATATCACTCTGGGCATTTTTTTCTTTCACAAAGTTGGAAAAGGCAAGTAGTCAAGCCAAAACCTTTCGTAATGAATGGGCAGAGCTTTAGCTTATGATGATGGTGACTCAGAATAATTGAAGCGCAATTAAGGGGTGGAATAATTATGGTCCATGAAACATAGAAAAAAAGATAATGCAGGGATAACAGAAATTAAACAAAATTTGGATAGGGGAGTTGGAAAAAAAAATGAGACAGTATAAAAACATTTATCAAAGCAACATTAAAAGTAGTATAATAATAGGCAGAGGTAAAAGTTAGGGAAAAATAATAATAAATAATAGGACTTACTGGGATAAGCAGAACCATCAGCAGTGGCGCTGGTGGTCAGAGCCTCCTCCTCCCAAGCTCTTCCCAGACCTACCTTGGCACTACCCCTCTTCTTGCCCTTGGGTGCTGATGTAAGAAATGAAGAAGATAAAAAATTGATTAGTGGTATAGTTTCACCACAAAATTATCTTAATAGGCAAACCCAGTAACATTGTACTTATCTAAATGAGATCACCTATGGTAATAGTATCGACTATCACTGAGTTGGCTATACTAATCCCAAAATTCCTATTCCAAATTTCCTTAACAAGACCTACATTTGGGACTAATGCATTGCAATGAATGAACTTTGATTCTATTATCATTTCTCAACCCCCTTGATGGACTAACTCAGTCTCCCCTATTTGCAATGCCTAGATGCATTTTAGTAGTACTACACATCACTGTGGAATTGCTTGGGACTGTACGACCTACATAGATAAAAGTCACAGAGAACGCTAACTCACTGATTTCACTAATTCACTATGGTGACAGGAGGACAGAGGAGCCTGTATTGCAATGGCTTCTTAAATGATCATCCAAAGCGAGCAACAACAAGTGCGATTAGGTAGCACCGAGCACCTGCCTAGCGCAAACTGGATCACATAATAATATTCTTAATGGAAACTAAATGTAACTTACCTCTGAGTGTGAGCAGCGTGCTATTCATAAAAAAACATTTGCATTGTAGAACACCACAAATAATATAATAAATACCCAGCAAGCCCGGGAAATCTTGACGCCTCAGCAGGTCGAGGAGGTCCTGCTCCCTGCTGAGGATATCTGCCTAGAGGTGCATCAGCTGCAAGGTGGTGCACTGGACCTGGCTGGTGTGCCGCACACACTTGCATTCCCTCCTCAATGCAGCCAATGCTCCCACAGGGGGTACGCACTGCCAGGCTTGCCAGAAGGAAGGAGAGAAAGGAGAGAGGGAGTGAGGATGGAAGGAAGGAAGGAAGGAAAGAAGGAAGGAAGGAAGGAAGGAAGGAAGGAAGGAAGGAAGGAAGGAAGGAAGGAAGGAAGGAAGGAAGAAATGAAGGAAAGAAGGAATAGAGGAAGGAAGGAATGAAGGAAGGAAGGAAGGAAGGAAGGAAAGAAGGAATAAGGATGTAAAGGGAAAAATGAAAAAAAATACAAAAAGTCACAAAAACACAAAACAAAGATTTAAAAAGTTTAAAATACACAGAAACAAAAACACACACTAATACAATAAATAAAAATGATGGGTAGATTAATGAGGAGGGCGGAGGATTGAAAAAACATAGAAGGATTCATAAAACAGCCCTAGCACCATGAATAGAGTGAGAAAAACAACATGGCCACACCCATGCAAACCCCGTGGTGCAGTTTGTGCGCAATTTTGATATAAAGAACGTACTTTGCATTGCATTTGACATAAAATGCAATGCAAATGGGAGTGACAGGGAAACTCCACCCGCCTGCGGAACTCCGTGCAGAGGAGTTTTTGACCACTTTGCTGAGCTCCACATAGCGCAACTCCGTGAACTCTGCCCAGACCTAGTTTTGTGTTTACCTGTCCAGTGCCGCAAACAGCTGATGAGTGTTTTCTCATTTGCAATCCCAACTCTTAGCAATAGGTTGGCCAGACACCACCCTATAGCCTTGCAGTAGGTATCCTAGTTTTATCCAAGTTTATACCTCTGCATCAGAGTCCTGCCCATTGGAGTTGCACAGACAGGACATACAGCTCAAATCTGGTGCTCCTAGGTCCCATATAGGAATTTAAGTATAGTGATTTGCACCCTGTGTCTGCCTGCACTCCCAATCAAGTCAGTCAGCATTGAATCCGGTTCCATAAATAAAGATTTTTTGATCCAAATAGAAAGGCTAACAATCTAGTATAACAGTTGCAGTGCCTTCACAATCTTGATGAATGCTATCTTGCCCATGAGTGATATTCATAGCATTTTCCAAAATAAACTCATTCAGAGTGCTTTTAGAGCAACCCTTCATTTCCTACCCAGTCAGTCTGCCTCTGGCCAATAGATTCATCCTCCCAGATATCTAAAATTATGCAATTACAAGGTCCTGAAGTTGTGGGGTGTACCTCCTACACCAGGCTCAATTGTAAAAGTTTTGTCCAGGTGGCACATAGCCGTGAGACTAGGCCAAATTCCTCAAGTGAGACAGTGATGAGTTCCAGTCTGTTGTAGCTACCCTTATAAGCATTTGGATGCCCTGTAACCATATTCTCCTTCCTCCTACTTCAACTCTGCTTACAACTATGACAGACTTCATTGCCAGCACAAATAACAAAGATGATAGCAGGCCTGCCTTGTTATGCAGCACACTTTATGAATGGGAGATTATTTTACCAGTCTTAACTCTTGCATTGGTTTTGGTGTATAACAGTGATATTGACCGGGGCTCCTCACCATCAAACCTCAATACATTAGAGCAGTGCAAACAGGTAACTCCAGCTCAGTGTATTAAATTGTTTTTTCAGATCGCTTGAGGCAACCATTTCATTTCAGTTTCCTAATGGCACTTCATTGAGCACATGGAAGAGGTATCTAGGATTAAATGGAGCATTATGTTTGTGGATAAATCCTTTCTGACCTGGTTGGACTAGGATGAGCAAGAAGCGATAAATCCTCATTGGTAGGATTTTACTCCAAATTCTATAATCTGTGTTTAACAAAGATGGTGGTCTATGGTCCATGAGGTCACAAAGGGTAAGCAGATCCATAGTTCCTTTCTGGTTGTGTCCAGTAGGCACCCCACTTCAAAAGAAGTGGTATACATACTTGCAAGTGGGGAAGTAAGGATGTGTTTGAAAGCAGTATACAATTCTTCCACCAGCAGTCACACCCTGGGGTATTCCCAGTAGACAAATCCCTCAACAATTCCTAGAAGTGTAGATTCAGAGTCTCACAACAGTCTCTGGAGTGCAGGGGGATGATCCCCTTATCTAGGCATGAATCTGTTTCAAGAGTCAGTGTCAATTTTTTGTGTCTATAGGAATGCTGCATTAATGTAATTTTACATGTCTTCAGTTTCCCATCCTCCATCCCTGGCTTGCATCACTAGTGCACCCCCTGATTCCTATTTAATTAACCCTGCATGGTTGAAGCACTCACGTTTTTCAATAAGGTTTGCAACTTTTTCCCTTGCCTCCAATAATTTCTGTTGGCTATCGGTTCTGAGTAACATAGTCTAAGGGTTCACAGTTGTATGTCTCTTGCATTGAGTTCACATTCCACTACCCTCCTAATACCAGCATCAGCTCTAATGTAATATCCTCTAATCAGTACCTTAAAATACTCCCAATCAAGTAAAGGCCCATCTTACTTTCTTGCAGACTTTTGTCACTGAAAAGGCTGTATGAAAGAAATAAAATTATACATGCAAGGGCTATAAAAACAATTTCAAACATGTCAGGCAACTTGGGACAAGCTGGCTAACTTTATTGTCATCTAGAGGCAAATCATGCGATGCCTCTAAATAAGGAGGTCATTTTAGATAAAGCTAACAGCAGAGCACAGTGGAATAAACCACAATTCAGTAACAACACAGTCAGATACAACCAGCATTGAAAAGCCCATGCCCATGTAGAAACGGTACTAGACTCTGAAATGGCTACAGTTACCTTTAAATGATAAAAGTGCACTATACAAATGATGATAAAATAAAATTACACCACTGAAGGTAGCAGAAATGTGGTGGTTGCAGTGGATTCCTGTGCCATGAAAATAATTATAACATAGTGGAGGACAAAACAAACAGAAACAAATGGTGTTTTACTACTTTACTGAGTTTTTTATATCAGCTTACAAAACAATTTAATCCAATATTTTGCATACCACTGCCACAATATATATATATAGTAAATCTATACTTATATGTACAAACTCACCTTTATTATATAAGTGTAGTCATTATTCTAAAGTCCATGCTTTCTTGTGAAAAACGGGAAATTCTTCTTGATTGCCGGCTTTACCCTAGCTTCCTCGCCAACTCTTAGTGCTTTTTTGGTATTTAGTTTTCTAAAACTCAGTTTTGTTGCCCCTCCCCACTTCCTCACCTAGGACATTTTAACAATTAACATCAGAATTTCTCACAATGAAAGAAAGCAACCATGTTTTTTATTCTGCCTCTATGATCTCAATGTGTTAATGGACAGTTTATGTGTGATCCTGTGATGCCACCTGAAAATACTGATTGGTGGGTAGGGAAAAATGTAAATTTTGAACAGTAATGCTACTTTACTGAAGAACTAGAAACATGTAAATTAGGGCAGTGCAATTTTTTTTATTAGGTAAGCATCTCGTTGCAGAGTTTCCACATCATGGCTTCCTAAAGCTCGGAGAGTTTCCCAAACAATCCGAATCCTGGATTGTAGTAATGACATTGCTTTGGCTTAAGTGATCTTAATCACTTCTGTTCTGGCTGTGAGTTCAAAGGTGAGCCTGTACTCTCACCTCTTCTCCTGTTCTGACTGTAGAGCTGATAGTGCCAATGTTTACTCACTTCAGACTATTGACGGACATCAAATCACCTGCAAGCTCTGCCCTCTTTTTCCCACTATTTTATAAAAAAAATATTGACTTAGCTTATTGGCTTCAAGGCCAAGACCTACAGGCTGTGACAATCCTTTTTTTCCTTCTTGTTCATGCAGAAATGCTTCTATAGACAGTAATTACTCCTGTGCATTCTGGAAATTATAACTGCTTGTTGAAAGAAAGGCCAAAAGCAAACTAGTGTGGGTGGGGTTTGTTTGGGATAGGTCTGTGAATTACCGTGCAGCAATGCATCTTTTGCGCAGTCTAATTCCATAGAAATGCATTCCATACACATACATTTTTGGATAATGCATTCCACTCACATACATTTTTGGAGCAGGCTAGTTTTTCCTAAACTTTGGCATGTGGAACATCTGCACTGCAGAAAATCAGCATGTAGGGCACTAGGAACTTGCAGGCGTGTAGAGCTTAATTTACATTGGAATACATTTCCTTGGCCAATATTCCCAGATCTAAAGCATAAGGTTAGTGTACTCTATTGGTGTGATATACCAGCACTCCATTGGTGTGATGTCCCAGTTTTCCATTCAGTTTCGTCTGGCACTTCATTGTGCACATGGAAGAGGTATGTAGGAATAAATGGAGCATTACGTTTGTGGATAAATCCTTTCTGAGTTGGTTGGACTAGGATGAGCAAGAAGCGATAAATCCTCCTTGGCATGATTTTACTCCGAATTTTATAATCTGTGTTTAACAGAGACAGTGGTCTGTGGTCCATGGGGTCACAAAGGGTAAGCAGATCCACAGTGCCTCTTTGGTTGTGTCTAGTAGGCATCTCACCTCAAAAGAAGTGGTATACCTACTTGCAAGTGGTGAAGCAAGGATATCTTTGAAGGCAGTATAAAATTCTTCCACCAGCAGTCAGACCATAGGGTATTCCCAGTAGACGTATCTCTCATCAATTCCTAGACATCTAATTTTGTCACCTGTAGATTCAGAGTCTCACAATAGTCTCTGGAGGGCAGGGGGAAGATCCCCTTATCTGGGCATGAATCAATTTCAAGAGTCAGGGTCTCCTCTTGCCAGCAGCAATTGTTTGTGTAATATTATAGGAATGCTACATTTATGCCATTTTGGATGTCTGCAGTTTCCCATCATCCATCCCTGTCTTGCATCACTAGTGCACCCCGGATTCCTATTTAATTAACTATGCAACAGTGGCCAGCCTTGTCACACTCTGCATGTGTTCATGCAGCCTACTCTGCATGGTTGAGACACTCACGTTTTTCAAGAAGGTTTGTATACTTTTTTCCCTTGCCTCCAATAATTTCGGTTGGCTATAGGTTCTGAGTTTTTTGTCTCTTGCACTGAGTTCACATTCCACTACCCTCTTAATATCAGCAGCAGCTGTAATACAATGTCCTCTAATCAGTCCCTTAAAGGCTCCCAATCAAGTAAAGGCCCATCTTACATTCTTGCAGACTTATGTCACTGAAAAGACTGCAGAAAATAAATTTAATTATACATACAAGGGCTATAAACCTAATGTCAGGCAACTTGGGACAAGCTGATCAACTTTATTGTCACCTAGAGGCAAATCTTGTGATGCCTGTAAATGAGGAGGCCATTTTAGATAAAGTTAACAGCAGAGCTCAATGGAATAAACCAAAGTTCAGTAACAACACAGTCAAACACGACCAGCACTGAAAAGCCCATACCCATGTAGAAAAGGTACTAGACTCTAAAATGGCTACAGTTCCCTTAAAATGATAGAAGTGCACTATACAAATGATGATAAAATAACACAACAACTGATGTCAGCAGAAATGTGGTGGTTGTAGTGGATTACTATGCCACGAAAATAATTATAACATAGTGGAGGACAAAACAAACAGAAACAAATGGTGTTTTACTACATTACTGAGTGTTTCATATCAGCTTACAAAAAACATGGAATCCAACATTTTTTATACCACTGCCACAATGTATATATAGTAAATCTATACGTATTTGCACACACTCACCTTTATTATATAAGTGTAGTCATTATTCTACAGTCCATGCTTTCAAAGATTCATGTGAAAAAAAAAGAGATTCTTCTTGATTTCCGGATTTACCACATCTTCCTCGCCAACTCTTAGTGCTTTTTTGGTATTTAGTTTTCTAAAACTCAGTTTTGTTGCCCCTCCCCACTTTCTCACCCAGTTTAACAATTAACATCAAAATTCCTCACAATGAAAGAAAGCAACCATGTTTTTTATTCTGCCTCTATGATCTCAGTGTGTTAATGGCCAGTTTGTGTGTGATCCTGTGATGCCACTTGAAAACACTGATCCGTGGGCAGGGGAAAATGTACATTTTGATCACTAATGCTACTTTCCTGATGACAAAAGTCCTGTAAATTAGGGCAGTGCAGACTTTTTGTTAGGTAAGCATCTCATTGCAGAGCTTGCACATTTTGGCTTCCTAGAGCTCGGAGAACTTCTTACTTTTCCCGTATACGTGCTTTTGCCTAGTTGTTGTTGCCACCAGTACATCCGTGGCATTTTCTGCAACCTTTGCTCAGTTCTTTACTGCAAGTATTCCGTACCTATGTCACACCAGTAATTCACAATCGTTTTTGTATATGAGTTCAGGCCGTGCTTAGCTTTACTCTGAAACTCTGTTATGCTAGTAACACATAGATTTGTTTAAGTGTCTACACATTTTACCCATGCGGATGTTATTTGACACTGGTAACTTGCAAGGCATTCTGTTTTTAATTACAATACCTATTTCTTGTGAGTGCTCTGCAGCCATCTAGAGCCAGTGACTATCAAACATTTTGTGTGTGAGTTCACTCCTTACATTGTTTTTTCTTGCGAGAACTTTAAAACTGCGTAGAGCACGTAAATGACAAGAATTTTGTTTAGAAGCACGCACCTTGCTTTGTTTCTCGCATGTGTAATTGAACACAAATCAATTTTGTATAAGAGCTAAAGTATGGGCACTTCTGTGGTTACCACGAAAATTATCGGTATTTTGCAACGAAGAAAACTACATAACTTTACTTACCACTACTTTAATTCAGATGACCACTTTGAAATCAACTGCACATTGCACAACTAACATTGATATTTCTTGATTTCACTGTAGGCCAGTTCACAGAAATGTTTTGTCAAATACTCTGTGTAGTCCCAACGTCTACAAGGATCAAAGAAAAATAACCAATGCAGGCTAAACCAGATTTTCCATCATTAGAATTCTATGTTTGTTTTTACTATCTCGCATGTGATCATCTATTCAGATTTAATCTTGGTCGCCATATAGAACATCAGACCCAACAGAATCCGATTAAATGCAAACTACAATAAGGCTTTCCCTGCATTGAAAAGTTCAAACATATTTGTCATTTGTAGGAGACAACGTAGCATCCTTTATCCTCGCTTTCATTTACTTAAACAAAGAAGACACGCATTTTACTCAGTCTGACAGAACAAAAGAACTGTAGCATTCGTTGTGTGACTGATGGAGACATTCAAGCAGGTTTATTTATTCTCAGTGTTATCTTGTCTGCTTAATATGAATGTGATTTAGTTACCACTGCCTAAGGCATTTGTCACCTCTTACTGTAAAAAAGAATCATTGTATATTTTACTCTAAATAAATGTCTATAGTCATATCTCTAAATAGTCTGAAATCAGATTTGATGTGTGAATATTAATTTGATGTTGCTCTGTTTTTCTTGCTCGGTGTTTCATCTGCTTGTTTTCCGGTTTTACAGAGCAAGTCGATTCTGTCAGCTCTTTCCTAATGAAACAATTACACAGATGATAGGTATTCCAGGTATTCTTACTGGCATTCCGTCACTATACCACATGCGATATATCACATGCAACAATATCTCCAGCCAGGCGGCCATCACAATCCCACCCTCGGGTTTATCACCCTACCTAACGCCATGGTTTTTGAGGCTTTTTTACTGCCAAGAAAACCATGGCGGTAGGCACTATCAGTGCCAGGTAATTCCTTCCCTTGAATTGATAGGGGCCTCCCCTGCCTCCTCCCTCTCCCCAAAGTCCTCCCCCACACTCCCACTCCTCCTCCCAATCCCCTGATATCCACACACCTACATGCGCACACATACACACTCATACACACATGCATACCCACATCCACCCACGCATGCACACATACATACCCACACACCGCAACACACACTACCATACATTGTCGCACATGTGCATTCACAACACACAACAGACACGTACACTCACATTCAGTCATACACACACGCATTACACGTGACTCACACCCGCATGCACGCACAAAAAATCAGACACACTCCCCCCTACACAGTCACACACACCCTCATGCACGTACACAACACCACCCACACTCCTCTCCTGTCGGAGAACCTGACTTACCTGCTTGCAGGGGGTCCTCCGGCAGGAGATGGGATGCAGCGCTGCTGCCAGCAGCAGCGTCCGCCAGAAAACCACCGCCAGGCCGTATCATGGAACATGATATGGTCGGCAGTGTTTTGCTGGCGTGGCGCTGCTGGCAGCAGCGCCACCTTACTGCCGTCTGCCACCATGACTGTCTACGGAATTCCTTCAGCCTTCTGGTGGAATTCTGCATAGGGTCATTATGCGGTTGACGTCTGGTAGCCACGGCGACAGTATGTTGCCAGCCATCACCGTGGCGGTAGGTAGCATTTGCCACCGATGTCATAATGAGGTCCTTAATGTACTGTAGTTGGGTGATACCAAGGGTGAGATTGGTCAATATAAAAGTGGAGTAACAACCTGCTCTGTATGTGCAGCAGACCCCAAAAGTGCAGAAAATATTTAGGCTTTTGCATCATTTTAAACCTGTTCCCTCCCTATATTTACTTGCAGGGCTGCTTGCTCATATGGGCGTATTGGCTCTGTCCTTTATATTCTCTGTCCTCTTTTTTTTAGAATACTACAAGTAAAAAATAAGCTGGTACAATAGTAGAAAAAAAAGCTGGCCGGGCCAAGCAACAGGCTGAGGCAGTGACACCTGCATGATGGTTGTTGCAAAGACATGAGGCACTGCAGTGACAGGTAATACATTTCAATCAGCCTGTCCCCCACCCTTTCCCAACTTGTCACAGATGAAGAGAAGTTAGAAAAAAAAGAGTCTGAAAGCTGGGCCTATATAGAGAATCAGCAGGGCGCCTGTCACATTCATGATGCACTGTACAGACTCGAGTTCTCAGCTCCCTGCTTGAGTGCCTGAGGTAGGATCTCTAAATGGAGCACTGGAAGCTGATGAGCTGAAGTAGGACCTAAATAGGTAGCTGAGTGTAAGTAAAAAAACACACTCCCAAGGCAAATGTTGGCATACATGGGGGCAGTGTGTGTGTGTGTGTGTGTGCAAGTGAAAATGAGTGTGAATAAATGCGAATCAGTGAGTACGAGAGGGAATGAGATAGTGAGTGAAATTGTTAGTGTTTAAGAGACCCTGTTAGTGAGACAGTGTGTAAGCATGTGTGACAATATGTGTAAGGAAATGCCTCCTTGGCATGGTTACCCCCTGACTTTTTGCCTTTGCTGATGCTATGTTTTGAATTGAAAGTGTGCTGAGGCCTGCCAACCAGGCCCCAGCACCAGTGTTCTTTCCCTAACCTGTACTTTTGATTCCACAATTGGCACACCCTGGCATCCAGATAAGTCCCTTGTAAGTGGTACCCCCGGTACCAAGGGCCCTGATGCCAAGGAAGGTCTCTAAGGGCTGCAGCATGTCTTATGCCACCCTGGAGACCCCTCACTCAGCACAGACACACTGCTTGCCAGCTTGTGTGTGCTGGTGAGAACAAAACGAGTAAGTCGACATGGCACTCCCCTCAGGGTGCCATGCCAGCCTCTCACTGCCTATGCAGGTATAGATAAGTCACCCCTCTAGTAGGCCTTACAGCCCTAAGGCAGGGTGCACTATACCATAGGTGAGGGCACCAGTGCATGAGCACTGTGCCCCTACAGTGTCTAAGCAATACCTTAGACATTGTAAGTGCAGGGTAGCCATAAGAGTATATGGTCTGGGAGTCTGTTTTACACGAACTCCACAGCACCATAATGGCTACACTGAAAACTGGGAAGTTTGGTATCAAACTTCTCAGCCAAATAAATGCACACTGATGGCAGTGTACATTTTATTGTAAAATACACCCAAGAGGGCACCTTTGAGGTGTCCCCTGAAACCTTAACCGACTATCTGTGTAGGCTGACTAGTTCCAGCAGCCTGCCACAACCGAGACATGTTGCTGGCCCCATGGGGAGAGTGCCTTTGTCACTCTGAGGCCAGTAACAAAGCCTGCACTGGGTGGAGATGCTAACACCTCCCCCAGGCAGGAGCTGTCACACCTGGCGGTGAGCCTCAAAGGCTCACCCCTTTGTGCCAGCACCGCAGGACACTCCAGCTAGTGGAGTTGCCCGCCCCCTCCGGCCCCGGCCCCCACTTTTGGCGGCAAGGCCGGAGAAAATAATGAGAAAAACAAGGAGGAGTCACTGGCCAGTCAGGACAGCCCCTAAGGTGTCCTGAGCTGAAGTGACTCCAACTTTTAGAAATCCTCCATCTTGCAGATGGAGGATTCCCCAATAGGATTAGGGATGTGACCCCCTCCCCTTGGGAGGAGGCACAAAGAGGGTGTACCCACCCTCAGGGCTAGTAGCCATTGGCTACTAACCCCCCAGACCTAAACACGCCCTTAAATTTAGTATTTAAAGGCTTCCCTGAACCTAAGAATTTAGATTCCTGCAACTACAAGAAGAAGGACTGCTGAGCTGAAAAACCCCTGCAGAGGAAGACCAGAAGACACCAACTGCCTTGGCCCCAGACTTACCGGCCTGTCTCCTGCCTTCCAAAGAAACCTGCTCCAGCGACGCTTTCCAAGGGACCAGCGACCTCTGAATCCTCTGAGGACTGCCCTGCTTCGAAAAAGACAAGAAACTCCCGAGGACAGCGGCACTGCTCCAAAAGAACTGCAACTTTGTTACAAGGAGCAGATTTAAAGACCCCTGCAACTCCCCGCAAGAAGCGTGAGACTTGCAACACTGCACCCGGCGACCCCGACTCGACTGGTGGAGAAACAACGCTTCAGGGAGGACCCTCCGGCGACTCTACGACTGTGAGTAACCAAAGTTGTCCCCCCTGAGCCCCCACAGCGACGCCTGCAGAGGGAATCCCCAGGCTCCCCCTGACCGCGACTGTCTGAACTCCATTTCCCGACGGCTGGAAAAGACCCTGCACCCGCAGCCCCCAGCCCCTAAAGAAACGGAACTTCTGTGCAGGAGTGACCCCCAGGAGGCCCTCTCCCTTGCCCAGGTGGTGGCTACCCCGAGGAGCCCCCCCCTTGCCTGCCTGCATCGCTGAAGAGACCCCTTGGTCTCCCATTGAAAACTAAAGGAAACCCGACGCTTGTTTGCACACTGCACCCGGCCGCCCCCGCGCTGCTGAGGGTGTACTTTCTGTGTGGACTTGTGTCCCCCCCGGTGCCCTACAAAACCCCCCTGGTCTGCCCTCCGAAGACGCGGGTACTTACCTGCTGACAGACCGGAACCGGGGCACCCCCTTCTCTCCATTATAGCCTATGTGTTTTGGGCACCTCTTTGACCTTTGCACCTGACCGGCCCTGAGCTGCTGGTGTGATAACTTTGGGGTTGCACTGAACCCCCAACGGTGGGCTACCTTGGACCAAAAACTGAAACCTGTAAGTGACTTACTTACCTGTGAAAACTAACAAAAACTTACCTCCCCCAGGAACTGTGAAAATTGCACTGTGTCCACTTTTAAAACAGCTTATTGTGTTTTATGTAAAAAGTATACATGCTAATGTAATGATTTAAAGTTCCTGAAGTACTTACCTGCAATACCTTTCCAATGAGATATTACATGTAGAATTTGAACCTGTGGTTCTTAAAATAAACTAAGAAAATATATTTTTCTATAACAAAACCTATTGGCTGGATTTGTCTCTGGGTGTGTGTTCCTCATTTATTGCCTGTGTGTATGTACAACAAATGCTTAACACTACTCCTTTGATAAGCCTACTGCTCGACCACACTACCACAAAATAGAGCATTAGTATTATCTCTTTTTGCCACTATCTTACCTCTAAGGGGAACCCTTGGACTCTGTGCATACTATTCCTTACTTTGAAATAGTGCATACAGAGCCAACTTCCTACAATATGTGATTATGCAAGATACTATGTGCGCATGTGAGTGAAACAGTATTGAGGATTTGAGTGATACGATGTGAGAAAGTGAGGCAATGAGTGGCAGTGAGTGAAATAGGAAGACATTGAGTGAGAATGAGCATGTGAGTTAACATGTGAGCGAAACAGAGCTTGAGCATATGAGTGTGAGCCTGAGTGAACAGATGAGACAGTGTGTGAGAATATGAGTGACAGTGTGAGACAGTGTGAGCATATGAGCAAGACAGTGAGTGACACTGAGTAAGTCAATTAGTGAGAGACAGTGAGACATTGTGAGTATGTGAGTGAGACAGTGTGCATGTGAAAACGTGTGAGCATGCAAGAGTGTCTGTGTGTGTGTGTGTATGTGTGTTATGCTTGCAAATTTGCTGCTGACCCTGGCCAGCTACCAACACCCTAATAAGACATGAGTGTCATCCTTTATGCCAATGGCTATCTTCATTAAACTAGCACCAGCATTTATCATGGATGCTCCATATACCAAGATTTACCTTTACCTTAATAGTTTCCTAAATCTAAATCTTTTTGCTGTCAGGCTTCCAGCCAAGAGAAGCGTCCTTCCCACAATCACTTCCAGTTGTCTGCCGTACCTTTACAAACAAAACCGGCTGAGGATGAGGACGAAGTATGGAGCACGGTGCGGTCAGGGGTTTCCATTTTGTATAAGATGCTCAGTTCACAAAAATTTAATCTCAAAGGCAAGAACTTACAAATATGAAAACAGCAGAAGCCCCAGTTGAAGCTGCACTTTTGTAAATTCCCAAAAATCTGAAATCCATAGGTGGAGTGCAGGCATTGCAAAGAGATTTCAATCTTTTCTGTTCTGGCTGCCAAGGCATTGACAAGTGTATGTTCTCAACTCTTCTCTTATTCAGGTTATTGAATGACACCTATTCACCAATACAGACCCAATGTTTCCAACTTTCATCACTTCTGAATATTCAAAGATATCAAAATCATCTACAAGAGCCTCATTGTGTTTCCCACCATCTCCCAAGAGGAAATATCTGGCTGCTGCTGACATGTGGACTCTTCCTTGTGAAATGTGTAAACACATTTCCATTCTGGCAGAAATGCAAATTTCACAGACATTAAACTTCGACTTACAAATATGAACATACCAGGTGCCCCATTTGAAGCTGCACTTCTGTTAATTCCCAAACAATCCGAATCCTTGACTGCAGTAATGACATTGATTTGGCTTAAGTGATCTCAATCACTTCTGTTCTGGCTGTCAGTTCAAAGGTGAGCCTGTACTCTCACCTCTTCTGCTGTTCTGACTGTAGAGCTGATAGTGCCAATGTTTACTCGCTTCAGATTGTTGACAGACATCAAATCACCTGCAAGCTCTGCCCTCTTTTACCCACTATTTGTATATTTTAAAAAAAACATTGACTTGGCTTATCGGCTTTAGGGCCAAGACCTACAGGCTGTGCCAATCCTTCTTTCCCTTCTTGCTCATGCAGAAATCCTTCTATAGACAGTAATTACTCCTGTGCATTCTGGAAATTATAACTGCTTGTTGAAAGAAAGACCAAAGGCAAACTAATGTGGTTGGAGTTTGTTTGGGATTGGTCTGCGAATTTCAGTGCAGCAATGCATCCTGTAGCATGCATCTTTTGCGCAGTGTAATTCCACAGAAATGCTTTCCACACACATACATTTGTGGATAATACATTCCACTCACATACTTTTTTGAAGCAGGATAATTTTTCCTAGACTTTTGCATGTGGAACATCTCAACTGCAAAAAATCTGCATGCAGGGCACTAGGAATTTGCTGACGTGTAGAGCTTAATTTACGTTGGAATACTCTTCCTTGGCTAATATCCCCAGATATAAAGCATGAGGGTAGTGTACTCTATTGGTATAATACCCCAGTTTCCATTCTCCTATGTGATATTGCCTTTGTGTACTTCCAGTCCAGCTTAGATCTTGTTGGATGTTTAGAATGTCCATGGCGTTAACTTGACAGGCAGTTATTCGTGATATTAATACAACCAGGTTACGTCGGATGGACTATGACTTTCTCTAGAATCACTGCGATTTCTAGCAGTTTCTCTGATGTGAATTGGGAAGTCTTCTCATGCTTCCATTTTTACTTCAAATGTTGTCTAAATAGATCCCGGGGACAACATTTCATATTTTGATAATTAACTTATTCTCAAATTGGAGACCCGTCCAACATGGCACTGAATGTTACCATTAGTTCCACAGTTTCTGTACATGTCTAGATTGAGACTTACAAAGCTTGATCTTGACTTGGAGTATTACACATAATATCATTAATTGCCACACCTCTCCTACTGGGAACTGTTTTCTTTTTTTTTTATATTTCATATCCGAAGCTTTATAATATCTTTAGATCGTTAAGGAGAGCCATAAGTAAAATAACTTGGATCCAGTCCCATTCTAATATGGTGCTGATGGCGTCAATTAGCTCCCCAAGCATCCTTACTTCTGGGTTGTGTTCGACCAATTCCAGTTTCTCTGGCTTATGTGAGAGACGGTAACACAGGTATATGAATCTTTTTTCACTACATTTATTTAGGTCCTGCACGCTCTGTATTAGGGCATAATTAGAGCAGCACATTGATAATGTTGGCAGATTCACTATGACTTGTCTCTGGGTTTGTTAACAAGTTGGATTGCGCTGTAACACGTAGTATGAATTAGAAATCTCTCAGCTCCTTAATTTGTGTTACTTAACCTATAGAGATCATAGATCTAAACCACTGGAGGTTACTTTATTTGTCTGTAAATATCCTATGTGAATCTTAACTATGTGCCATTCTGTCTACACACACATGACAAGTATATGTACTACATAAAGATATATGTACAGCAGGATACTGTGCTATCTCCATCTGTGTTGATAAAAGATAGGTTTCAGGTAAGGTTTTTTTCAAAGAGTATCAAACAATCAATCAGATATTTGTAAAGCGCGGCTAATCACCCGTAGGGACTCAATGCGCTGTAAAGGAGTATGGACCAACTGTATATCATTTGTCATGTAAATCATCCATTCGAGTGGCCATAACTCATTTACAACAATTAATTATGGTTATGTTACTACTAATGGTTTGTAGAAAAACAGGGGGAACACTCTCTTGGAACCAAATTAGCAAATACTCAAATAATGTTACTCTTTCAAAGGTTAATGTTAGCAATCACTCGTTGTATTCCACACTTTATTACAAAGTGACTGCAAAAATCCTAAAAAAAGATGTGGGGGAATTAAACAAGTTAGGCACTACGCAAGTGACATCATGGTGTGTGACATCAGAGTGCATAACATCATGGTGTGTGACATCATACATGGTATCACAGGAAGTGGCATCACAGCCCATGACCTCACAGGAAGTGATACTATACGAAGTGACATCAAATCTTAAGACCGCATATCTGTTTAGCAGGCCTATCATAAGTATATTTGAGCACATCACAATATTTACCAAATAACATTTCGTGTCAGAGATGTGCCAAAAAAAGTGACGAAATCCCTACACAAAGTCTGGGACGCAATTTATACATTATTTTTTAAAACCCGCCACAAAGAAATTGGCAACAAGGAGACACGTGGCAGTAAATCTGTTCTGCTTAATTGGTTGCATAGACTGCATCTTAAAATGTCCTATAGGGTTAAGAATCCTACTGCAGAGATCTTTGTGTGCCTGGTAAATCATCTGTGATGTAAAGTGCTGTGACACCCTGCATTTGGATGTGCATGAAATTCTTACTGTGCATGCATGTCTTAGATACAAGGACTGAACAAAGTCAAAAGAGTGCCTCTCTTGAATACCTATGAAGTGATAAGCTGCGTGCCTTTGTTCCCCTCCTATTGCATTTAGGTATGAGGCTCCTAATAGCTCCCAGCCAGGATATTCCAACAAAAGGAGGCCTGATGGCCCCTTAACTTCGACCTTTGTTATGGACCCAGCTGAAATCTGATAAGCCTACTTCCCGCCTGAATGTTGCTGCTCGTAACGAAAGCAGACAACCAGCAGGCCATGCTAAATGTGTCCTAGTGTCAAACAGGCATTTGCTCGAGTAGAACTATTAGCGTTGTAAATTCCTAACTGGACTTTTCTTGCCACATAAATTGAAAATTAAAAGTAAAAACAGTTGACACAAGCGAGCCAATTCACAGCGCCATGGCCACCATGAGCATGAGCACGAAGGAGAGACACAAAAGGAAAAAGAAGTTCGCTTGCAGTCAAAGGTATCGGCAAAAGTGCAATTATCCATGTAACAGGGTCGATGGCCAAGGCAGTAACAAACTGCCCCAAGACGGGATGAACGTAAAGCATTTACCAAAGATAACAAAGGATTTTTGAAAGGCAAACCCATGAATGAGTGATAGTGATGGGCATTAGTTGGGTGTGGTTAAATGCCCACAGATAGATTACAACAGGCGAGGCGCTTGTGCGCTCAATCTAAAAGAATTACACCAGGACAAATTTAGCATATTTTTGTGGGGCCCAACCTCTTACAAGCGTAGACGGGGTCCACCCAGTGAAAAAAGTGGGTACACCCACAGCAACACCCATTGCACGCTCCTTCCACACAAAGTGCTGCATGTGAAGGGGCCGCATTTACAAGGTGACTTTTAGCCACACAAAAACGCAAAAAAGTGCACAGCCCCATCGGAGCATCACAAAAATTAGAATTTCATGTACATGTTATATTAGCATGTCAAACAAGATGCAGATGACTGGGTCTCTTGTGCCCTATGCTATGGCAATTCTTTTTTATATTTTCAAAAGATTAGAGCTTTGTAATTAGGTTTTAATTTAGAGATATTATTTCAATTAATGGCCCTGTAGAAGTCCCCCTAATGGAACGAAATTCATTAGCATTGAAGATGATATTGATATTTTTGAAGAAATGAATAAAGGAATGATTTAAAGAACAGCAGATGTTGTTGTTGAATTCTACTGAACAAACTGACTAGAATCTTTCCAAGACGCACCAATAAGAACTTGATTCAGAAACCCATATCAAATGTGAGTGAGACACAACAATATTGAGGAGTGACCCTCTTGTTTTATTTTAAGCCATTTGTTTTTAGGTCTTTACAATGGTTGACCCATGGAGGTGTGCATTAATAGCTGGTACAGTTTTTGAAATGACTAATTGGTGGGGCACTTTTACCACAACCATCAATTGTAAATTAGCAAGGGGCTAGAAATATGTGAAATTTCACAAAGAACCTTGGGCAGACTTATGAAAAGTGGCGCTGCACCTAGTGCCTCGCCCCTTTTCTTGCGTCCCTTAGCACCCCCCTAACACCACCATGTATGTGCTGTGTCTAAGATACGGCACACCATGGAGGTAGCTAGGGAACTAGTGTCATAATTTTTTATGTTAGTTTGGCGCTTTGCAGGATTAGTGTCAAAAATTCTGATGCTAATCCTGCAAAGCACCCAGAGGCCCACTGAAACCAATAGAAGCCTGCTTTTAATGCCTGTTCTGAGCAGGAGTTAAAAGTGCTGAAAAAAATGACGCAAAGTAATCTCTTAGATTTCTGGGTGACATTTTTCCAGCCCCCCAATGAGGAGACACCCCATTTAAATAAATTATGCCTGGCGCAGGCATAGTGTAGCGCAGAGGGTTATGCATGCATTGCGCCACTTTTTAAGTTTTGCATAGCGATTTTGGCCTCGTTGGGCCACGTAAGCACAAACAAATTACACTAATGTGGCGCAAGGAGGTACTAGGGGCTCTTAAATCTGCCCCCCTCATCTTTCACTCTTGTCTTCTCATATGGATGGAAACATTTTTCCATCCATTTTCCTTCTGCCTCATGTCATCTGAAAATGTATGGACTTTTAGGACTTCCTCACACATACTGCGGTCTTTACATCTAGATACTAGTTTAGAAGCAGTTACATTTGAGAAATAAATAGTATAGGTACATATGGAACATGTCTACAACTAATCATTTTGGTGCCATTTAAGGATGTGGAAAGCTAGGGATTGTCTGTGGCAATGGTGCCATAAGAAACCTGTTTGATGGAGACACACATCTTTCAAAATGCTTTGCTCAAAATATGCTCTTCAAGGCTATCAATACTGGTGTTTCCTCCAAATCCAACAATGCTTGAAATATAGGCTAGAATTAAGCCCCATAATTCTGCCTGAGTTCCCGATCCAGAAATACTTACTGGCGTTGGTGGTGTCAGTCTAGTGTCACAGTATCCAACATATACCAGATACTCAGTACTCAATCATCACAAAACAAGACAATTAATCCTACTACCAGGCAAGACTATCTATAGATTACACACATGAGGACTGGTCTGCTCCTATAGAACATAGCAATCATGCCCTGAGAGAGGCCAGGCTAAATTACAAGTATTTCAAAGTACTCAACATCTGGTACTGGTCCCCTTTTAAATTGCAGAATGCACGTATCACATCAGATGACAAATGTTGGAAATGCCAGAATGGGACCTCTATCATGTATTATGGTCCTGCACACAAATAGACATATATTTTCTCGATGTCTGGTGTATACTACATGGCACCAGCCTATAGCATTTCACAGACTCCACATTAGCTCTCTTACATGACATGTCTGACGTCGAAGAAAACTTCTCTCACTGACAGTCCGAACTCCATCTCCGTGTTTGCATTTCCAAATTGATGTTTTTTTAAAGCAGCCCCAGTTCTTTAAAGGAACTGTGACTGCTTTTAAAAAAAATGCAATGCAATATGTCTTGTATTTGCTTGAGTTAGACCTATTGGCATTGTAAATGCATAACTGGACTTTTCTTGCCACATAAATTGATCAACCCTGCCTCATAATGTTGTCTTTTCCTGCCATATAATTCCAGTGGCCCTGCATATAACTAAAGCACTTCCATTTACCTTTTCCTCTATCTGCAGCAAAAAGTGAAAATGTTGCCATTTAGCATTACAATTTAAATCTGCCATGCTAATTCCAATAGAATACCATTGTCACCACCCCACCATCAGAGTTGCTGGCTGGCTAACACAATTCCATCAAAAAAGACACAAGACAGTCACAGAGGAGAAATAATCTAGAAGGGTCACCTAAACATATCAAGAGTGTTCAAACAGTAATAGTGTAATAAGGGTGCTACACTGGCCTGAATAATGGCCATAATTGAAATAAGGAGAAATTATTAAAACATATACAATTATCATATAAACCTTTATCAGAAATACTCTTTTGCCATTAGACAGCAATGCTCAAAACAGCCCCTAGAGGGCACCATAACAAAAAAATCATTTGTAAGAAACATGGTCATGTAACCATATACTTAGCCACTAGAGGGCATTTTAGGACTAGCAGGCCTATGATATTACAAACAAGGCCTTTAAAACAAAACTTCTCTCAGCTGTAAAACAAATGTTCTAGCCATGTGAAAGCCTAAACGACACTGAGTGGTGGGAGGGGTTATTATTTTGGGGTCCCCACTAACCTATTGTGGGGACCCAGAGGTAATGTAGACAGATCATTTTGAAGGTGGTTCCATTGTCCTAGGACCACTCTAGGCTAAGTTATGAGCAAAAATGTTTTGTAAAAGTAATGACCTGCAAAGCATTATGAGGTGAGTTTTCGTCCTGCGAATATTATAGTATGTTGACTGCAATGCTCAGAACAGCCCCTAGAGGACACCACAATAAAAATAGCATTTGGAACAAACATGGTCATGTAACCATACAGTCAGCCCTTAAAGAGCATAACCACATGAAAAAAGAATGGGGGAAAGTAATGCAGTGTAACCATATATTTAGCACCTAGAGAACATAGTACATTACACATTTTCAAGGCTAGCAGGCCTATTGCAATTATACTACAAACAAGGCCCATGAAACATAACTTCTCCCATCTGTAAGACAAAAGTCCTAGCCATGACAGCACATAAAAAGACACTGAATAATGAGAGGGGTTATTATTTTGGTGTCCCCTCTAACCTAGTGTAGGTACCCAGAGGTGACATAGACAGAAAGAGCACATTGTGGTCAATGTTTTGGAGGTGGTCCCATTGTCCTAGGACCACCACAGGCTTAGTTATGAGCAAAAATGTTTTGTATAAGTAATGGCCTTTAAAGCATTATGAGGCAAGTTTCCTGAGTGCAGTGAATATTGTAGTATTGACTCTCCCACTGTGGGAGAGCTGCTTTTGCTTTGAGGATTTCTGTTTCACGTAAAGCATTTACCAATTTCAAGTGTTTTAAGGGAAAAGCCACAAGAAATGTCTCTGATTAAGTAGCTGTGAACATTGTGACCAGTGTTCCAATACTGCTGATCGAATTCACACTGTTGTGCCTGTTCAAGCTGTGAGCGCCATGGCCGCCATGCACCACGAAGTGGTGAGACAAAAGAAAAAAATAGTTAGCCCATACTGAAGTATATCAGCAGTCGTGCAATAATCCATGTAACAGGGGCAGTCTGCAAGGCATAATAAAAACAGCCTCAAGGCGGGACAAGAGTAAAGCATTTACCAATGACATCAGGTGATTTTATTACAAGACACGAGGCTCGTATTATGCATTTCTTTTCATGCTTTATTTAAACAGCAGCCAAGAACTACAAATCCCAGAATCCCTGTGAGAAAAACTACAAAACTGCGTCACAATGGGGCCAACCAATCACACAGCGAGCCCCATAATAACAATCTTGACTGAGAGCTCCTAACCCTTTTTTCTTGCTGCTCGCAGTCAAGATAAGTACCCTGCTCGCAATAACATATATTTCTATTTGATAGTGTTATTTCTGACATTTATTTGTGTACTACTTGTATTTATATATATATTTCACTTGTATTTGTTGTAATTCGCATTTTGTTTTTCTCAGCGCGCTCGCGCCTCCTCATTTGCGCTTTTTCGCGCGATTAGGCCGGCTGTCAGAACGTTCTAATCAGCGTTCTAACAGCCGCGCCTCAGTTCCTCTCAAATTCATTCCTTTCCACACGCTGGGCTTTAAAGCATGTTCGTTGCACTCTCGACTAGATCTTTATCAGACCCCTTGTCAGCCCTTTCTTCCACGTCCTCTCCTTTTTTCTCGCAATCAATCTCACCTCATTCAGGACGAGATACAAGCTTTACTATCAAAACAGGCTATTGAGGAAGTGGTTCTCGACCCTTCCGGTTTTCTCAGCCATATCTTTTTGGTTCAAAAGAAAAACAAAAAACATCGCCCTGTCATAAACTTAAAGGAGTTCAACAATTTTGTAGTTTATCACCATTTCAAGATGGAAACTATGCTCCATCTCAGGGATCTCCTCCTTCACAACGACGGGTTGGTTCGCATAGATCTTCAGGACACCTATCTCTCAGTGCCAGTCCATCCCTCTTTCAGAACATTTCTTCAATTCCAGTAGGAGAATACTTTCTTTCAATTCAAACCTCTTCCCTTCGGTCTTTCCTCCGCCCCTCAGCCCAAGATTCTCAAACCTTTGGGGAACAGGTAGAGATTTCCCTAGTGTCCCTGGGAGAAGGAGAAATGGTGCCCAAAGCCCACATACCCCAAAATACTTCCAAGTACAGGCAGTGGGTCACCATTGATGGGCAGAAGGTGGAGGCTCTGCGTGACACAGGAGCCAGTATGACTACTATCAAGAGTCAGCTGGTGTCAACGGAGCAGACAGTCCCTAATACATTCCACCAGGTCATAGTCGCTGACAATCGTGAGAGTCACCTACCGGTGGCTCTGGTTCCCTTTGAGTGTGGGGGGGTCTCTGGTACTCTAAAAGAAGCTGTGAGTCCTGCCATGCCTGTAGATTATCTGTTAGGCAATGATCTTGAGCATACTGCTTGGAAAGAAGTGGAGCTCAGATCTCACCTGGAGATGTTAGGGTTACCTGAGTGGGTCTGCATGACCACACGGTCCATGGCTGACCGAGAGGGAAGTCAAGGGCGTCTGGAGCCTGGAACAATGGCCCAGAGAACTGCCAAGAGGAGGGGCAAGGTGCGTGGGAAACCGGTCCCAGAAGTTCCCGCAGTGGTTGACGGGGCTCCTGAGGAGGAGGCTCCCGAGACAACTGGGGAAGACATTGCCACCCTAGGTGACCTACCTGAGCTTGCTGGCTGGCAAGATCCTGCTGACTGGTGAAGTTGGATTTAATATTACTATTCTAGAAATGCCACTTTTAGAAAGTGAGCATTTCTTTGCACTTAAATCTTTCTGTGCCTTACAATCCACGTCTGGCTGGGCTTAGTTGACAGCTCCTTGTGCATTCCTTCAGACACACCCCAAACACAGGGTACTCAGCCTCACTTGCATACATCTGCATTTTGAATGGGTCTTCCTGGGCTGCGAGGGTGGAGGGCCTGCTCTCACACAAAGGACTGCCACACCCCCTACTGGGACCCTGGCAGACAGGATTGAACTGAAAGGGGACCTGGTGCACTTCTTAGCCACTCTTTGAAGTCTCCCCCACCTCAAAAGCACATTTGGGTATAAAACAGGGCCTCTGCCCTACCTCATCAGACACTTGCTGGAGAAGAAACCTGAACCAGAACCTGCATCCTGCCAAGAAGAACTGCCTGGCTGCCTAAAGGACTCACCTGACTGCTTTCTACAAAGGACTGCTGCCTTGCTGTTGCCCTGCTGCCTTGCTGAACTCTTGTCTGGCTGTAAAAGTGCTCTCCAAGGGCTTGGATACAGCTTGCCTCCTGTTCCCAGAAGTCTCAGGACCAAAAAGACTTCTCTTTTTCATTTGGACTCTTCGTGCGCCGGAAATGTCGACACACAGCTTGTTCTGCGGTGAGAAAAACGCCGCACACCGACGCTGATCGACGCGACGCCTTTGGGGCGACCGGAACTTCGACGCACGGCCTCGCAAGGACAACGCCGCCCGACTTCCAGAGGAGAAATCGACGCGACGCCTGCCGTGAGAGCAAAACTTCGACGCACAGCCCCGCGGAACGACGCGCAGCCGGAAAACCAGCAGGAAAATCCACGCACAGATCCGGGACATCTGGTAATCCCCGCGATCCACAGAAGGAGACTGTCCGCGGGCCGGAAAATGACGCACGACTTCCCCGCGTGATAAATAACGACGCAAGTCCGTGTGTGCTGGGGAGAAATCGACGCACACACCATTTTTCCACGTATCTCTTCTTCTGCGGCCCTTTGCGGAGATTTTCCACTCCAAACCAGGTACTTTGTGCTTGAAAGAGACTTTGTTTGCTTTTTAAAGACGTAAGACACTTTATATCACTTTTCAGTGATATCTATAATTTCACATTCCATCTTTATTCGTTTTGACCTACAATTATCCTGATAAATATTATATATTTTTCTAAACACTGTGTGGTGTATTTTTGTGGTGCTATATGGTATTATTGTATGATTTATTGTACAAATACTTTACACATTGCCTTCTAAGTTAAGCCTGACTGCTCGTGCCAAGCTACCAGAGGGTGGGCACAGGATAATCTTGGATTGTGTGTGACTTACCCTGACTAGAGTGAGGGTTCTTGCTTGGACAGAGGGTAACCTGACTGCCAACCAAAAACCCCATTTCTAACAGTTTCCTTATAAATCTCCAAAAGTCAGCTCTAATTCCTTCACAGACTCTCGAGTTTTTGGGTTTCCTCGTCAACACTACTGAGTCAATTCTCCAACTTCCTCAATACAAAGTCTCTTTAATAAAGGAAGAAATTTGCCATGCCTTGTCTCTTCCTTGTTCTTCCCTCAGAGCTCTGGCTCATCTCGTAGGCCTCCTTTCTTCTTCCATCCAGTCCATTTTCCCAGGCCCTCTTCATTACAAAGCCCTCCAGAGGCTCACGATTGACTGGGGGTCCATGGTCCATTCAGGAGTCTTCAATGCACATAAACTGTTTAGAGATACTTGCAGGTTCCTTTGCCATCCAGTCCTTTACATAAGACAGAGTAAAATGTTCCATTCTTCTCAGAAAGGACAATTTATCTGCTGTAACTTACATCAATTGCCTGGGCAGTACAAGATCCAAACCTTTGGCTCTCTTGGCCAAGAGTCTCTGGGAGTTTTGTCTTCACAAAAACATTTCAGTCAGGGCAGAATATCTCCCAGGCAATCTCAATGTAGTGGCCGATTGGTTCTCAAGACACTCCCAGGATTCAAGCGATTGGCGGCTTCACCCTTCCATATTCAATCGACTTTCTTCTATGTTCGGTACAATGTCCATAGACCTTTTTGCCTCAAGGCTCAACTCCCAACTTCCGAACTTCTTCAGTTGGAGACCAGATCCTTTGGCCTTGGCTACCAACGCTTTTCTCCAAGCATGGCCTCCTTCCCTTCTATACGCCTTTCCCCCCTTACTTTTTATTGATCGGGTCCTGGCACACGTTCGCCGACAATGTTCTTCTCTAGTTCTAGTCACCCCATTCTGGCAGTCTTAACCTTGGTATCCGACCCTCTTAGAACTCTTGTCAGATCTTCCAGTCCTAATCCCTCGTTTCCCCGATCTTCTTTTGAATCCCCATGGTCTTCCCCACAATCTCATATTACAAGGCACCCTGTTTCTCATAACTTGGAGAATTTTGGGGATTCCTGGAGAACCCCAGGAATTTCGGAACAGGCTGTCCAATTCATCCAACAATCCTGGGCTCCAGGTACTTCAAGGGTCTACTGTTCCGCCTGGTCTGTATGGTGTAGCTGGTGTGTGTGGACAGGGATTCCAATCCCATTTCAGCTGACGTTACGTTAGTTGTAAATTTCCTAGCTTCCCTAGCTTCTCAAGGCAAAGCTTACCGTACCGTCAATACCTATAGATCTGCGATCTCTTCAGAACATGTCAGGGTGGACGGTAGAGCAGTTGGAGAACACCCTTTAGTTTGTCGTCTTCTAAAAGGAGTACGTTTTTCCAAACCTCCAGCCCCCAAACACACTTCTATGTGGGATGTCAACTCCGTCCTTCGTCGTCTTATTTCTTGTCCCGATAATCCTGATCTATTGTTTAAATATTTGTCTGCTAAGCTCACTATGCTCCTCTGTCTTGTTTCAATAAAACGTGTTTCAGATGTAAAGGCTCTGGATGTTTCCTCCTTTCATTTTTCTGCCTGGGGTGTGTGTTTCAATGTATCTAGACGTACCAAGATTAATTTGGCTTCTGTCCTTTATCCCTTTTTTCCCTCTCAACCCAAATTGTGTGCTGCTAATTGCTTAAAGACTTACGTTTCATGAACTGCAGATCTGAGGGTTCCTTCCTCATCTCAGTTGCTGATTTCCTTTCAGAAGCCCCACAAACCTGTCTCATCTCCCACTTTGGCTCATTGGGTTAAGTGGCTGATGTCTTTGGCTGGGGTCCCTACCAATATTTATGGTGCCCATTCCATTAGAGGAGCTACGGCTTCTAGTGCCTTTTGGTCTGGTGCTAGTTTGCGTGATGTCCTTAGTTCTGCAGATTGGTCTAACGTTAGTACATTTAGAACCTTCTATTGTAAACCTGTTGATCATCCTTTGCAAACAGTTATTTCATTGCTTTGAACAAGCATAATGCGAGCCTCCTGTCTTGTAATAAAATTGAGACTTTCCTAGCCTTGGTGTCAGAAAGGCTAGATTTTATTAAAGACAAGGAGGCGAGTACTATCCCTCCTCATCTAACCCTCCCTGTTCTTTTTTCCAGTTGCCTCAACCGCAACCAGCAACACAGCTTCTGGCTGACCACCTTCCATCAGCTCCTTGTTTTGGACCTCCTCATGAATCTTCCGGATCTACAGGAGATTATCCTTTTCTCAAGGCTTTCTGCAAAGACTTCCTTTCGGCATTTTTGACTCTCTATGGTTTATTATGGCTTTTTTTCGGATTACTCCATTGACTGACATTCACAAGAAAAGAGGGCTTGGAGCTCTCAGTCAAGATTGTTATTATGGGGCTTGTTGTGTGATTGGTTGGCCCCATTGTGACGCAGTTTTGTAGTTTTTCTCCCAGGGATTCTGGGATATGTAGATCTTGGCTGCTGTTTAAATAAAGCATGAAACGAAAAGCATAATACTTGCCTTCTTGTCTTTAATAAAAATCTATCCTTTCTGACACCAAGGCTAGGAAAATCTCAATTTTTGAAAGGCAAGCCCATGAACGAATGAAAGTGAAGGGGGTGAGATGGGCGAGGTTAAAAGCCCACAATACTTACAACAGGTCACAGCGCTTGTGCACTCGACCTGATAAATTATTTCCATTTAGAAAAACATCAGAGAGCAGGCAATAGTCCCCTAAACCACTTCCTGCAATACTATACGTATGCCAACATGAGAGGGACCCCATTTCCTTTAGTTATTACCTCTTTTAAAGAGTTGCTAACTGGTGAATGGTTTGCTGGAAATGAGGTCGCCAACCATTGACACATACCACGCCGAATCACAATTTGGAAGGAACATGCCTTTCACGCCCTTTCCAAATTGAGATTCGGTATGGGTCACCAAACCCATTTTAGGAGCCAGAAAACCCTTTAAGGCTGTAAAATGGATCTTGTATGTCAGATAAAGACATTTTTCAGGCCCAAAATAGCGGTTGTAAATCTAGTCATTTTGTGAGTTGCAGCTTTTACAAATGCAAAATACCTTCGCATATAGGGCTCCTGGTCTTTAAATGTTGTGCAACAACTGGTTACTTTCAACGTCACAACAGACTTTTGTTTCCAACCTGTGTTGACATGAAATCTTTTTTTTATCATTTCGTTAATTTATTTGGCCAGTAGCGTAATGGGCCCTAATGCAAGCAGGGGCAAATATGTCTGTTATTCACACAGAGCATAGAAACAAACACAGCCTGCTTGTGGTTAACTCTGCATACATACTCCGCATTTTAACCAGCATAAAACAACAATCTTCACGCTTTCTGGAGGAAGAAAGAGAAACGACAGGGCGCTCTTGTGTGTGGTAACGATAATGGCACTCTGAAGTGATTCCCGCTGCCGCCCCCGCCCCATCTGTCACAGCTGCTCCCTCACTCGCCGGCTGATGGTGTGGCGCAGGTGCCCAGTCATGCAGCAGCCGAGGAGGGGGTGGAAATGGGAGCCTCGGATGATGGCAGACCTCGCGCCTGCCGGGGCCCGGCTCTCCTCTGGGAGAATTAACCGTGCCAAAAAGCCCAGGGCAGCGTGGTGTTTCACTGAATCCCACCTAAAAGGTATTTTATGTTTATTTGTGCTGATTCTTAACTGTCTCCAACCGTCTTGAAAATTAATGTTCTGTTTTATGGCAACTGTAAGGTTGCTTGCATCCCAGTAAATATCGCATCATGAAATTTATAAATTCTGTATAAAACAGCGTTGTTTCAATATCGAAGACTTAAAACAACACACAATGAAAGGAGAACATAAAGAAGTAAATGCGAAAAATGTCACAAAACAAAGACCTAGCATCCGCGTGACTCCATATCCAACGTTAACCCTTCAACCATCATTAATTTAGCCAAAACCTTGTTCCATTCTCGACTTCTAGTTTTTTTTTCAATACTACAGATGTAATCTTACCATTCCCAGTATGCAAATCGCCATTGACAATCAATCCCATATACGGGTTTTAATGGTTATTGAAAAACTCAGATATTGATGTGCTCCCATCTTGTGGCAAGCGAAAGGGCCCACTGTATCATTGTGGATTATTTTGAAGAGCCCTTAGTTGTGGACTAGGGACCTGTAAATCGTGCAATGGTAATTGGTGTACAACAACCTATTCTGTGTTATTCCCCATTCATCGGAGTGAAACGTATAATGGTGGTGTAAGGCCGCGCCCAGGAATTTACTCACACTCATAGTTACTACTACACCTAGGTGTAACTCTTTAACGTCTCCCGGTTGGAGAGTGACACTTAAATGTAGTCTTACATGTCTCCATGCCCTCGAATCAGGGGGAGGAGTCTCCTATAACAGAATTTACAAGTGTAAAGTTACTGATAATAACTTTTCACTTGTTGGTGTAGATCTCCACAATTAAGGTGAGATCTCCTTAGGGGTAAGTGTAGGGAAAACTATTACATTGTATTATACTTTAGGCAAATGAAAACAATTTTAATATATAAAATGAACGCAGGCTTATGTAAAATATTGATTATTAACCGAGAGCCAATAAAATGAAATGCTCTAACACATAAACACTTCCAATTAAATGTGTAATAAATAATACATTATATAAATATATTATCTTAATTTCTCGATACATTTTTAAACATAATTAAAAAATACATGCCTCAATCACATTTTTATTTTTATTTATTGTTTAGTGTATTTTGATGAATGTATGTGTTTAAATGTATTTTATTTTCTCGAATAATTGTGGCAATGTTTTATTTTATCAAAGCAACTTTATTATTAACGTATATACTAAATAATAAAATAATCAACAATTATATATTTTTATCGCTAACACATACACACATATAGAAATATATATATAATCTACATATATACTATTTATAAATATAAGTATGTGTATATATATATATATATATATGTATATATATATATATATATATATACACATACAAAAAATAAAATGGCCCCTCCAAGGGCTGATTGTGGCCCTGGGGACCCCATCCCGAGGGGCCCAGCCAATTATCGGAATTAAATGGGGCAACTTTATCCCCTGAGCCGATTTTGGCCTGGGGACCTCAACCCCGGCCACTTTTTCCTAGGTGCCCTGGCCCCACCCAGGGCACCCAGTGTGCAATTTTGTGGACCTAGGGGGGAGCCTCAATTTCCCCGCGGTACCATTGTTCCCGCACGCAGGGAGCAGCAAGAAATGCTGCCCCCTGCGTGCAGGAGCAAATGTTTCATCTGTTATCCTGTCCACTTGACAATGGCAGGAAAACAGATGAAAAGTCTGCTCCCAGCCAGGGACACCACATTTCCTGCTCTTTCCCGTTGGGAGTAGACTTACAGTTCACTCTCACTTTGCAGGAGCAAACTACTATGTCCCGAGGGGGGGGGGCACCACAGGAAATAGGGAGCCGGCCCTGGGGGCGTGGCAGTTCCCAGGGCTATTAACGGCTCCAATAGGGGCTACCCAGCCCCCCTTTCTTTGATTTTTTAGGACCAGCCCCTGGGAGGTAGTGGTCTAAGGGTCAAAACTCGTCCGGGAGGGGGGCCACTTTCCCACTCATAAACGAGCCAAAGCCCTGGGGGGTGGTGGTCCCTGGGACATAATAATGCCCAAGAGGAGGGGTGTGTGGCCCTCCTCTTCACTTAAAGGCACAGTCCAAGGGAGGTGGTGGTCCCTGGGGCCTTAAATGGCATTTGGAGGTGCCACACAGCACTCCTTCATCACGTTTTTGGCCTGCCCTGGGGATGTGGAGGTCCCCGGGGCCAATATTTGCCATGGGGAGGAGGACAGAGTGCACCCCCTACTCCAAAGTATTGATTAAAACATGCCCCAGAGTCCTGGCCCACCTACGGGCCAAGTTTAAATAAGTGCAGGATCCAGGATTATTTTTTTTTTGAATTTTCATGGGTGATTTGTGGATCCTCTGTGATTTTCACTCTGAAAATTTTAAGAAAAAGCTTTTTGGCCAAGACGCGGTCCCAGGTGGACCCCATCACCAGACAGACCTAGGAGGTCAGGGTATTCCTATCCTGCCCCCTTTTCTTTTTGTTAACTTTGTTTTGAGACACTGTTGAGTCTGAGTCACAAAATGGCTGCCAACACTTCTTGGTTGAAGTGTTGAGGCCAATCAGATATCAGCATGGGATCTGTTGGATCCACGAAGGAAAGGATCTGCATCCCTAGATATCTGTATTGGTTTCTTCAAACATCTCAAAAACTACTGAACAGATTTACACCAAATAACAAAAAGAGATCTTTCTGTACCAAGATGTAGCTTTCTACCAAATTTGATGTCATTCCTTTCAGCAGTTTGGTCTGTAGTGGTGTTCGAAATCCCTATAGTACATTGTATATGAAAAACGCCTTTTGGGACCCCTTCATTTTCTCGGCCCGCTTGATTAATCACCTAAAACTTTCAAGACAGCAGCTGAACAGCTGAAACTGAATATTAGAGTTAAAAAATATATCAATACCTAGGGATGGATGTGGATCCTCCATGAATCCAAATGTCCCAGTGCTGATATCTGATTAGGTGCCAACACTTCAAAAAGGAAGTGTTGACAGCCATTTTGGGGCTCAGCCTCAGACGAGTCCCACAAAAAAAGATTTAAAAAAAATAATTGGGCCCAGGCGAGGGTTACCCTGAGCCACTAGCCTTGGCCTAGGGGTTCCCCATGGACCCTACCAGGGCTAAAGGCATTTAAAAAAAAATCTCAGAAAAATCCAAGGAAAAAAAGCACATTCTCCAATGCTTTTTCTTTCCTTCGCCCCCGGATGAACCAAGCCCTGGGGATGTTGTGGGGGTAAAAAAGGAGGGGGGGTCACATGGGGCCACCCTCCTAGGGATTTTCAAAGCCCGGACGACTGCCACCTCCCAGGGGAACTGTTCCTGCATGGCCTACCTCCTCATGCCGATATCTGCCCCAGGGACCCCACCCCGGAGGCCCAGCATAAATAAATATTTTTTGGGGGGCACTGCATTTCCACCCTGTAAGGAAATGCCTCCTTGGCATGGTTACCCCCTGACTTTTTGCCTTTGCTGATGCCAAGTTATGATTTGAAGGTGTGCTGGGACCCTGCTAACAAGGCCCCAGCACCAGTGTTCTTTCCCTAAACTGTACCTTTGTCTCCACATTTGGCACAACCCTGGCACCCAGGTAAGTCCCTTGTAACTGGTACCCCTGGTTCCAAGGGCCCTGATGCCAGGGAAGGTCTCTAAGGGTTGCAACATGTCTTATGACACCCTGGGGACCCCTCACTCAGCACATACACACTGCTTGCCAGCTTGTGTGTGCTGGTGGGGAGAAAATGACTAAGTCGACATGGCACTCCCCTCAGAGTGCCATGCCAACCTCACACTGCCTATGGCATAGATAAGTCACCCCTCTAGCAGGCCTTACAGCCCTAAGGCAGGGTGCACTATACCACAGTTGAGGGCATAGGTGCATGAGCACTATGCCCCTACAGTGTCCAAGCAAAACCTTAGACATTGTAAGTGCAGGGTAGCCATAAGAGTATATGGTCTGGGAGTCTGTCAAACACGAACTCCACAGCACCATAATGGCTACACTGAAAACTGTGAAGTTTGGTATCAAACTTCTCAGCACAATAAATGCACACTGATGCCAGTGTGCACTTTTATTGTAAAAATACACCCAGAGGGCATCTTAGAGATGCCCCCTGAAAACATACCCGACTTCCAGTGTGGGCTGACTAGTTTTTGCCAGCCTGCCACACACCAGACATGTTGCTGGCCACATGGGGAGAGTGCCTTTGTCACTCTGTGGCCAGGAACAAAGCCTGTACTGGGTGGAGGTGCCTCTCACCTCCTCCTGCAGGAACTGTAACACCTGGTGGTGAGCCTCAAAGGCGCACCCACTTTGTTACAGCGCCACAGGGCATCCCAGCTAGTGGAGATGCCCGCCCCTCTGGCCACTGCCCCCACTTTTGGCGGCAAGGCTGGAGGAGATAATGAAAAAAACAAGGAGGAGGCACCCCCCAGTCAGGACAGCCTCTGAGGTGTCCTGAGCTGAGGTGACTCTTACTTCTAGAAATCCTCCAGTCCCCCCCACCCCACAGGGAGGAGGCACAAAGAGGTTGTAGCCACCCTCAGGGCCAGTAGCCATTGGCTACTGCCCTCCCAGACCTAAACACCCCCCTAAATTGAGTATTTAGGGGCTCCCAGAACTGAGGAAGATAGATTCCTGCAACCTACAGAAGAAGAAGGACTGCTGACCTGAAGCCCTACAGTGAAGACGGAGACGACAACTGATTTGGCCCCAGCCCCACCGGCCTATCTCCCTACTTTGAAGAAAACTGCAACAGCGACACATCCAAAAGGGTCCAGCGACCTCTGAAGCCTCAGAGGACTACCCTGCATCTAAAGGACCAAGAAGCTCCTGAGAACAGCGGCCCTGTTAAAAAAACTGCAACTTTTGCAACAAAGAAGCAACTTTTAAAGACCACACGTTTCCCGCCGGAAGCGTGAGACTTTCCACTCTGCACCCGACGTCCCCGGCTCGATCTGCGGAAAACTAACACTACAGGGAGGACTCCCCGGTGAATGCGAGCCCGTGAGTAGCCAGAGTTGACCCCCCTGTGCCCCCACAGCGACGCCTGCAGAGGGAATCCAGAGGCTCCCCCTGACCGCGACTGCCTGCTTCAAGGAACCCAACGCCTGGAAACCACTGCACCCGCAGCCCCCAGGACCTGAAGGAACCGAACTCCAGTGCAGGAGCGACCCACAGGTGAACCTCTGCCTAGCCCAGGTGGTGGCTACCCCGAGGAGCCCCCCCTGTGCCTGCCTGCATCGTTGAAGAGACCCCCGGGTCTCCCCATTGATTCCTATTGAAAACCCGATGCCTGTTTGCACTCTGCACCCGGCCGCCCCTGTGCCGCTGAGGGTGTACTTTCTGTGCCTGCTTGTGTCCTCCCCGGTGCCCTGCAAAACCCCCCTGGTCTGCCCTCAGAAGTCGCGGGTACTTACCTGCTGGCAGACTGGAACCGGGGCACCCCTATTTCCATTAAAGCCTATGTGTTTTGGGCACCACTTTGACCTCTGCGCCTGACCGGCCCTGAGCTGCTGGTGTGGTAACTTTGGGGTTGCCTTGAACCCCCAATAGTGGGCTACCTTGGACCCAACTTTGAACCCTGTAAGTGTTTTACTTACCTGTGAACTTAACATTTACTTACCTCCCCCAGGAACTGTTGATTTTTGCACTGTGTCCACTTTTAAAACAGCTTATTGCTATTTTTGTCAAAACTGTACATGCTATTGTGATTATTCAAAGTTTCTAGAATACCTGAGTGAAATACCTTTCATTTAAAGTATTGTTTGTAAATCTTGAACCTGTGGTTCTTAAAATAAACTAAGAAAATATATTTTTCTATATAAAAGCCTATTGGCCTGGACTTGTCTTTGAGTGTGTGTTCCTCATTTATTGCCTGTATGTGTACAACAAATGCTTAACACTACCCTCTGATAAGCCTACTGCTCGACCACACTACCACAAAATAGAGCATTCGAATGATCTCTTTTTGCCACTGTCTGACCTCTAAGGGGAACCCTTGGACTCTGTGCACACTATTTCTTACTTTGAAATAGTATATACAGAGCCAACTTCCTACACACCCACAGGCCAATCTCGGCCCCATGGATCCAACCACGTGGCCTTGCCTAAACCATGAATTTTTTTGGGGGAGAACACAAGGCCCTACATCCCATGTCGATCTTGCCACTAGTAACCCCATCCCCATGAAACCTGGCCTATTTCTTTTTTTGGGGGGAGGGGAGCCACACAGCCCCACTCCCTAGACCTATCTTGGCCCCGGGAATCCCATCCTCCAGGGCCAGGGCTGATTCTTTTTTTGGTGGAAGGGGGCAATGTGGCCACCCTCTTAAGGGCCGATCTTGGCCCCAGGAGCCCCACCCCCGGGGCCCATCCATGTGACCAGGGTGCCCCCAGGACAACCAGTCTCAATGTTGGGGACCGTGGGGGGAGCCTTAAGGCCCCCACAGTCCCAGCTGGCTCCTGCAAGAGCAGTTTCCTCTGTCTGCCTGCCCACAACTCCGCGGGCAGGCAGACAGAGGAAACCTCCACTTCAATGAAGGGAGAGCTGTTTGACAGCTCTTTCTCCAAAGGAGCAGAGTGTTTGCTACGACTTGGCGGCAGCTTCAAAGCTGTAGCCAAGTCATAGCAAACAGCTATGTCTTTGGGTGGGCACCCTAGGATATAGCTGGAGCCGGTCCTGGGGGGTGGTGGTCCCCAGAGCTATCAGTGGCTCCATGAGGGGGGTCTCCAAAATAGAATAGCCCCAGGGAGGTGGTGGTCTCCTTGGTTTGCTATGGACCCCCTTTCTATTTTTTACATTTTGCCCTGGGGAGGTGGTGGTCCCCGGGGCTGCGGGGAGGGCCGCATACCCCCCAACATATTTCTTTAATGCTTTGGGAAGGTGGTGGTCCCCGGGGCAGCAGAGGTGGGGGGCTTGGTGCCCTCCGCATTAAAAAAACAATGCCCCAGGACCTGGCCCACCCAGGGGCTTATTAAGAAACAAGCGTGGGAGCCCAAAATTGTTTTTTGAATTTTCAGTGGATCTGTTGATCCGCGGTGACATCTGCCAATTTTTTTTTAAATGCTTTATTTTCTAAGGGGGGTGGTGGTCCCTCTGGGCCACCACCACCAGAGTTAAGGGTGTCTGTATCCTGGCCCCTTTTCTTATTTTTTAATTTTTTTGGGGGACTTGGCTGAAGCCGAGTCCCAACATGGCTGCCAACACTTCCTTGTTGAAGTGTTGGCAGCCAATCAGATCTCTGCATGAGATTTGGAGGGGTCGCAAATTCTTTGCATCCCTAGATATATAAGTTTGGATATTCTTTATTATCTCAAAAACTACTGTATGGATTTACCCTAAATAACAAAAAATTGCCTCTCTCTGGACCAAGAGTTATCGTTGTGCCAAATTTGGTGTAATTCCATCCAGTGGTTTCTGCACTGTCGGTGTTCAAAATCCCTTTGGGAATTAACAATGGAAATGCTCCTTTTTTTACCACCCCTTTTTCTCAGCCCCACCTTGATGGATCACCCCAAAACTTTCCAGAAATAAGCTGACTATACTGTCATTTTTTTGGGGAGAAATTTTGTGAAGATTCGTAAAGCAGCACCAAAGATATAGGCTTGTAAAAAACGGCTTTTTTTAATAGAAACTAGGGCTTAACTTAACTATAGCTACCTTGTGGCGACTGCCACTAGGTTTTAAGTTTTATATATATAAACATGTATATATATATATATATATATATATATATATATATACATATATGTAAACCCAAAAACCTATTGATATTCGCCACTAGGTAGTTATAGTTAGGACCTAGTTTCTATAGAAATAGCATTTCTTTTTTTGCATATAACTTTGGCGTTGCTTGACGAATCTTCACAAAATTTTCAAAACTTACACTATGATAAGTTTAGCTTCTGTTTTGAAAGTTTCGGGGTGATCTGTCAAGCAGAGGCTGAGAAAGGGGGGGTCCTAAAATGCGTTTTCCCCATTCATTTTTCCATAGGACCTTTAGAAACACCTAAAGCCCGATCCACTGAACGGAATGACACCAAATTTGGCACAAAGCTAGATTCTGTTACGCAGATCACACTTTTTGTGATTTGGTGCAAACCAGTTTAGTAGTTTCTGAGACATGTAGGGCCGGAAAATATACATACATAGGAATGGGGGTGCTCCGCAGATCCAACTATCCCCGTGCTGATATCTGATTGGCTGGCAATAATTCAGCAAGGAAGTGTTGGCAGTCATCTTGAGACTCTGCTTCAGCCAAGTCACAGAAAAAAAAGAAAAGAGGTCATGGTAGAGAAACCCTGACCCCATAGCCCTGTTTCTGGGGTCCCTGAGGGACCCCACCAGGGCTAAATATATATTTTTTTAAACATTGGAAAAATCAGCATATGTATATATACATTACCTGACATTTATAGTTAGTTATATACAAATATATATTATAGTTAGGACCATGTTTCCATAGAAAAAGCATTTTTTTGACTTGGCTATATCTTTGGCACTGGTTGACGAATCTTCATGAAATTTTCACCGAAAAGTGTTGTGGTGATTCTTGTTGCACATGGAAAGTTTCGGGGTGGTCCGTCAAGCGGGCAGAGAAAAAGGGATGTGTGAAAAAAGTTTCATTTCCCATGTTAATTCCCATAGCACCTTTGGACACATCTACAGCCCGAACCACTGGACGGAATTACACCAAATGTGGCAGAAAGCTAGCTTTCGGTATGCAGATCACGCTTTTGCTTACATAGTGTAAATGTGTTAAGTAGTTTTTGAGATAGTAAAGGGAAAATACACTTCTATATCTCTGGCAGCTATGACTTATTCTGGGAATAATTCAAGGGATTTGTGATTTTTTTTGTGAATACGCAGGCAAAAAGAAGTGTTGCGATTGGCTGACCATTGAAAATCCAAATTGAAAGTGGCATAAGGGGTCAGGGTGCAGGTACCCTGACCCCAGGGGTTTGATATGGGTGTTTTTTAGGGGCAACTAACCCCCACTGTGCACGACCAAAGGCTATAATAACGTACAGTAAATAAAATTGCATTACTTTAAAAAAACATAAAAATTCACTGAAAAACCCAAAGGTTACAAGGATGTTATAGTTAGGTTCTGAATTTACTCGTACAAGACCATAGAAATTCAGCTCTTAGAGTTAGAGTTCTTTTAAGTAACTATAACTCGCGCCCTAAGGTAACTATTACTATAACTCGCGATGCACATCTAATTACTCCAATATTATATCACTGATGAAATCTTGATGAGATCTTGTATGAAATCTTTGATATTATCATTGCAACATTTGCAATAAAATTATTGATAAGAAAACTGTGCATGGCAAGGCCAAGAGTTATAGGTACATTAGGGTGTGAGTTATAGTTACCTAAAAGAACTCTAACTATAACTGCAGAACTTCTATGGTTTTGTACGAGTAAATTTAGAACCTAACTATAACGTCCCTGTAACTTTTTTTTTTTTCCAGTGAATATATATTTATATATATATATATACATTTTCCAAAAAAAGTGTGCCTTAGGGTCTTGTTGTACATGGAAAGTTTCAGGGTGATCTGTCAAGTGGGGGCAACGAAAAATGGGGGGTAAAAAAAATGTGTTTCCCATTTTAATTCCCATGAGGATTTTGAACACAGCTACAGCCCGAACCACTGGACAGAATGACACCACATTTGGCAGAAATGTACCTTTCGGTCCAGAAATCACCTTTTTCCTTATTTGGTGTAAATTCAATAAGTAGTTTTCAAGAAATTAAAGGAAATCCAAATTTGTATATCTAGGGTTGTGACAAATTCACTAATACTCCCGATCTCATGCAAAGATCTGATTGGCTGCCAACACTTCAACCAGGAAGTGTTGGCAGCCATTTTGGGACTCGGCTCCCAAAAAATAAGACAAGGGGGCACGGTACAAATACCATAACCGCTTAGCCTTGGTATGCCCCTGGGACACCACCAGGGCAAAAAACATTTGTTTTTTAAATTCACAGCAAAAGTCGCAGATATTTGTCAATTTCACTGTGAATTAAAATCTTTAAAAAAAAACAAGTGTTGTCTGCCACGCTTGCTCTTATCCTAGCCCCCAGGTGGGCTCGGTTCTGGGGGCATCGGGGTATATGGTATAAAGGAGGTGGGTACACAGGGCCTCCCTCTAAGGGCTTTGTTAAACCCCAGGGACCACCACCTCCCTGGGGCTACATTAAACAAATATATAGGGTGTGCCGCGCAGCCCCCCTCAGCCCCTGGCACCACTACCTCCTCAGGCTTTTTTTAAAGAAAGGATGGGCGGTGCACGGACCACTCTCCTGAGGCTTTCAAATGCCCCGGGGACCACCACCTCCCCAGAGCAAAAATCAACATAAGTGCAGGGGGCCACCTCTACAGGGCCATTTACATTTTTACAAAAGTGAAAGGGGCCGCACCCCGGGCCATACACAGCCCCGATGATCACCACCTCCCGGGGCCAGCCCAGGCTACAGGAGATGAGGGGGGAACACCATCCCCTCACGGCCAGCTCCTGCTATCTCCTGGCGTACCTACCCTCGGGAGATAGCTGTTTGCTATTGCTTTGCAGGAGTTGTGACAGCACCCGTCAAGCAAAAGCAAACACACTGTTATGCAGGCAGAGAAAGAGATGAAAGAATTGCTCTCACATGCAGGGCCCTGCATTTAAAGTAGCTCTCTGCATGCGGGAGCAACGTCCGCTCCTGCAGGAGAGGGGGAGCCCGCAGAGGCACATTAGTGGTATGCAACATCTTCATTGCATTTTCCAGGATGATGGGCAGCTTACTAAAAAGATCCCCCAAGTGCATTTCCCGCTGATTTTGGAGACATGTTTTTGATGCACAGGAATATAAACGCATCTCCACCAAACAAAGAAGCACTTCATGAGTGGCATATGGTTGGGTGGTTATAAAGTGGCCAATGGTATAGGATAGTGCCATGTAGTGTACAGTACGAATCATGCCTATAGGTGTGTGCAGGACCATAATATATGATGGAGATCCCATTCCGGCATCTCCAATGTTTGCCATCTGGTGAGAGTCGTGCTTTCTGCACTTAGTAAGAGGACCAGTACCAGTTGTTGAGTACTTTGAAATACTTGTACTTTAGCCACTTTAAAGGAAACAAGTCAATATGTTGTGGCAGCATTACATGACTCAGGCACATAATTCCTACATCCTGAAAACAAATTTAAAATATATATAAGAGGGCAGGACGAGCACTCTTTTTGTTTATGGGGGGCAGATGGGGTGTCCCAAAGGGCCTCCCGTGTTTGGCTGTCCACAACCTGGTCAATATGTTGTGGCAGCCATTACAGAGCACTGTGACATGGTCCCCATTAAAATTCATGTAGTAAAATCCTGTTTTAGAGGGTGACAAAAGGGAGCACGTATAAGTGGTGAAAACAGATAATCACAATATAAATCATTTGTTGGTAGTGCCATATTGATTTTAGGAACTGTGGTGTGTTCAAAGTTGATTTTACTACGTGAAAAATACTCCTTCTCTGCTGGGATCTAATGAACCAGATGTAGAAGAAAACTGGTTTCTCTCCTGAATTTCTGATAGAAGCTATAGTAGGTGCCCCAGACGCTAAAATGAGAGCACATTTTCTATAAAATCACACTATCATCGTCAGCCATATAAGAATAAAGTTGATATTCTGAGTAAAGCGTACTTCCAACAGCAGCAGCAACATGTCTGTCGATTCCTCATTGCTCAACTGCAGCTTTTTACAGAGTTCTTATGGTCAGGCCCTGATGTACAAAGCATTGGTTGCAAAATACTGGTTGCAATGCGCCACCAGTATTTTTGCAAGCAGTGTGCTATTTTGCGAACTGACCTATGAAGAAATAGGTTGTTCACAAAAAAAGATTCTTAAAAGGTTGCAATTCACCTACCTCATGAATATTAAGGAGGTAGATCAAAAATTCTGATTAGGGGTGGGCGGTGAGCTCCGCTTTGCTGTGTGGCCCATAACTGGGCTGCAGTGCTCACTCTCGGCTCAACATCAGCAGCATGGAGCTGCTGCCAGCACCAGCTCCGGATCCCCCTGCCACCAGCCCAGGAGCTGGGGGCAGGGAGCAGATGGAGGCAGAGAACCAGGCTGCTGGGAACGAGGACCCCCTGGGAGGACCCAGGTAACACCTCAGTTTCTTTTCTTCAGTGCACACTGGTGCAAAAGAGACCTGAATTCAGGCCAGGGCCGTAGGCAGCTAAACTGCAGTTTCAGGCCTCTTGTGCAGTGGCCTGCCCGGGCTCCTTTTGCCCCGGCCTGCCATGTGTGCACTGCACACGGGGCAGGTCAGTGCTCAAGTCAAGAGGCCCGAAACTGCAGCTTTTTCTGCCAACGGCCCTGGCCTAAATTCACAGGGAAGGCCAGTTCACAAGAGGCCTGAATTGATTGCTTTCACTGTCTACGGGCCCGTCCTGAATGTGCCTGATCTTGGAAGCGCTAAGGAGGGTCGGGCTTGGCTAACAGACCTGACCCTCCTTAGCGCTTCCGAGATTAGGCGCATTCAGGAGAGGGTTCTATTAGGGCAGGTAGCAGTGGCACTCCGCCGCTCACGGAAATAAGGCTTTGTGGAATTCCACAGAGTTTTTCATCAACTCCGAGGAATTCCCCGTAGTGGAACTCCATGAGCTCCACCCACCCCTAATTGTGACCCACTATGAATCACAGCAATTACTGGGATTGTGGCCTGCTGAGGTAAATAGGCCACCATGTCCTTGTTTTCTTTTAAATAAAGCGTTTATTTAACTGCAGCTATGGGTGTCCAGAACTCACAAAGTTTCACTCTGTGATATTCTGCAGAGTTACAAAAAACTCTGCAAGACACTGCAGAGTTCCGGCAACAGGCTGAAAATATACAACTTGCGCTATAATGTAGCGCTGGTAGAACGAACACCATGCGCTGCACAAAAGCTCACGCCCATCCTTATAGGTATTTGCAGCCACAAAAATCTACTAGAGCAGCAGCAAATCTACTTGAGCGGCAGCAAATCTACTTGAATGGCAGCACTCTGATGGTGACCTCTTGCAATTACCCACAACTGCTCACATTGGAGAATAGTGCTAAGTGAAGTCACATCTCACTCACGTTTTCTGGAGCCTTTTCGGAGATAAAATCTGCTAAGTGCTGATTGGCTGAATTTCACTGGACCTCAACATGAAAGGTTAACATGGAGTGACCAAGATTCCTCCAATTCCGTGGGCAGAATAAAACATTCTGCTCACCTCTAAGTGCAACCTGTTTTCCTACAAAGGAATGCTGGATGTTTATTTTTTGTTTGTTTTTAAATGAAAAGTTGAATTATTATTTTTAAGAGTAGGCAGTGATCCATTGGACCACTGCCCACTCTTAAACAATGCTTTTTTTTCACAATTCACAAAGGGGAAGAGGATCCTTCAGAACCCCTTTCTGTTTGTGAGTGGGTTACCACTACGTTTGTAGTTGGTAAAGAATTAACGTTTTGCACCCAGATTTTGCTTGTAAAACATGAATATATATCACACTGATTTTGTATTTGGAAAGCACTCACTAAACACACCCCTTCCAATTACCGAATATTGTCGTGAACCCAAATTGCAATTTGGTAACATGTTACTCAATTTTAATTTTGATTTCAGACGTAACTAAAAGTCTTTTTGCTACCACAAATTGCCTGATTCTGATTCTGAAAATCAGACTTTTTGAGGAAAGAAAAGCGATTTATGCATGTGGCCCCTAAAGCACTAACATTTTGTATTCAAGATAAAAGTGTGGAATACCTTAAGCCATTTTGATATAATAAAAGCTGTAAAACCTAAATCATTTCCTTTAAAAATGAGAAAAATTAGGGGGCATTTATTGTCATAACAAAGATGGTTAGGACTCTAGAAGATAGATTTTCTCTTAGTTCTTAAATATCATCCTCATCCATTTCAGTAAAACATCATGCAAAGTGAAACATGTGCTTCCAGCACCAGCAGCAGCTTGTTGGTTAGCTCCCTAGTACTCAACTACCACTTTACCACAGAGTTTCGTTGACCAACTAGAGTGCTAACATTTTGTGTTCAAGAAAGTAGGGCACAACTGATGGACCATTTTGATGGAATAGGAACTGTTGAATTTAAAGGCTTTACTGAAGAGCAGGCTGAAGTAAATGAGCATTGAAATGTTACTGCAGGTATAACACCACAGGGTTAAAATATGAGGGGGGGTGTTTTTAATTTGAGGCATAATTTGTTTTAAGGGTGCTAAAATAGTTAAAGAGCAAGATGTCTGCATAAGTACAGCATCCCCATCCCACATCTGTTTATTTAACTTATGACCTCACATATTACATCACTCATGAGGTTTTCTTTGACATCATTGATAACATCAATATGACATCTGAAATTACATAATACATGACAACATTGTGCATGGTGGGGGTGCCAGTTATAGTTACTTCGGTTAACTATAAGAGGTGAATTTCACTGTGTTATTAGTTTAAAATGTTGCATTTTAACTAACATTTTTACATCTAACTATAACATCCCTTCAACCTTTGTTTTTTTTCTGTGAATTAAATATAAAACGAATTTAATTTATTTAACATTAGTTTTTCTGGAGTTTTATTTGATATTAATGTCTGCATTTTTTGCAGTACCAGTAGGTGGCCATTTGTTGCTCTTGAATTGCTAAACGGCAAAGATGGAGTACATTTTCACCTGTTTTGGCACCTTAAGCCTGAATCAACTTTGAAACTTTAGTTTGTAAATAGGAACGGTCTTACACTTGTGTGGCTGTTTGTTTGTGGTAGCATGTCCTTCCCTAAACCCCTCTTTAAATGTTCCCATGTCCCACAAATTTAGTAGTAGATATTTTCTATTTTCCCACCTCTTGCTATGTCTGCCCCATATATACTACTAAAATATACAGCCACGTGTAAAGTGATCTCTGACTCTATGGTAGTTCCCTCCATACAGAATACACGAGACTCAGATGTGGAAGCCTCTAGCTCTGGGTTTGCACATTGCATTTTGTACTACAATGGTAGTTGTACTATTGCAGTGCTACATTTTGCACTACTGATTGCAGTGTGTGAATTAGTCCCAAAGTGATTCATAACTGTATTTATTTTTTAAAATGGAAACATTCAGAAACTAGGTCTTGTTTTGAGTGATTCGCCATGGTGCCAATTTAACTTCAAGGCCATTATCCGTGTGCAAATTGACAGCACAGGGAGTTAAAGAGGATCAGGTGTCCTTAAATAGCTGCAGAAATTCAAAAGCATTTGTACTACTTTGTTAATTATCATTAGAGTATTATATAGTTGTAGTGCTAAAATCCAACAGGTGCCAATTGTGAGGGTACATTTCTCAGTTAAGTAAATATGTAAATACCATACTTCTTTTTTAATTTTTTCACACAACGCAGAATAAATATTAGTAAATACCAAATAGATGAGGAAAAAATATATGAATAAATACAGACAGGGCTGTTAAAAAAAAGACCTAAACTGAGGCATTCATCATTGTTTATGCAAGACCATCTCAAACCCTCCATCCATCTTCATAGTTGTGGGCCTATTTGCAAATCACATAATTTCCCAATTGTCAATTGTGCGATTGTGGGACCTCATTAATTTCTAACATCGGTAGCCTTATAAATGTCAAGGAAGTATGACATAGCTTGAGGTCCCCTGTGGTTCTTTGTAGCAAGGCCCACCCCTTGAAAAAAGATCATTAATGAGTTTATTAATTTTTTCTGCTTCTGCGCTGATATGTTCTTGTATGACTGACATATACAATTGTGACAGCTTTCTGCTTTGCTGGAAGCTGCCTGGTGTGATATTGGCACCCCTGTACTATCATCAAAATAATTATTGCATATTACCTAAAACTACACAATATAAAAGTGAATATTGATAAAACATTCATAAAATACACTTTACAATTATAATGAACGGTAACATCTAAAATCTTACAGGATAAACAACAATACATTAGAACATATTAATGACAAAACATCGGTGATAAAACCTCGCAATTATTACACCATATTTCTTGTATATATCTACGGCATACACCCCTTTTTGACCTCCCATGGCCAGGATCTCCCATTAGTGAACAGTAAACATGTACCAGCTCTTCTGTGTGCTGATAATGCAGTTTTGCTTTTACCGACTTCTAATGGCTTGCGGGGCCTCATCAATGCTTTTGTCAAATATATGGATGACTTAGCCCTGGGAGTTAATGTATCAAAAACACATTATATGATTTGTGGAAAGTCCCATCGGAAAATTGAGCCTATGAGGATAAAGGGCAAATTTATTAGTTGGGTCAACAACATCTCATATTTAGGGGTAACTTTTGATTCTAGGTGTAGTTGGTTAGCCTGTCTCTCTAAGCAGTGTTCTAATTTCAATGCCTCGGTGGGGGCTGTTTTTGAGTTGACATCATGAGTCAACAATAAACCAAGCTTGCCACTATCAGTGGTGTTTAAAGTCAAATGTTGACCCATTTTAACATTTGGGGATATCAGGACTGCTCCAGTCTGCAGCAGGAGGAGAATCGATTCTATAGGCAAATGCTTGGTGTTGAGCCTGGTAGTCCACAGTTTTTTTACATGAAGGACTCGGTCTAGGTTTTGTGGAAGATCGCATCATGTTTGCACCCTTGCTTCTATGGATCACGGTCTGGGCAATACACACACTAATTTTAACAGGGAGGTAGTTTCTTACTGTTTTGAATGTAATCTGGGTAACAAAATCCCATGGCTGAGCTACATTAGGTGTATTGCCAACAGATTGGAAAGATCAGAGCTGTTTTTATCCCCACATTTGTTGAACAAAAGTGAGGCTTGTTGGGTTAAAAATAATTCTTGATTTAGCATCTGCTGCTAAAAAGGTGAGAGAACCTAAAAAAACCTCTCTGAGAACTTATACTATGTTCAAGACGTGCCAGGGAATCAAAGCATATCTCCATCAGAGAACACTTCTGACCGGGTTCCGGCTGGGCTCCATCAGATGGAATCTTTGTTTTCCTCTGGGCCAGTATGACGTTAAACACATTTTGGTGCGTCCCTGTGATGGTTCCTCCTCTACAATCTCTTATGCACTTTACCCTCTTTTGTAAATATTATGAACCTTTTAGACACAGATTTTTATTCCCTATTTTAAAAGTTCTGGGGTTCTAACAATGTAGGCCCACTTTTCACCAACTCTGTATGGCTGCTGATCCTGTTGTGAGTTCTTCTGTGGCACAGAACACTCACCGGGCCATATATCTCTAACCAATAAAGGCAGTTCAAACCAAGATTTCTTAAACCAACCCTACAGGGGGAAGAAAAGAAAAAAAACATAGCAGTCTCATCATCAACAGAGTGAACCATACTCTTCCACTGACTTTCTGTCCCATATCCTGGCTAACTGAACAGAATAAAAGTGCAAGTACAGACGTTTCCTAACTAGATTAAGGCTTTTTCTCAAAATAGGACAAATCCTGAGTAACTTAGCATCCCTCTTTGCAGACTGTGACTCCACCAGTGAACAATGCCTCAAACAGCCAAAAAGCACTTCAGTGTAGGGAAACCAGGATGCCTTTACTCATTGGAGGACTTCACACACAGTACTTTTGTAAAAGAGTACGCAGTCATTCCACCAATTCTTTAGCCAGATCGTGCTGCAACTTATTTGTTGATGGAGTTGATTTCTAATTGAGCCTTAGCAGTGAACATAGGACTATTCACTCACTGAGCAGGATCTTGCTTTCTGTTTTGCTAAGCCCATGAAGCTGACCCACAGATGGCCATTTTCCTGGTCTTTGACAAGGTCTTGGCCAGCTAAACCATGTCGGTCTTGGATACAAAAGACAATATATATTTAAAAGTGAAGTGAAGTCAAACACACCCAATGCTGCTTACTTAAGCACAATGTGAGCCTTATCAGAGCTTTTCACCTTCACTCTGGAAATAAAGCCAACAGGTACTCGAGAGCAGATTATCAGCATCTAATCAAGACTGCTAATATCAAGACAGAAGAAAAGCTGCCCAAACACACATGCAGAACCTGAGCCACATGAGGAAAGGATTGATCATCGGTCTCTTTTGCTTTTTATCATGGAGAGCTGTTATAGCTCTCATCAGCACCTGATTCTGGCCTAGCTCCCACAGTGTCACCTACATCTGGAGATTATCTATGGAGTCACAAGGCTTGCTGTTGGTCAATGAAAAGGATCTATAGAGCCAAAGACTTGCCACTGATTGATGAACAGATTTATGGCGTCAAAGACTTGCCGCTGATCAATAAAAGGATATATGGAGCCAAGGACTTAAAATTGATTGCAGAATGGCTCTATGGAGTCAAAACTTGCAGCCGATGGATGAATGGATCTATGGAGTCAAAGGTTTGCTGCTGGTCGATGAATGCTAGATAAAGTGGACCATGCTTTAGAAAGACATACTTTGTTGTATCCTATAAAGAAAATGCTGCTTCAACATACCCATGCCTTCCTGAAGCCAATGTCATTCAGATGGAATACTCTCTACAGTAACCAACTAAAGGACCAATCAATTAATAACATTTTGGCATGCAATTTAAGACAAGCGTCTAGGAATAAGATGTTGGATCATCAAGGTTTCCCTTTTTGAAAAAAGGAACACTAGCCACCTCACATGAAAAGGGGGAGTTAGCTGTCCAAGACTAAGGCAGTATTGGAAATCCCCTACAAAGACCAGAACCCAAATGGAAGCATTACGGCTGGACTAATCAGTGCCTACTAATTTGGGGCTGTGGTCCTTCCCCTACTTTCATTATTTCTTGTGAAAGTTATTTAATGGTCTGTTGTCATTTCTAGACAGCACTGATACCATGAGGTTTTCTGGTGCTAACAAGGAAATAGTGAGGTACATAACAACAAGTGATTAACAGACCATGACTAACCAAGTTTTCAATTTCTTTCTAAAGAACAGACACTTAGATTTGGGACATTGATCCAATGGTAGGTTGCTCTGCAGCATGAGAGTGAATACAGGGAAGGCTCTCTCTTCAAAAATTACTGGTTGACACCTTTAACAGAAAATAGTATTCTGAAAGAAAACGCCTTATGGGCTGATAAACGTTTGCTTCCTCTCTCAAAAAAAGAACTAGTGCAGTGGATAGGCTCCATACCTGGCCTTAAATCTGGCCTTTCACTCTAAAGGTGACATGTGAAAGATGATAAGTGAAGTGTAGTCAAATCCTTAAGCACCAAACACAACATTTGATGTCATTTGTGCACAGTGCTCCACAACTCTGTATATAGCTTTAGGACATATATAGTCACACAGGTGACCAGTTACTGTGATGAGAACACTATGATAAGGTGTTGCATGTGTTGTAATTCACAAACCTCCTTCATGTCCTAGGTACTGCTCATCCTTCTCTGTGCTTAGAAATGCTGACCTTCATTTCCTAGGCACTGCTCATCCTTCTCTTTGCTTAGAAATGCTGAGCAGATATGCATAACCAAATACAATGTTTCCATTCCACCTTCACTCCAGTCTATATGAGCTCCTACAGCCTCCACATCAAGGAAAGATTTATTTCCTCTTTGCTGTACATCCCAAGTACATTTTAGACACTCCCATTGGCACCACAATAAGCACAAAGTGGCACCAGTGTCATATAGTTGGCTAAGTGTGGCAGCTCAACAACACTTGCACATCCTCTCACACAGCTACGTATCAAAAACAAGACATATTTCTAATTTATCCTACATCAACATTATATCCTACACACCATCATGCAGAACCATCCGGCACTCAACATGGTGGCAAAGCTTGAAGCTAGTTAAACTTTACCACCTCATCAGAAGTTCCATATCCTCTCATACAGATGCATGTAAAAAAATCACTCATATTGCTAGGGTGCCATATATCAATGGTGCACATTAGAAATGATTGCCTGGCACCAGCACACACACAACATTGTGCTAAGGTCTGTAGCTGGCTAGGCAAGTCTGCTTCCAGAAATGGCCCAGGCATAGTTGGCCTGTCAGCTTGGTGGCTATGGTAATGATTTTACAATATCTACAACTTAAAATACAACAGACAATCATCATAGCCCAACTCTGAAAGTGGGATTATTCTTTTTTGTTTCAAATCATTTTTACTGAGATTTTCCAAACAATATAGATAAATTCAGTGTGTAGCAAATCATTAGATAAGTGGTATATTTGTTTGGATATCATAATGTTCTTTTTATGTATTTTTTAAACTTATTCTTAGCAAGGAATCCTCCATCCCAACATTTCGATGAATCAGGAAAGACCTAAGGTCAGATAAAAAAGAAAAAGATAAAATATCAAGAGGGTAGAGGAGAAGGAGAAGGAGAGGGAGAGGGAGATGGTTGGATATAACTGAGGAGCTTGGAAGTCAGAAGACTCCGTAGTGTAAGGATCATGGATACCCCGAAGGAATATGTGGTGCGTAGATCGAATGTGGAAGGTGATCGACATTCGATCTATGAGACGGGCGGTTCGGAAGGTGGCAGTTGGCAAACGGAGCGGTTCCGACATTGCTCCTGTTATGTTCCCGCATGAACTGAAATAAAAGTGATTTACCCATTACTGCCGGTCTCCGTCTTCACAGTGGCGACGAGGCGGGCAGGAGGGATGTCGGAGGTGAGGATTTGATCATGCTTTCACTTTTGGCGATCGTGTGGCTGGGACCATAAATGCTGGTGCTTCCATAACTTGAAGGGCGGTACTTGTGGCGCATTAAGTACGCTTTTGCTGGTCCTGAGGGAGTAGAATTGGCAAGATTCCTGCTTCGTTATTATAAAAATAAAAAAAACTGCAACTATGCCAGGAATTATGGGTTGGAGTGTGCCAAATTCCTCTAGAGAGCGAACAACGTAGTTTGTGGCAGCCATTTTGAAGTGGTTTGAAGATCTTTTTAATCCTTATTGAGGAACACGGTGATAGGCACACCTTGTGCCTACAAATAGCAGAATAGCAGCCATCTTGAAGGAGGTTTGAAGACCTTGTGCCTACAAATATTGGCTACAATTACAAGGAACTGGGCATGTTAGTGTGCAATAAATACAATTACAAAGGAACTTGGCACGTTTAAATTGGAATACGGTGATAGGCACACCTTGTGCTTACAATTACAAAAGGAACCTTTATCTACACATTTGACTTGTTGGAAGTGCCGGAATTTATTGTGACTGGATTCCGTTTTTATTGCATTTTACACCAATATTGTTCAACTGCATTCAGTATTTATTGATATAGGACATTGTTAATTACAGAATGTCTAGTATTCAGCCTCCACCATTTTTGTTTAATGAACCAGGCGATCCACCCATTCAGTGGGAATTGTGGTTGGATTTATTTGAGGCATATGTAGATGTGTTGGAAGAGGGCGAATGTTCACCTGATAGGCACCTGTCATTGCTTAAACATCGTTTGGGCGCTGTAGGGTTAAGGGAATTAAAAAATGTACCACCTGTAGATAATGTGCATGGGGTAGATGTGTATAAATGTGCTTTACAACAGTTAGGATAGGTATGGCCGGAAAATAAATGTAGTTTCGAAAAAAAAGTGAGTTGTGTTGTGGAGAATGTGGATGATGATGAGGTTGAGGAAGGAATTCAGAATTTGGTATTAAGCATTCAAGGGTGTAACATTAAGGGGAGAGAGCTTCAATTTCCTAAGTGTTATGTAAATATTGATGGTGCACGAGTGGAAGTTATGGTGGACTCATGTGCGTGGTACAATATGATAGGCAGATCTCTATTTAATCGGTTGTGGCCTGGAAGGAGTTTACAAAAGACAAAAAGCAGTCCTTGTAGCTATTCTGGTCATAAAATTGCAATTGTAGGAAAAATGCAGGCAGAAATCGAATATGCAGAAAAGAAGTGTTCAGGTGAAATTCTTGTGGCAGAGAGTGGGGCAACTATTCTGGGTTGGCCACATATATGTCAATTGGGGTTGAGAGTGGACCCTAGTGCTACTCCGCCAGCGTACACTGTGAGTATGGATACGTTGCAGAATGACTTGTATCGTGATATAAAGGGAATATTTCCTACCGTGTTTAGTGGTCGTTTGGGGAGTATGAAAAACTTCCAACATACAATTGTATTAAAGGAGAATGCTGTTCCCGTAAGGCAGAAGTTGAGGAATATTCCCTTGAATTATAGAGAAAAGTTGAAGGAAATGTTAAAGGATTTGTGTGATAAAGATATTATTGAACCAATTGAGTGCTCCGATTGGGTTTCTCCAATTGTAATTTCGGTAAAATCCAGTGGGGACCTCAGGTTGTGTGTTGACCTGCGGGCACTCAATGATACAATTTGGATAGATGCATTTCCTTTGCCAAATTTGCAGGAATTGATGTCGTCTATTGGAGATGCTACAGTATTTTCAACCATCGACTTGGCGAGTGCGTATCACCAGATACATTTAAGTCCTGAGTCTAAACATTGTACAGCATTTATTACACCGGAAGTATAAAAGGATGCCATTTGGATTGGCTAGTGCGTCTGCAGTTTTCCAGAGGGAATTGTCCAAAATACTTTCGAATGTTAAGGGGGCAAAGGTATTCCAGGATGATATTTTAGTATATGGTCGTGACAGAATTGAGCATGACCAAAACTTAAAGACAGTATTGCAAGCATTGAGTGACTATGGATTAACTGCTAAGGATCAAAAGTGCAAATTTGGAGAGAGCCACGTAAAATATTTAGGTCATATCATTTCTAAGGATGGTATTCGACCTAAGGTTAGTCACATCAAAGCTATTAGTGAGGCTCCAGAACCAAGGTGCAAGGAACAATTGTTATCATTTTTAGGCCTAGCAGAGTTTTATTCTCGTTTTGTGGAAAACTTTGCATCCAAAGTGGAGAACCTCTGTGCCTTGCTGAGGAAAAATGCGACGTTCTGCTGGACAGAGATACATTCCAAGGAGTTTTCGACCATAAAGGAAGAAATTGTTAATGCATCTTGTCTCAAATCGTTTGATTAAACTGCTGAATGTACTATACCAGTAGATACTTCCGCAAATGGTATTGGCGCAGTTTTGTCTCAGAAGAAGAAAGGAGACACATGGGTGGTCACATATGCCTCTCGTGCTCTGTCTCATGCAGAGAGGAACTATTCTGTAATTGAGAAGGAGTTATTGGCTGCTACTTGGGCTGTGCAACAATTTAGGATGTACATATGGGGGCGCAAATGTAAAATTTGTACGGATCACAAACCTCTGATTAATATTTTGAGCACGGGAGGGGGAAGGAACCTTACTCCTAGGTTGGCAAGATTGGCTTCGAAATTACAAATGTATCACTTTGAAATTTTGCATCTTCCAGGGAAAAGTAATTGTGTGGCAGATGGGTTGTCTCGGTTACCACTATCGCATATTAGTGCTGAAGAAATTGATGATGGAGAGTGCGATGTTGCATTCACTTATAATGATGTTATGTTCCTTCAAAATGGGAATGTGCATGACAATTTATCTGAATCTGTGTGGATGAGAGAAATGCAGACGGATGAGGTTTTGTTGAAGGTGAAGGAGTTTATTTTGACAGGATGGCCATCGGAATGGAGTTTACGGGGCGAGTGTAGTATATTCTGGAAGATTAAAGAGGAATTGTCTGTGTTGAATGACGTTATATTAAGAGGTGATAAAATTGTGCCTCCCTATGGTATGCGTGATACCATTGTTAAGTTGGGACATGAAGGTCATGGTGGCATGGCGAGTACCAGGAGGAAGATCAAAGAAGTTTTTTGGTGGCTGGGGTTAGATGGTATGGTAGATCGTTGGGTAAGAGAGTGTGGTAAGTGTGTATTGAGTGACAAGTCTGTGAAACCACTAGTGGTACCTCTACAGTTGGTTGATTTGCCAGATGGCCCGTGGCGCAAAGTTGCAATTGATTTTATGGGTCCGTTTGTTAACTCACCTGCTAAGGAAGGGTATGCGATCGTCCTAGTTGATTATTTTTCCAAATGGCCAGAGGTTCGTATGGTTGGCAATATAACTACTGATACTGTGATCAAATTCTTAAAAGATGTATTTGCGAGGGAAGGTATTCCTGAAACTATTGTTTCGGATAATGGTGTACAACTTACCTCTGATAAGATGAGTTCCTTTTGAAGAGTTGTAGGGTAAATCATGTGAGGGTATCATTATACCATCCTGAAGGTAATGGTCAGGTTGAAAGATTCAACAAGGTTATCAAGGACACTATACAATTAGCTTTGGAATCTAATTTTCCTGGAAGGAGGCCATCCAAAATATGTTGTTATCTTACAGAATTACTCCACATTCAGTCACAGGCAAAACACCTTTTGAGTTATTGAGGGGTCGTAAACCATCTTCTAAATTAATTCCTTGGTGGTTGATGAACAGAAGACGAGGAAGTTCTGGTGGGTTAGACTTTAACTCTGTGAGAAAACGGGTGCAAGAGTATCAAAACAAGGTGTTAAAAAAAATCAACAGTGGAAAAACCCTGCCAAACTTAGTGGTTGGACAGTATGTACGTGTGAAAAATTTGGGGTCAATAAATGAAGGGAAAGCGAGATGGTCACGCCCTATGAAAGTGGTGAAGGTATTGAAGGGTGCAGTTCAGCTTGAGGATGGAAGAGTACGTAATTTGCGGCATGTGAGTTTGTTTAAAGCAAGTAACCTTTCCCAGGAATCGGTGCGTGAAGATCTTGATGAAGAGAGTGGATATTTGTGGGGATACGAGGATGAGCGGTCAGACAGAGGTGAAGGAGGTGGTGAATCCCTAGGTGGTGAATCCAGGAATCGGGAGGATGACATGATACCCATTCGTAAAAGTCAGAGAGAAAGGAAATTACCAAGGCATTTCAATGAATTCGTGATGGAAAGTTAATTAATAGTGGAGATGCTTCCAATGCAATGTAAAATAATTTTTTATAGGTACATGTATTATGTATTTTCTTATATATGTATTTTTCCGATCTTAAGTATGTTATTTGTTTTGTTGTTGTTTGATAAAAGGGGAAGATGTGTGGTGCGTAGATCGAATGTGGAGGGTGATCGACATTCGATCTACGAGACGGGCGATTCGGGAGGTGGCAGTTGGCAAACGGAGCGGTTCCGACATTGCTCCTGTAATGTTCCCGCATGAACTGAAATAAAAGTGATTTAACCCATTACTGCCGGTCTCCGTCTTCACGGAATATTTGACAGTAGCAGTTTAAGTGAGGTTGGGTCTACTAGGGTAGTGTTAGGGGAATTTGTCCTAATTAAGTGGTGTGCATAAGGGGTTGCTTTCACAAGAATCTATGGTGTGTGTGGGGAGAATGGTATTGGAGTGTCGTTGCCTGGAGGGAGAGGCCAGCATCTCTCTGCACTCAGTTCAGTTAAATAATTAGGGCCCTCAAAGCCACTAAGGGGTGAAACAAAGACGCTCTAGAGGTGAGAGGAAGTCAGTAAGTGGTTGCCATATTCTAGTGAATTTTCTGTTGGAGTTCTTTAATGTATGTTTCACTTTTTCCTTTGCCTGTGTTTACCTTAGTCTGTGACCCTAAAGTGAGCTGGCAGTGGGTTCTCTTTTCTTGCAGTATATGGCAATGAGTTGTTTAGCCATTCCAGCCATATGTTGTATGAGTCACTGCTGTCATGCCCTCTAAGTCTGATGGTCTTATTCCCAGAATCAAAGTTTTTGGGTCAGCAGGTATTGGGTAGCACAGTGTCTCCTTAACCTGTTCTGTGCCTTGGACGAGGTCACCTCGTCCAAGGCTACAGTTCCAGTGTGCCTTGGACGAGGTCACCTCGCCCAAGGCACAGGAACTGGGGGGAGCGCTAGCGCGCCCCCCCTGTGCACCCCATCCACCCCCCCAAGGCAGGGATGGAAGGGGAAGCCCTTCCCCTTCTACCCCCGACCTCCCCCACCCCCCCTGTGACATCAGCGCGCGAGTGCGCGCTGATTAGTTACAGGGTCTCCCCCATCGCGCTGGAAGCTCTTCTTCCAGCGCGATTGAAAGAGAAATGCTCAGCATTTCTCTTTCAGTCACGTGGGGGAGGCCCAGAGAGGCTTCAAAGGGAAGGAAATGTATTTCCTTCCCTTTGAAGTCTCTCCCAGGGTTTCCAAAGCCGGATTGCTTGCAATCAGGCTTTTGAAACCCCACTAGACACCAGGGATTTTTTTTTTTTTGGTTATGGACATAAGGGAGCGACCCTTGGGCAAGGGTCGCTCCCAGGGGGGGCATTTTTTTGGGAAGGCCTTTTCTGCCCCCCCTGGGGGCAGATCGGCCTATTATTAGGCCAATCTGCCCCCAGGGGGGGCAGAAACCTCTAGGCACCAGGGCAAATTTATTTTAGGCCATTTCTGCCTCCTCTGGGGGCAGATCGGCCTATTATTAGGCCAATCTGCCCCCAGGGGGGGCAGAAACCTCTAGGCACCAGGGCAAATTTTTTTTGTGTGTTTTTTTTTTGTTTGTTTGTTTTTTTAGAGATGGGGAGCGACCCATTAGGCAAGGGTCGCTCCCCTGGGGGGCTAATTGTATTTAGACCATTTCTGCCCACCTTGGGGGCAGATTGGCCGATTTTAGGTCAATCTGCCCCCAAGGGGGCAGAAACCACTAGGCACCGGGGATTTGTTTTTTGGCGCCAATCTCACGCAGGGGGAGCGACCCCGTAGGCAAGGGTCGCTCCCGGGGGGGAGTGGGGGTTAGGGGGGGAAATTTATTTTAGGCCATTTCTGCGTCCCCTGGGGGCAGATCGGCCTATTATTAGGCCGATCTGCCCCCAGGGGGGGACAGAAACCTCTAGGAGCCAGGGCAAATTGTTTTTTTGTGTTTTTTTTTGTTTGTTTGTTTTTTTAGAGATGGGGAGCGACCCATTAGGCAAGGGTCGCTCCCCTGGGGGGCAAATTGTATTTAGACCATTTATGCCCCGTTGGGGGCAGATTGGCCGATTTTAGGTCAATCTGCCCCCAAGGGGGCAGAAACCACTAGGCACCGGGGTTTGTTTTTTGGCGCCAATGTCACGCGGGGGAGCGACCCCGTAGGCAAGGGTCGCTCCCGGGGGGGGTTGGGGTTGGGGGGGCAAATTTATTTTAGGCCATTTATGCCTCCCCGGGGGCAGATCGGCCTATTATTAGGCCGATCTGCCCCCAGGGGGGTCAGAAACCTCTGGGTGCCAGGGCAATTTTTTTTTTTTGTTTGTTTGTTTTTGTTTGTTTGTTTCTTTAGAGATGGGGAGCGACCCATTAGGCAAGGGTCGCTCCCCTGGGGGGCAAATTGTATTTAGACCATTTCTGCCCCCCGATTTTAGGTCAATCTGCCCCCAAGGGGGCAGAAACCACTAGGCACCGGGGATTTGTTTTTTGGTGCCAATGTCACGCGGGGGACCAACCCCGTAGGCAAGGGTCGCTCTCAGGGGGGGGGGATGGGGGGGCAAATTTATTTTAGGCCATTTCTGCCTCCTCTGGGGGCAGATCGGCCTAGTATTAGGCCAATCTGCCCCCAGGGGGGGCAGAAACCTCTAGGCACCAGGGCAAATTTTTTTTGTGTGTTTTTTTTTTGTTTGTTTGTTTTTTTAGAGATGGGGAGCGACCCATTAGGCAAGGGTCGCTCCCCTGGGGGGCAAATTGTATTTAGACCATTTCTGCCCCCCTTGGGGGCAGATTGGCCGATTTTAGGTCAATCTGCCCCCAAGGGGGCAGAAACCACTAGGCACCGGGGATTTGTTTTTTGGCGCCAATCTCACGCAGGGGGAGCGACCCCGTAGGCAAGGGTCGCTCCTGGGGGGAGTGAGGGTTGGGGGGGGCAAATTTATTTTAGGCCATTTCTGCGTCCCCTGGGGGCAGATCGGCCTATTATTAGGCCGATCTGCCCCCAGGGGGGGACAGAAACCTCTAGGAGCCAGGGCAAATTGTTTTTTTTGTGTTTTTTTTTTGTTTGTTTGTTTTTTTAGAGATGGGGAGCGACCCATTAGGCAAGGGTCGCTTCCCTGGGGGGCAAATTGTATTTAGACCATTTCTGCCCCCGTTGGGGACAGATTGGCCGATTTTAGGTCAATCTGCCCCCAAGGGGGCAGAAACCACTACGCACCGGGGTTTGTTTTTTGGCGCCAATGTCACGCAGGGGGAGCGACCCCGTAGGCAAGGGTCGCTCCAGGGGGGGTTTGGGGTTGGGGGGGCAAATTTATTTTAGGCCATTTATGCCCCCCCCGGGGGCAGATTGGCCTAATATTAGGCCGATCTGCCCCCAGGGAGGTCAGAAACCTCTAGGTGCCAGGGCAATTTTTTTTGTTTGTTTTTTTAGAGATGGGGAGCGACCCATTAGGCAAGGGTCGCTCACCTGGGGGGCAAATTGTATTTAGACCATTTCTGCCCCCCTTGGGGGCAGATTGGCCGATTTTAGGTCAATCTGCCCCCAAGGGGGCAGAAACCACTAGGCACCGGGGATTTTTTTTTTGGCGCCAATGTCACGCAGGGGGAGCGACCCCGTAGGCAAGGGTCGCTCCCGGGCAGGAGGGGTTGGGGGGTAAAATTTATTTTACGCCATTTCTGCCCCCCCCAGGTGCCGGCTGAGCTACAGGCCAAAATCCACAAGTAGGCACTGTTTTCTATGAAAAAATGTGATGTGTCCACGTTGTGTTTTGGGCCATTTCCTTTCGTGGGCGCTAGTCCTACCCACACAAGAGAGGTATCATTTTTATCGGGAGACTTGGGGGAACGCTGGGTGGAAGGATATTTGTGGCTCCTCTCTGATTCCAGAACTTTCTGTCACCAAAATGTGAGGAAAATGTGTTTTTTTAGCCAAATTGTGAGGTTTGCAAAGGATTCTGGGTAACAAAACCTGGTCAGAGCCCCACAAGTCACCCTATCTTGGATTCCCCTAGGTCTCTAGTTTTAAAAAATGCAGAGGTTTGGTAGGTTTCCCTAGGTGCCGGCTGAGCTAGAGGCCAAAATCTACAGGTAGGCACTTTGCAAAAAACACCTCTGTTTTCTTAAAAAAAATGTAATGTGTCTACGTTGCGTTTTGGGGCATTTCCTATCGCGGGTGCTAGGCCTACCCACACAAGTGAGGTATCTTTTTTATCGGGAGACTTGGGGGAACGCTGGGTGGAAGGTAATTTGTGGCTCCTCTCTGATTCCAGAACTTTCTATAACCAAAAAGTGAGGAAAATGTGTTTTTTAGCCAAATTGTGAGGTTTGCAAAGGATTCTGGGTAACAAAACCTGGTCAGAGCCCCACAAGTCACCCTATCTTGGATTCCCCTAGGTCTCTAGTTTTCAAAAATGCAGAGGTTTGGTAGGTTTCCCTAGGTGCCGGCTGAGCTAGAGGCCAAAATCTACAGGTAGGCACTTTGCAAAAAACACCTCTGTTTTCTTTCAAAAAATGTGATATGTCCACGTTGCGTTTTGGGGCATTTCCTGTCGCGGGCGCTAGGCCTACCCACACAAGTGAGGTATCATTTTTATCGGGAGACTTGGGGGAACGCTGGGTGGAAGGAAATTTGTTGCTCCTCTCTGATTCCAGAACTTTCTGTCACCAAAATGTGTTGAAAATGTGTTTTTTTAGCCAAATTTTGAGGTTTGCAAAGGATTCTGGGTAACAAAACCTGGTCAGAGCCCCACAAGTCACCCCATCTTAGATTCCCCTAGGTCTATAGTTTTGAAAAATGCATAGGTTTGGTAGGTTTCCCTAGGTGCCAGCTGAGCTAGAGGCCAAAATCTGCAGGTAGGCACTTTGCAAAAAACGCCTCTGTTTTCTTTAAAAAAATGTGATGTGTCCACGTTGCGTTTTGGGGCATTTCCTGTCGCGGGCGCTAGGCCTACCCACACAAGTGAGGTATAATTTTCATCGTGAGACTTGGGGGAACGCTGGGTGGAAGGAAATTTGTTGCTCCTCTCTGATTCCAGAACTTTCTGTCACCAAAATGTGAGGAAAATGTGTTTTTTTAGCCAAATTTTGAGGTTTGCAAAGGATTCTGGGTAACAAAACCTGGTCAGAGCCCCACAGGTCACCCCTTCTTGGATTCCCAATAGGTCTCTAGTTTTCAAAAATGCATAGGTTTGGTAGGTTTCCCTAGGTGACGGCTGAGCTAGAGGCCAAAATCTACAGGTAGGCACTTTGCAAAAAACACCTCTGTTTTCTTAAAAAAAATGTGATGTGTCCACGTTGCGTTTTGGGGCATTTTCGTGTCGCGGGTGCTTGGCCTACTCACACAAGTGAGGTATCATTTTTATCGGCAGACTTGGGGGAACGCTGGGTGGAAGGAAATTTGTGGCTCCTCTCTGATTCCAGAACTTTCTGTCACCAAAATGTGTGGAAAATGTGTTTTTTTTAGCCACATTTTGAGGTTTGCAAAGGATTCTGGGTAACAGAACCTGGTCAGAGCCCCACAAGTCACCCCATCCTGGATTCCCCTAGCTCTCTAGTTTTCAGAAATGCACAGGTTTGGTAGGTTTCCCTAGGTGCCAGCTGAGCTAGAGGCCAAAATCTACAGGTAGGCACTTTGCAAAAAACACCTCTGTTTTCTTTCAAAAAATGTGATTTGTCCACATTGCGTTTTGGGGCATTTCATGTCGCGGGCGCTAGGCCTACCCATACAAGTGAGGTATCATTTTTATCGGGAGACTTGGGGGGACGTTGGGTGGAAGGAAATTTGTGGCTCCTCTCTGATTCCAGAACTTTCTGTCACCAAAATGTGAAGAAAATGTGTTTTTTTAGCCACATTTTGAGGTTTGCAAAGGATTCTGGGTAACAGAACCTGGTCAGAGCCCCACAAGTCACCCCATCTTGGATTCCCCTAGGTGTCTAGTTTTCAAAAATGCACAGATTTGGTAGGTTTCCCTAGGTGCCGGTTGAGCTAGAGGCCAAAATCTACAGGTAGGCACTTTGCAAAAAACACCTCTGTTTTCTTTCAAAAAATGTGATGTGTCCACGTTGCGTTTTGGGGCATTTCCTGTCGCGGGTGCTAGGCCTACTCACACAAGTGAGGTATCATTTTTATCGGCAGACTTGGGGGAACGCTGGGTGGAAGGACATTTGTGGCTCCTCTCTGATTCCAGAACTTTCTGTCACCAAAATGTGAGGAAAATGTGTTTTTTTAGCCACATTTTGAGGTTTGCAAAGGATTCTGGGTAACAGAACCTGGTCAGAGCCCCACAAGTCACCCCATCTTGGATTCCCCTAGCTCTCTAGTTTTCAGAAATGCACAGGTTTGGTGGGTTTCCCTAGGTGCCGGCTGAGCTAGAGGCCAAAATCTACAGGTAGGCACTTTGCAAAAAACACCTCTGTTTTTTTAAAAAAAAATGTGATGTGTGCACGTTGCGTTTTGGGGCATTTCCTGTCGTGGGCGCTAGGCCTACCCACACAACTGAGGTATCATTTTTATTTGGAGACTTGGGGGAACGCTGGGTGGAAGGAAGTTTGTGGCTCCTCTCTGATTCCAGAACTTTCTGTCACCAAAATGTGTGGAAAATGTGTTTTTTTAGCCACATTTTGAGGTTTGCAAAGGATTCTGGGTAACAGAAACTGGTCAGAGCCCCACAAGTCACCCCATCTTGGATTCCCCTAGGTCTCTAGTTTTCAGAAATGCACAGGTTTGGTAGGTTTCCCTAGGTGCCGGCTGAGCTAGAGGCCAAAATCTACAGGTAGGCACTTTGCAAAAAACACCTCTGTTTTCTTTCAAAAAATGTGATGTGTGCACGTTGCGTTTTGGAGCATTTCCAGTCGTGGGCACTAGGCCTACCCACACAAGTGAGGTATCATTTTTATCGGGAGACTTGGGGAACGCTGGGTGGAAGGAAATTTGTGGCTCCTCTCCGATTCCAAAACTTTCTGTCACCAAAATGTGAGGAAAATGTGTTTTTTAGCCAAATTTTGAGGTTTGCAAAGGATTCTGGGTAACAAAACCTGGTCAGAGCCCCACATGTCACCCCGTCTTGGATTCCCCTAGGTCTCTAGTTTTCAAAAATGCACAGGTCTGGTAGGTTTCCCTAGGTGCCGGCTGAGCTAGAGGCCAAAATCTACAGGTAGGCACTTTGCAAAAAACACCTCTGTTTTCTTTAAAAAAATGTGATGTGTCCACGTTGCGTTTTGGGGCATTTCCTGTTGCGGGCGCTAGGCCTACCCACACAAGTGAGGTATCATTTTTATCGGGAGACTTGGGGGAACGCTGGGTGGAAGGAAATGTGTTGCTCCTCTCTGATTCCAGAACTTTCTGTCACCAAAATGTGAGGAAACTGGGGTTTTTTAGCCAAATTTTGAGGTTTGCTAAGGATTCTGGGTAACAAAACCTGGTCAGAGCCCCACAGGTCACCCCTTCTTGGATTCCCCATAGGTCTCTAGTTTTCAAAAATGCATAGGTTTGGTAGGTTTCCCTAGGTGCCGGCTGAGCTAGAGGCCAAAATCTACAGGTAGGCACTTTGCAAAAAACACCTCTGTTTTCTTTCAAAAAATGTGATGTGTCCACGTTGCATTTTGGGGCATTTCCTGTCGCGGGTGCTAGGCCTACTCACACAAGTGAGGTATCATTTTTATCGACAGACTTGGGGGAACGCTGGGTGGAAGGAAATTTGTGGCTCCTCTCTGATTCCAGAACTTTCTGTCACCAAAATGTGTGGAAAATTTGTTTTTTTAGCCACATTTTGAGGTTTGCAAAGGATTCTGGGTAACCGAACCTGGTCAGAGCCCCACAAGTCACCCCATCTTGGATTCCCCTATCTCTCTAGTTTTCAGAAATGCACAGGTTTGGTCGGTTTCCCTAGGTGCCAGCTGAGCTAGAGGCCAAAATCTACAGGTAGGCACTTTGCAAAAAACACCTCTGTTTTCTTTCAAAAAATGTGATGTGTCCACATTGCGTTTTGGGGCATTTCATGTCGCGGGCGCTAGGCCTACCCACACAAGTGAGGTATCATTTTTATCGGGAGACTTGGGGGAACGTTGGGTGGAAGGAAATTTGTGGCTCCTCTCTGATTCCAGAACTTTCTGTCACCAAAATGTGAAGAAAATGTGTTTTTTAAGCCACATTTTGAGGTTTGCAAAGGATTCTGGGTAACAGAACCTGGTCAGAGCCCCACAAGTCACCCCATCTTGGATTCCCCTATCTCTCTAGTTTTCAAAAATACACAGGTTTGGTAGGTTCCCTAGGTGCCGGCTGAGCTAGAGGCCAAAATCTACAGGTAGGCACTTTGCAAAAAACACCTCTGTTTTCTTTAAAAAAATGTGATGTGTCCACGTTGCATTTTGGGGCATTTCCTGTCGCGGGTGCTAGGCCTACTCACACAAGTGAGGTATCATTTTTATCGGCAGACTTGGGGGAACGCTGGGTGGAAGGACATTTGTGGCTCCTCGCTGATTCCAGAACTTTCTGTCACCAAAATGTGAGGAAAATGTGTTTTTTTAGCCACATTTTGAGGTTTGCAAAGGATTCTGGGTAACAGAACCTGGTCAGAGCCCCACAAGTCACCCCATCTTGGATTCCCCTAGCTCTCTAGTTTTCAGAAATGCACAGGTTTGGTAGGTTTCCCTAGGTGCCGGCTGAGCTAGAGGCCAAAATCTACAGGTAGGCACTTTGCAAAAAACACCTCTGTTTTCTTTAAAAAAAATGTGATGTGTGCACGTTGCGTTTTGGGGCATTTCCTGTCGTGGGCGCTAGGCCTACCCACACAAGTGAGGTATCATTTTTATTGGGAGACTTGGGGGAACGCTGGGTGGAAGGAAATTTGTGGCTCCTCTCTGATTCCAGAACTTTCTGTCACCAAAATGTGTGGAAAATTTGTTTTTTTAGCCACATTTTGAGGTTTGCAAAGGATTCTGGGTAACCGAACCTGGTCAGAGCCCCACAAGTCACCCCATCTTGGATTCCCCTATCTCTCTAGTTTTCAGAAATGCACAGGTTTGGTCGGTTTCCCTAGGTGCCAGCTGAGCTAGAGGCCAAAATCTACAGGTAGGCACTTTGCAAAAAACACCTCTGTTTTCTTTCAAAAAATGTGATGTGTCCACGTTGCGTTTTGGGGCATTTCCTGTCGCGGGTGCTAGGCCTACTCACACAAGTGAGGTATCTTTTTTATCGGCAGACTTGGGGGAACGCTTGGTGGAAGGACATTTGTGGCTCCTCGCTGATTCCAGAACTTTCTGTCACCAAAATGTGAGGAAAATGTGTTTTTTTAGCCACATTTTGAGGTTTGCAAAGGATTCTGGGTAACAGAACCTGGTCAGAGCCCCACAAGTCACCACATCTTGGATTCCCCTAGCTCTCTAGTTTTCAGAAATGTACAGGTTTGGTAGGTTTCCCTAGGTGCCGGCTGAGCTAGAGGCCAAAATCTACAGGTAGGCACTTTGCAAAAAACACCTCTGTTTTCTTTAAAAAAAATGTGATGTGTGCACGTTGCGTTTTGGGGCATTTCCTGTCGTGGGCGCTAGGCCTACCCACACAAGTGAGGTATCATTTTTATTGGGAGACTTGGGGGAACGCTGGGTGGAAGGACATTTGTGGCTCCTCTCTGATTCCAGAACTTTCTGTCACCAAAATGTGTGGATAATGTGTTTTTTTAGCCACATTTTGAGGTTTGCAAAGGATTCTGGGTAACAGAAACTGGTCAGAGCCCCACAAGTCACCCCATCTTGGATTCCCCTAGGTCTCTAGTTTTCAGAAATGAACAGGTTTGGTAGGTTTCCCTAGGTGCCGGCTGAGCTAGAGGCCAAAATCTACAGGTAGGCACTTTGCAAAAAACACCTCTGTTTTCTTTCAAAAAATGTGATGTGTTCACGTTGCGTTTTGGGGCATTTCCTGTTGCGGGCGCTAGGCCTACCCACACAAGTGAGGTATAATTTTTATCGGGAGACTTGGGGGAACGCTGGGTGGAAGGAAATTTGTTGCTCCTCTCTGATTCCAGAACTTTCTGTCACCAAAATGTGAGGAAAATGTGTTTTTTTAGCCAAATTTTGAGGTTTGCAAAGGATTCAGGGTAACAAAACCTGGTCAGAGCCTCACAGGTCACCCCTTCTTGGATTCCCCATAGGTCTCTAGTTTTCAAAAATGCATAGGTTTGGTAGGTTTCCCTAGGTGCCGGCTGAGCTAGAGGGCAAAATCTACATGTAGGCACTTTGCAAAAAACACCTCTGTTTTCTTTCAAAAAATGTGATGTGTCCACGTTGCGTTTTGGGGCATTTCCTGTCACGGGTGCTTGGCCTACTCACACAAGTGAGGTATCATTTTTATCGGCAGACTTGGGGGAACGCTGGGTGGAAGGAAATTTGTGGCTCCTCTCTGATTCCAGAACTTTCTGTCACCAAAATGTGTGGAAAATGTGTTTTTTTAGCCACATTTTGAGGTTTGCAAAGGATTCTGGGTAACAGAACCTGGTCAGAGCCCCACAAGTCACCCCATCTTGGATTCCCCTAGCTCTCTAGTTTTCAGAAATGCACAGGTTTGGTAGGTTTCCCTAGGTGCTAGCTGAGCTAGAGGCCAAAATCTACAGGTAGGCACTTTGCAAAAAACACCTCTGTTTTCTTTAAAAAAATGTGATGTGTCCACATTGCGTTTTGGGGCATTTCATGTCGCGGGCGCTAGGCCTACCCACACAAGTGAGGTATCATTTTTATCGGGAGACTTGGGGGAACGTTGGGTGGAAGGAAATTTGTGGCTCCTCTCTGATTTCAGAACTTTCTGTCACCAAAATGTGAAGAAAATGTGTTTTTTTAGCCACATATTGAGGTTTGCAAAGGATTCTGGGTAACAGAACCTGGTCAGAGCCCCACAAGTCACCCCATCTTGGATTCCCCTAGCTCTCTAGTTTTCAGAAATGCATAGGTTTGGTAGGTTTCCCTAGGTGCCAGCTGAGCTAGAGGCCAAAATCTGCAGGTAGGCACTTTGCAAAAAACGCCTCTGTTTTCTTTAAAAAAATGTGATGTGTCCACGTTGCGTTTTGGGGCATTTCCTGTCGTGGGCGCTAGGCCTACCCACACAAGTGAGGTATCATTTTTATTGGTAGACTTGGGGGAACGCTGGGTGGAAGGAAATTCGTGGCTCCTCTCTGATTCCAGAACTTTCTGTCACCAAAATGTGTGGAAAATTTGTTTTTTTAGCCACATTTTGAGGTTTGCAAAGGATTCTGGGGAACCGAACCTGGTCAGAGCCCCACAAGTCACCCCATCTTGGATTCCCCTATCTCTCTAGTTTTCAGAAATGCACAGGTTTGGTCGGTTTCCCTAGGTGCCAGCTGAGCTAGAGGCCAAAATCAACAGGTAGGCACTTTGCAAAAAACACCTCTGTTTTCTTTCAAAAAATGTGATGTGTCCACATTGCGTTTTGGGGCATTTCATGTCGCGGGCGCTAGGCCTACCCACACAAGTGAGGTATCATTTGTATCGGGAGACTTGGGGGAACTTTGGGTGGAAGGAAATTTGTGGCTCCTCTCTGATTCCAGAACTTTCTGTCACCAAAATGTGAAGAAAATGTGATTTTTAAGCCACATTTTGAGGTTTGCAAAGGATTCTGGGTAACAGAACCTGGTCAGAGCCCCACAAGTCACCCCATCTTGGATTCCCCTATCTCTCTAGTTTTCAAAAATACACAGGTTAGGTAGGTTCCCTAGGTGCCGGCTGAGCTAGAGGCCAAAATCTACAGGTAGGCACTTTGCAAAAAACACCTCTGTTTTCTTTCAAAAAATGTGATGTGTCCACGTTGTGTTTTGGGGCATTTCCTGTCGCGGGTGCTAGGCCTACTCACACAAGTGAGGTATCATTTTTATCGGCAGACTTGGGGGAACGCTGGGTGGAAGGATATTTGTGGCTCCTCGCTGATTCCAGAACTTTCTGTCACCAAAATGTGTGGAAAATTTGTTTTTTTAGCCACATTTTGAGGTTTGCAAAGGATTCTGGGTAACCGAACCTGGTCAGAGCCCCACAAGTCACCCCATCTTGGATTCCCCTATCTCTCTAGTTTTCAGAAATGCACAGGTTTGGTCGGTTTCCCTAGGTGCCAGCTGAGCTAGAGGCCAAAATCTACAGGTAGTCACTTTGCAAAAAACACCTCTGTTTTCTTTCAAAAAATGTGATGTGTCCACATTGCGTTTTGGGGCATTTCATGTCGCGGGCGCTAGGCCTACCCACACAAAAGAGGTATCATTTTTATCGGGAGACTTGGGGGAACGCTGGGTGGAAGGAAATTCGTGGCTCCTCTCTGATTCCAGAACTTTCTGTCACCAAAATGTGTGGATAATGTGTTTTTTTAGCCACATTTTGAGGTTTGCAAAGGATTCTGGGTAACAGAAACTGGTCAGAGCCCCACAAGTCACCCCATCTTGGATTCCCCTAGGTCTCTAGTTTTCAGAAATGAACAGGTTTGGTAGGTTTCCCTAGGTGCCGGCTGAGCTAGAGGCCAAAATCTACAGGTAGGCACTTTGCAAAAAACACCTCTGTTTTCTTTCAAAAAATGTGATGTGTTCACGTTGCGTTTTGGGGCATTTCCTGTTGCGGGCGCTAGGCCTACCCACACAAGTGAGGTATAATTTTTATCGGGAGACTTGGGGGAACGCTGGGTGGAAGGAAATTTGTTGCTCCTCTCTGATTCCAGAACTTTCTGTCACCAAAATGTGAGGAAAATGTGTTTTTTTAGCCAAATTTTGAGGTTTGCAAAGGATTCTGGGTAACAAAACCTGGTCAGAGCCTCACAGGTCACCCCTTCTTGGATTCCCCATAGGTCTCTAGTTTTCAAAAATGCATAGGTTTGGTAGGTTTCCCTAGGTGCCGGCTGAGCTAGAGGGCAAAATCTACATGTAGGCACTTTGCAAAAAACACCTCTGTTTTCTTTCAAAAAATGTGATGTGTCCACGTTGCGTTTTGGGGCATTTCCTGTCACGGGTGCTTGGCCTACTCACACAAGTGAGGTATCATTTTTATCGGCAGACTTGGGGGAACGCTGGGTGGAAGGAAATTTGTGGCTCCTCTCTGATTCCAGAACTTTCTGTCACCAAAATGTGTGGAAAATGTGTTTTTTTAGCCACATTTTGAGGTTTGCAAAGGATTCTGGGTAACAGAACCTGGTCAGAGCCCCACAAGTCACCCCATCTTGGATTCCCCTAGCTCTCTAGTTTTCAGAAATGAACAGGTTTGGTAGGTTTCCCTAGGTGCCAGCTGAGCTAGAGGCCAAAATCTACAAGTAGGCACTTTGCAAAAAACACCTCTGTTTTCTTTAAAAAAATGTGATGTGGCCACATTGCGTTTTGGGGCATTTCATGTCGCGGGCGCTAGGCCTACCCACACAAGTGAGGTATCATTTTTATCGGGAGACTTGGGGGAACGTTGGGTGGAAGGAAATTTGTGGCTCCTCTCTGATTTCAGAACTTTCTGTCACCAAAATGTGAAGAATATGTGTTTTTTTAGCCACATATTGAGGTTTGCAAAGGATTCTGGGTAACAGAACCTGGTCAGAGCCCCACAAGTCACCCCATCTTGGATTCCCCTAGCTCTCTAGTTTTCAGAAATGCATAGGTTTGGTAGGTTTCCCTAGGTGCCAGCTGAGCTAGAGGCCAAAATCTGCAGGTAGGCACTTTGCAAAAAACGCCTCTGTTTTCTTTAAAAAAATGTGATGTGTCCACGTTGCGTTTTGGGGCATTTCCTGTCGTGGGCGCTAGGCCTACCCACACAAGTGAGGTATCATTTTTATTGGTAGACTTGGGGGAACGCTGGGTGGAAGGAAATTCGTGGCTCCTCTCTGATTCCAGAACTTTCTGTCACCAAAATGTGTGGAAAATTTGTTTTTTTAGCCACATTTTTAGGTTTGCAAAGGATTCTGGGGAACCGAACCTGGTCAGAGCCCCACAAGTCACCCCATCTTGGATTCCCCTATCTCTCTAGTTTTCAGAAATGCACAGGTTTGGTCGGTTTCCCTAGGTGCCAGCTGAGCTAGAGGCCAAAATCAACAGGTAGGCACTTTGCAAAAAACACCTCTGTTTTCTTTCAAAAAATGTGATGTGTCCACATTGCGTTTTGGGGCATTTCATGTCGCGGGCGCTAGGCCTACCCACACAAGTGAGGTATCATTTGTATCGGGAGACTTGGGGGAACTTTGGGTGGAAGGAAATTTGTGGCTCCTCTCTGATTCCAGAACTTTCTGTCACCAAAATGTGAAGAAAATGTGATTTTTAAGCCACATTTTGAGGTTTGCAAAGGATTCTGGGTAACAGAACCTGGTCAGAGCCCCACAAGTCACCCCATCTTGGATTCCCCTATCTCTCTAGTTTTCAAAAATACACAGGTTAGGTAGGTTCCCTAGGTGCCGGCTGAGCTAGAGGCCAAAATCTACAGGTAGGCACTTTGCAAAAAACACCTCTGTTTTCTTTCAAAAAATGTGATGTGTCCACGTTGTGTTTTGGGGCATTTCCTGTCGCGGGTGCTAGGCCTACTCACACAAGTGAGGTATCATTTTTATCGGCAGACTTGGGGGAACGCTGGGTGGAAGGATATTTGTGGCTCCTCGCTGATTCCAGAACTTTCTGTCACCAAAATGTGTGGAAAATTTGTTTTTTTAGCCACATTTTGAGGTTTGCAAAGGATTCTGGGTAACCGAACCTGGTCAGAGCCCCACAAGTCACCCCATCTTGGATTCCCCTATCTCTCTAGTTTTCAGAAATGCACAGGTTTGGTCGGTTTCCCTAGGTGCCAGCTGAGCTAGAGGCCAAAATCTACAGGTAGTCACTTTGCAAAAAACACCTCTGTTTTCTTTCAAAAAATGTGATGTGTCCACATTGCGTTTTGGGGCATTTCATGTCGCGGGCGCTAGGCCTACCCACACAAAAGAGGTATCATTTTTATCGGGAGACTTGGGGGAACGCTGGGTGGAAGGAAATTCGTGGCTCCTCTCTGATTCCAGAACTTTCTGTCACCAAAATGTGTGGATAATGTGTTTTTTTAGCCACATTTTGAGGTTTGCAAAGGATTCTGGGTAACAGAAACTGGTCAGAGCCCCACAAGTCACCCCATCTTGGATTCCCCTAGGTCTCTAGTTTTCAGAAATGAACAGGTTTGGTAGGTTTCCCTAGGTGCCGGCTGAGCTAGAGGCCAAAATCTACAGGTAGGCACTTTGCAAAAAACACCTCTGTTTTCTTTCAAAAAATGTGATGTGTTCACGTTGCGTTTTGGGGCATTTCCTGTTGCGGGCGCTAGGCCTACCCACACAAGTGAGGTATAATTTTTATCGGGAGACTTGGGGGAACGCTGGGTGGAAGGAAATTTGTTGCTCCTCTCTGATTCCAGAACTTTCTGTCACCAAAATGTGAGGAAAATGTGTTTTTTTAGCCAAATTTTGAGGTTTGCAAAGGATTCTGGGTAACAAAACCTGGTCAGAGCCTCACAGGTCACCCCTTCTTGGATTCCCCATAGGTCTCTAGTTTTCAAAAATGCATAGGTTTGGTAGGTTTCCCTAGGTGCCGGCTGAGCTAGAGGGCAAAATCTACATGTAGGCACTTTGCAAAAAACACCTCTGTTTTCTTTCAAAAAATGTGATGTGTCCACGTTGCGTTTTGGGGCATTTCCTGTCACGGGTGCTTGGCCTACTCACACAAGTGAGGTATCATTTTTATCGGCAGACTTGGGGGAACGCTGGGTGGAAGGAAATTTGTGGCTCCTCTCTGATTCCAGAACTTTCTGTCACCAAAATGTGTGGAAAATGTGTTTTTTTAGCCACATTTTGAGGTTTGCAAAGGATTCTGGGTAACAGAACCTGGTCAGAGCCCCACAAGTCACCCCATCTTGGATTCCCCTAGCTCTCTAGTTTTCAGAAATGAACAGGTTTGGTAGGTTTCCCTAGGTGCCAGCTGAGCTAGAGGCCAAAATCTACAAGTAGGCACTTTGCAAAAAACACCTCTGTTTTCTTTAAAAAAATGTGATGTGGCCACATTGCGTTTTGGGGCATTTCATGTCGCGGGCGCTAGGCCTACCCACACAAGTGAGGTATCATTTTTATCGGGAGACTTGGGGGAACGTTGGGTGGAAGGAAATTTGTGGCTCCTCTCTGATTTCAGAACTTTCTGTCACCAAAATGTGAAGAATATGTGTTTTTTTAGCCACATATTGAGGTTTGCAAAGGATTCTGGGTAACAGAACCTGGTCAGAGCCCCACAAGTCACCCCATCTTGGATTCCCCTAGCTCTCTAGTTTTCAGAAATGCATAGGTTTGGTAGGTTTCCCTAGGTGCCAGCTGAGCTAGAGGCCAAAATCTGCAGGTAGGCACTTTGCAAAAAACGCCTCTGTTTTCTTTAAAAAAATGTGATGTGTCCACGTTGCGTTTTGGGGCATTTCCTGTCGTGGGCGCTAGGCCTACCCACACAAGTGAGGTATCATTTTTATTGGGAGACTTGGGGGAACGCTGGGTGGAAGGAAATTCGTGGCTCCTCTCTGATTCCAGAACTTTCTGTCACCAAAATGTGTGGAAAATTTGTTTTTTTAGCCACATTTTGAGGTTTGCAAAGGATTCTGGGTAACCGAACCTGGTCAGAGCCCCACAAGTCACCCCATCTTGGATTCCCCTATCTCTCTAGTTTTCAGAAATGCACAGGTTTGGTCGGTTTCCCTAGGTGCCAGCTGAGCTAGAGGCCAAAATCAACAGGTAGGCACTTTGCAAAAAACACCTCTGTTTTCTTTAAAAAAATGTGATGTGTCCACATTGCGTTTTGGGGCATTTCATGTCGCGGGCGCTAGGCCTACCCACACAAGTGAGGTATCATTTTTATCGGGAGACTTGGGGGAACGTTGGGTGGAAGGAAATTTGTGGCTCCTCTCTGATTCCAGAACTTTCTGTCACCAAAATGTGAAGAAAATGTGATTTTTAAGCCACATTTTGAGGTTTGCAAAGGATTCTGGGTAACAGAACCTGGCCAGAGCCCCACAAGTCACCCCATCTTGGATTCCCCTATCTCTCTAGTTTTCAAAAATACACAGGTTTGGTAGGTTCCCTAGGTGCCGGCTGAGCTAGAGGCCAAAATCTACAGGTAGGCACTTTGCAAAAAACACCTCTGTTTTCTTTCAAAAAATGTGATGTGTCCACGTTGTGTTTTGGGGCATTTCCTGTCGCGGGTGCTAGGCCTACTCCCACAAGTGAGGTATCATTTTTATCGGCAGACTTGGGGGAACGCTGGGTGGAAGGATATTTGTGGCTCCTCGCTGATTCCAGAACTTTCTGTCACCAAAATGTGAGGAAAATGTGTTTTTTTAGCCACATTTTGAGGTTTGCAAAGGATTCTGGGTAACAGAACCTGGTCAGAGCCCCACAAGTCACCCCATCTTGGATTCCCCTAGCTCTCTAGTTTTCAGAAATGCACAGGTTTGGTAGGTTTCCCTAGGTGCCGGCTGAGCTAGAGGCCAAAATCTACAGGTAGGCACTTTGCAAAAAACACCTCTGTTTTCTTTAAAAAAAATGTGATGTGTGCACGTTGCGTTTTGGGGCATTTCCTGTCGTGGGCGCTAGGCCTACCCACACAAGTGAGGTTTCATTTTTATTCGGAGACTTGGGGGAACGCTGGGTGGAAGGAAATTTGTGGCTCCTCTCTGATTCCAGAACTTTCTGTCACCAAAATGTGTGGAAAATGTGTTTTTTTAGCCACATTTTGAGGTTTGCAAAGGATTCTGTGAAACAGAAACTGGTCAGAGCCCCACAAGTCACCCCATCTTGGATTCCCCTAGGTCTCTAGTTTTCAGAAATGAACAGATTTGGTAGGTTTCCCTAGGTGCCGGCTGAGCTAGAGGCCAAAATCTACAGGTAGGCACTTTGCAAAAAACACCTCTGTTTTCTTTCAAAAAATGTGATGTGTTCACGTTGCGTTTTGGGGCATTTCCTGTTGTGGGCGCTAGGCCTACCCACACAAGTGAGGTATAATTTTTATCGGGAGACTTGGGGGAACGCTGGGTGGAAGGAAATTTGTTGCTCCTCTCTGATTCCAGAACTTTCTGTCACCAAAATGTGAGGAAAATGTGTTTTTTAGCCAAATTTTGAGGTTTGCAAAGGATTCTGGGTAACAAAACCTGGTCAGAGCCTCACAGGTCACCCCTTCTTGGATTCCTCATAGGTCTCTAGTTTTCAAAAATGCATAGGTTTGGTAGGTTTCCCTAGGTGCCGGCTGAGCTAGAGGCCAAAATCTACATGTAGGCACTTTGCAAAAAACACCTCTGTTTTCTTTCAAAAAATGTGATGTGCCCACGTTGCGTTTTGGGGCATTTCCTGTCACGGGTGCTAGGCCTACTCACACAAGTGAGGTATCATTTTTATCGGCAGACTTGGGGGAACGCTGGGTGGAAGGACATTTGTGGCTCCTCTCTGATTCCAGAACTTTCTGTCACCAAAATGTGTGGAAAATGTGTTTTTTTAGCCACATTTTGAGGTTTGCAAAGGATTCTGGGTAACAGAACCTGGTCAGAGCCCCACAAGTCACCCCATCTTGGATTCCCCTAGCTCTCTAGTTTTCAGAAATGCACAGGTTTGGTAGGTTTCCCTAGGTGCCAGCTGAGCTAGAGGCCAAAATCTACAGGTAGGCACTTTGCAAAAAACACCTCTGTTTTCTTTAAAAAAATGTGATGTGTCCACATTGCGTTTTGGGGCATTTCATGTCGCGGGCGCTAGGCCTACCCACACAAGTGAGGTATCATTTTTATCGGGAGACTTGGGGGAACGTTGGGTGGAAGGAAATTTGTGGCTCCTCTCTGATTTAAGAACTTTCTGTCACCAAAATGTGAAGAAAATGTGTTTTTTTAGCCACATATTGAGGTTTGCAAAGGATTCTGGGTAACAGAACCTGGTCAGAGCCCCACAAGTCACCCCATCTTGGATTCCCCTAGCTCTCTAGTTTTCAGAAATGCATAGGTTTGGTAGGTTTCCCTAGGTGCCAGCTGAGCTAGAGGCCAAAATCTGCAGGTAGGCACTTTGCAAAAAACGCCTCTGTTTTCTTTCAAAAAATGTGATGTGTCCACGTTGCGTTTTGGGGCATTTCCTGTCGCGGGCGCTAGGCCTACCCACACAAGTGAGGTATAATTTTCATCGTGAGACTTGGGGGAACGCTGGGTGGAAGGAAATTTGTTGCTCCTCTCTGATTCCAGAACTTTCTGTCACCAAAATGTGAGGAAAATGTGTTTTTTTAGCCAAATTTTGAGGTTTGCAAAGGATTCTGGGTAACAAAACCTGGTCAGAGCCCCACAGGTCACCCCTTCTTGGATTCCCAATAGGTCTCTAGTTTTCAAAAATGCATAGGTTTGGTAGGTTTCCCTAGGTGACGGCTGAGCTAGAGGCCAAAATCTACAGGTAGGCACTTTGCAAAAAACACCTCTGTTTTCTTTAAAAAAATGTGATGTGTCCACGTTGCGTTTTGGGGCATTTCCTGTCGCGGGTGCTAGGCCTACTCACACAAGTGAGGTATCATTTTTATCGGCAGACTTGGGGGAACGCTGGGTGGAAGGAAATTTGTGGCTCCTCTCTGATTCCAGAATTTTCTGTCACCAAAATGTGTGGGAAATGTGTTTTTTTTAGCCACATTTTGAGGTTTGCAAAGGATTCTGGGTAACAGAACCTGGTCAGAACCCCACAAGTCACCCCATCTTGGATTCCCCTAGCTCTCTAGTTTTCAGAAATGCACAGGTTTGGTAGGTTTCCCTAGGTGCCAGCTGAGCTAGAGGCCAAAATCTACAGGTAGGCACTTTGCAAAAAACACCTCTGTTTTCTTTAAAAAAATGTGATGTGTCCACATTGCGTTTTGGGGCATTTCATGTCGCGGGCGCTAGGCCTACCCATACAAGTGAGGTATCATTTTTATCGGGAGACTTGGGGGGACATTGGGTGGAAGGAAATTTGTGGCTCCTCTCTGATTCCAGAACTTTCTGTCACCAAAATGTGAAGAAAATGTGTTTTTTTAGCCACATTTTGAGGTTTGCAAAGGATTCTGGGTAACAGAACCTGGTCAGAGCCCCACAAGTCACCCCATCTTGGATTCCCCTAGGTGTCTAGTTTTCAAAAATGCACAGATTTGGTAGGTTTCCCTAGGTGCCGGTTGAGCTAGAGGCCAAAATCTACAGGTAGGCACTTTGCAAAAAACACCTCTGTTTTCTTTCAAAAAATGTGATGTGTCCACGTTGCGTTTTGGGGCATTTCCTGTCGCGGGTGCTAGGCCTACTCACACAAGTGAGGTATCATTTTTATCGGCAGACTTGGGGGAACGCTGGGTGGAAGGACATTTGTGGCTCCTCTCTGATTCCAGAACTTTCTGTCACCAAAATGTGAGGAAAATGTGTTTTTTTTAGCCACATTTTGAGGTTTGCAAAGGATTCTGGGTAACAGAACCTGGTCAGAGCCCCACAAGTCACCCCATCTTGGATTCCCCTAGCTCTCTAGTTTTCAGAAATGCACAGGTTTGGTGGGTTTCCCTAGGTGCCGGCTGAGCTAGAGGCCAAAATCTACAAGTAGGCACTTTGCAAAAAACACCTCTGTTTTCTTTAAAAAAAATGTGATGTGTGCACGTTGCGTTTTGGGGCATTTCCTGTCGTGGGCGCTAGGCCTACCCACACAACTGAGGTATAATTTTTATTTGGAGACTTGGGGGAACGCTGGGTGGAAGGAAATTTGTGGCTCCTCTCTGATTCCAGAACTTTCTGTCACCAAAATGTGTGGATAATGTGTTTTTTTAGCCACATTTTGAGGTTTGCAAAGGATTCTGGGTAACAGAAACTGGTGAGAGCCCCACAAGTCACCCCATCTTGGATTCCCCTAGGTCTCTAGTTTTCAGAAATGCACAGGTTTGGTAGGTTTCCCTAGGTGCCGGCTGAGCTAGAGGCCAAAATCTACAGGTAGGCACTTTGCAAAAAACACCTCTGTTTTCTTTCAAAAAATGTGATGTGTGCACGTTGCGTTTTGGAGCATTTCCAGTCGTGGGCACTAGGCCTACCCACACAAGTGAGGTATCATTTTTATCGGGAGACTTGGGGAACGCTGGGTGGAAGGAAATTTGTGGCTCCTCTCCGATTCCAAAACTTTCTGTCACCAAAATGTGAGGAAAATGTGTTTTTTTAGCCAAATTTTGAGGTTTGCAAAGGATTCTGGGTAACAAAACCTGGTCAGAGCCCCACATGTCACCCCGTCTTGGATTCCCCTAGGTCTCTAGTTTTCAAAAATGCACAAGTCTGGTAAGTTTCTCTAGGTGCCGGCTGAGCTAGAGGCCAAAATCTACAGGTAGGCACTTTGCAAAAAACACCTCTGTTTTCTTTAAAAAAATGTGATGTGTCCACGTTGCGTTTTGGGGCATCTCCTGTTGCGGGCGCTAGGCCTACCCACACAAGTGAGGTATCATTTTTATCGGGAGACTTGGGGGAACGCTGGGTGGAAGGAAATGTGTTGCTCCTCTCTGATTCCAGAACTTTCTGTCACCAAAATGTGAGGAAACTGGGGTTTTTTAGCCAAATTTTGAGGTTTGCTAAGGATTCTGGGAACAAAACCTGGTCAGAGCCCCACAGGTCACCCCTTCTTGGATTCCCCATAGGTCTCTAGTTTTCAAAAATGCATAGGTTTGGTAGGTTTCCCTAGGTGCCGGCTGAGCTAGAGGCCAAAATCTACAGGTAGGCACTTTGCAAAAAACACCTCTGTTTTCTTTCAAAAAATGTGATGTGTCCACGTTGCGTTTTGGGGCACTTCCTGTCGCGGGTGCTAGGCCTACTCACACAAGTGAGGTATCATTTTTATCGGCAGACTTGGGGGAACGCTGGGTGGAAGGACATTTGTGGCTCCTCTCTGATTCCAGAACTTTCTGTCACCAAAATGTGAGGAAAATGTGTTTTTTTAGCCACATTTTGAGGTTTGCAAAGGATTCTGGGTAACAGAACCTGGTCAGAGCCCCACAAGTCACCCCATCTTGGATTCCCCTAGCTCTCTAGTTTTCAGAAATGCACAGGTTTGGTAGGTTTCCCTAGGTGCCGGCTGAGCTAGAGGCCAAAATCTACAGGTAGGCACTTTACAAAAAACACCTCTGTTTTCTTTCAAAAAATGTGATGTGTGCACGTTTAGTTTTGGGGCATTTCCTGTCGTGGGCGCTAGGCCTACCCACACAAGTGAGGTATCATTTTTATCGGGAGACTTGGGGGAACGCTGGGTGGAAGGAAATCTGTTGCTCCTCTCTGATTCCAGAAATTTCTGTCACCAAAATGTGAGGAAAATGTGTTTTTTTAGCCAAATTTTGAGGTTTGCAAAGGATTCTGGGTAACAAAACCTGGTCAGAACCCCACATGTCACCCCGTCTTGGATTCCCCTAGGTCTCTAGTTTTCAAAAATGCACAGGTCTGGTAGGTTTCCCTAGGTGCCGGCTGAGCTAGAGGCCAAAATCTACAGGTAGGCACTTTGCAAAAAACACCTCTGTTTTCTTTAAAAAAAATGTGATGTGTCCACGTTGCGTTTTGGGGCATTTCCTGTTGCGGGCGCTAGGCCTACCCACACAAGTGAGGTATCATTTTTATCGGGAGACTTGGGGGAACGCTGGGTGGAAGGAAATTTGTTGCTCCTCTCTGATTCCAGAACTTTCTGTCACCAAAATGTGAGGAAAATGGGGTTTTTTAGCCAAATTTTGAGGTTTGCTAAGGATTCTGGGTAACAAAACCTGGTCAGAGCCCCACAGGTCACCCCTTCTTGGATTCCCCATAGGTCTCTAGTTTTCAAAAATGCATAGGTTTGGTAGGTTTCCCTAGGTGCCGGCTGAGCTAGAGGCCAAAATCTACAGGTAGGCACTTTGCAAAAAACACCTCTGTTTTCTTTCAAAAAATGTGATGTGTCCACGTTGCGTTTTGGGGCATTTCCTGTCGCGGGTGCTAGGCCTACTCACACAAGTGAGGTATCATTTTTATCGGCAGACTTGGGGGAACGCTGGGTGGAAGGAAATTTGTGGCTCCTCTCTGATTCCAGAACTTTCTGTCACCAAAATGTGTGGAAAATTTGTTTTTTTAGCCACATTTTGAGGTTTGCAAAGGATTCTGGGTAACAGAACCTGGTCAGAGCCCCACAAGTCACCCCATCTTGGATTCCCCTATCTCTCTAGTTTTCAGAAATGCACAGGTTTGGTCGGTTTCCCTAGGTGCCAGCTGAGCTAGAGGCCAAAATCTACAGGTAGGCACTTTGCAAAAAACACCTCTGTTTTCTTTCAAAAAATTTGATGTGTCCACATTGCGTTTTGGGGCATTTCATGTCGCGGGCGCTAGGCCTACCCACACAAGTGAGGTATCATTTTTATCGGGAGACTTGGGGGAACGTTGGGTGGAAGGAAATTTGTGGCTCCTCTCTGATTCCAGAACTTTCTGTCACCAAAATGTGAAGAAAATGTGTTTTTTAAGCCACATTTTGAGGTTTGCAAAGGATTCTGGGTAACAGAACCTGGTCAGAGCCCCACAAGTCACCCCATCTTGGATTCCCCTATCTCTCTAGTTTTCAGAAATACACAGGTTTGGTAGGTTTCCCTAGGTGCCAGCTGAGCTAGAGGCCAAAATCTGCAGGTAGGCACTTTGCAAAAATTGCCTCTGTTTTCTTTAAAAAAATGTGATGTGTCCACGTTGCGTTTTGGGGCATTTCCTGTCGCGGGCGCTAGGCCTACCCACACAAGTGAGGTATAATTTTCATCGTGAGATTTGGGGGAACGCTGGGTGGAAGGAAATTTGTTGCTCCTCTCTGATTCCAGAACTTTCTGTCACCAAAATGTGAGGAAAATGTGTTTTTTTAGCCAAATTTTGAGGTTTGCAAAGGATTCTGGGTAACAAAACCTGGTCAGAGCCCCACAGGTCACCCCTTCTTGGATTCCCAATAGGTCTCTAGTTTTCAAAAATGCATAGGTTTGGTAGGTTTCCCTAGGTGACGGCTGAGCTAGAGGCCAAAATCTACAGGTAGGCACTTTGCAAAAAACACCTCTGTTTTCTTTAAAAAAATGTGATGTGTCCACGTTGCGTTTTGGGGCATTTCCTGTCGCGGGTGCTAGGCCTACTCACACAAGTGAGGTATCATTTTTATCGGCAGACTTGGGGGAACGCTGGGTGGAAGGAAATTTGTGGCTCCTCTCTGATTCCAGAACTTTCTGTCACCAAAATGTGTGGAAAATTTGTTTTTTTAGCCACATTTTGAGGTTTGCAAAGGATTCTGGGTAACAGAACCTGGTCAGAGCCCCACAAGTCACCCCATCTTGGATTCCCCTATCTCTCTAGTTTTCAGAAATGCACAGGTTTGGTCGGTTTCCCTAGGTGCCAGCTGAGCTAGAGGCCAAAATCTACAGGTAGGCACTTTGCAAAAAATACCTCTGTTTTCTTTCAAAAAATTTGATGTGTCCACATTGCGTTTTGGGGCATTTCATGTCGCGGGCGCTAGGCCTACCCACACAAGTGAGGTATCATTTTTATCGGGAGACTTGGGGGAACGTTGGGTGGAAGGAAATTTGTGGCTCCTCTCTGATTCCAGAACTTTCTGTCACCAAAATGTGAAGAAAATGTGTTTTTTAAGCCACATTTTGAGGTTTGCAAAGGATTCTGGGTAACAGAACCTGGTCAGAGCCCCACAAGTCACCCCATCTTGGATTCCCCTATCTCTCTAGTTTTCAAAAATACACAGGTTTGGTAGGTTTCCCTAGGTGCCAGCTGAGCTAGAGGCCAAAATCTGCAGGTAGGCACTTTGCAAAAAACGCCTCTGTTTTCTTTAAAAAAATGTGATGTGTCCACGTTGCGTTTTGGGGCATTTCCTGTCGCGGGTGCTAGGCCTACTCACACAAGTGAGGTATCATTTTTATCGGCAGACTTGGGGGAACGCTGGGTGGAAGGACATTTGTGGCTCCTCTCTGATTCCAGAACTTTCTGTCACCAAAATGTGAGGAAAATGTGTTTTTTTAGCCACATTTTGAGGTTTGCAAAGGATTCTGGGTAACAGAACCTGGTCAGAGCCCCACAAGTCACCCCATCTTGGATTCCCCTAGCTCTCTAGTTTTCAGAAATGCACAGGTTTGGTAGGTTTCCCTAGGTGCCGGCTGAGCTAGAGGCCAAAATCTACAGGTAGGCACTTTACAAAAAACACCTCTGTTTTCTTTCAAAATATGTGATGTGTGCACGTTGCGTTTTGGGGCAGTTCCTGTCGCGGGCGCTAGGCCTACCCACACAAGTGAGGTATCATTTTTATCGGCAGACTTGGGGGAACGCTGGGTGGAAGGAAATTTGTGGCTCCTCTCTGATTCCAGAACTTTCTGTCACCAAAATGTGTGGAAAATTTGTTTTTTTAGCCACATTTTGAGGTTTGCAAAGGATTCTGGGTAACAGAACCTGGTCAGAGCCCCACAAGTCACCCCATCTTGGATTCCCCTATCTCTCTAGTTTTCAGAAATGCACAGGTTTGGTCGGTTTCCCTAGGTGCCAGCTGAGCTAGAGGCCAAAATCTACAGGTAGGCACTTTGCAAAAAACACCTCTGTTTTCTTTCAAAAAATTTGATGTGTCCACATTGCGTTTTGGGGCATTTCATGTCGCGGGCGCTAGGCCTACCCACACAAGTGAGGTATCATTTTTATCGGGAGACTTGGGGGAACGTTGGGTGGAAGGAAATTTGTGGCTCCTCTCTGATTCCAGAACTTTCTGTCACCAAAATGTGAAGAAAATGTGTTTTTTAAGCCACATTTTGAGGTTTGCAAAGGATTCTGGGTAACAGAACCTGGTCAGAGCCCCACAAGTCACCCCATCTTGGATTCCCCTATCTCTCTAGTTTTCAAAAATACACAGGTTTGGTAGGTTTCCCTAGGTGCCAGCTGAGCTAGAGGCCAAAATCTGCAGGTAGGCACTTTGCAAAAAACGCCTCTGTTTTCTTTAAAAAAATGTGATGTGTCCACGTTGCGTTTTGGGGCATTTCCTGTCGCGGGTGCTAGGCCTACTCACACAAGTGAGGTATCATTTTTATCGGCAGACTTGGGGGAACGCTGGGTGGAAGGACATTTGTGGCTCCTCTCTGATTCCAGAACTTTCTGTCACCAAAATGTGAGGAAAATGTGTTTTTTTAGCCACATTTTGAGGTTTGCAAAGGATTCTGGGTAACAGAACCTGGTCAGAGCCCCACAAGTCACCCCATCTTGGATTCCCCTAGCTCTCTAGTTTTCAGAAATGCACAGGTTTGGTAGGTTTCCCTAGGTGCCGGCTGAGCTAGAGGCCAAAATCTACAGGTAGGCACTTTACAAAAAACACCTCTGTTTTCTTTCAAAAAATGTGATGTGTGCACGTTTAGTTTTGGGGCATTTCCTGTCGTGGGCGCTAGGCCTACCCACACAAGTGAGGTATCATTTTTATCGGGAGACTTGGGGGAACGCTGGGTGGAAGGAAATCTGTTGCTCCTCTCTGATTCCAGAACTTTCTGTCACCAAAATGTGAGGAAAATGTGTTTTTTTAGCCAAATTTTGAGGTTTGCAAAGGATTCTGGGTAACAAAACCTGGTCAGAACCCCACATGTCACCCCGTCTTGGATTCCCCTAGGTCTCTAGTTTTCAAAAATGCACAGGTCTGGTAGGTTTCCCTAGGTGCCGGCTGAGCTAGAGGCCAAAATCTACAGGTAGGCACTTTGCAAAAAACACCTCTGTTTTCTTTAAAAAAAATGTGATGTGTCCACGTTGCGTTTTGGGGCATTTCCTGTTGCGGGCGCTAGGCCTACCCACACAAGTGAGGTATCATTTTTATCGGGAGACTTGGGGGAACGCTGGGTGGAAGGAAATTTGTTGCTCCTCTCTGATTCCAGAACTTTCTGTCACCAAAATGTGAGGAAAATGGGTTTTTTTAGCCAAATTTTGAGGTTTGCTAAGGATTCTGGGTAACAAAACCTGGTCAGAGCCCCACAGGTCACCCCTTCTTGGATTCCCCATAGGTCTCTAGTTTTAAAAAATGCATAGGTTTGGTAGGTTTCCCTAGGTGCCGGCTGAGCTAGAGGCCAAAATCTACAGGTAGGCACTTTGCAAAAAACACCTCTGTTTTCTTTCAAAAAATGTGATGTGTCCACGTTGCGTTTTGGGGCATTTCCTGTCGCGGGTGCTAGGCCTACTCACACAAGTGAGGTATCATTTTTATCGGCAGACTTGGGGGAACGCTGGGTGGAAGGAAATTTGTGGCTCCTCTCTGATTCCAGAACTTTCTGTCACCAAAATGTGTGGAAAATTTGTTTTTTTAGCCACATTTTGAGGTTTGCAAAGGATTCTGGGTAACAGAACCTGGTCAGAGCCCCACAAGTCACCGCATCTTGGATTCCCCTATCTCTCTAGTTTTCAGAAATGCACAGGTTTGGTCGGTTTCCCTAGGTGCCAGCTGAGCTAGAGGCCAAAATCTACAGGTAGGCACTTTGCAAAAAACACCTCTGTTTTCTTTAAAAAAATTTGATGTGTCCACATTGCGTTTTGGGGCATTTCATGTCGCGGGCGCTAGGCCTACCCACACAAGTGAGGTATCATTTTTATCGGGAGACTTGGGGGAACGTTGGGTGGAAGGAAATTTGTGGCTCCTCTCTGATTCCAGAACTTTCTGTCACCAAAATGTGAAGAAAATGTGTTTTTTAAGCCACATTTTGAGGTTTGCAAAGGATTCTGGGTAACAGAACCTGGTCAGAGCCCCACAAGTCACCCCATCTTGGATTCCCCTATCTCTCTAGTTTTCAGAAATACACAGGTTTGGTAGGTTTCCCTAGGTGCCAGCTGAGCTAGAGGCCAAAATCTGCAGGTAGGCACTTTGCAAAATTGCCTCTGTTTTCTTTAAAAAAATGTGATGTGTCCACGTTGCGTTTTGGGGCATTTCCTGTCGCGGGCGCTAGGCCTACCCACACAAGTGAGGTATAATTTTCATCGTGAGATTTGGGGGAACGCTGGGTGGAAGGAAATTTGTTGCTCCTCTCTGATTCCAGAACTTTCTGTCACCAAAATGTGAGGAAAATGTGTTTTTTTAGCCAAATTTTGAGGTTTGCAAAGGATTCTGGGTAACAAAACCTGGTCAGAGCCCCACAGGTCACCCCTTCTTGGATTCCCAATAGGTCTCTAGTTTTCAAAAATGCATAGGTTTGGTAGGTTTCCCTAGGTGACGGCTGAGCTAGAGGCCAAAATCTACAGGTAGGCACTTTGCAAAAAACACCTCTGTTTTCTTTAAAAAAATGTGATGTGTCCACGTTGCGTTTTGGGGCATTTCCTGTCGCGGGTGCTAGGCCTACTCACACAAGTGAGGTATCATTTTTATCGGCAGACTTGGGGGAACGCTGGGTGGAAGGAAATTTGTGGCTCCTCTCTGATTCCAGAACTTTCTGTCACCAAAATGTGTGGAAAATTTGTTTTTTTAGCCACATTTTGAGGTTTGCAAAGGATTCTGGGTAACAGAACCTGGTCAGAGCCCCACAAGTCACCCCATCTTGGATTCCCCTATCTCTCTAGTTTTCAGAAATGCACAGATTTGGTCGGTTTCCCTAGGTGCCAGCTGAGCTAGAGGCCAAAATCTACAGGTAGGCACTTTGCAAAAAACACCTCTGTTTTCTTTCAAAAAATTTGATGTGTCCACATTGCGTTTTGGGGCATTTCATGTCGCGGGCGCTAGGCCTACCCACACAAGTGAGGTATCATTTTTATTGGGAGACTTGGGGGAACGTTGGGTGGAAGGAAATTTGTGGCTCCTCTCTGATTCCAGAACTTTCTGTCACCAAAATGTGAAGAAAATGTGTTTTTTAAGCCACATTTTGAGGTTTGCAAAGGATTCTGGGTAACAGAACCTGGTCAGAGCCCCACAAGTCACCCCATCTTGGATTCCCCTATCTCTCTAGTTTTCAAAAATACACAGGTTTGGTAGGTTTCCCTAGGTGCCAGCTGAGCTAGAGGCCAAAATCTGCAGGTAGGCACTTTGCAAAAAACACCTCTGTTTTCTTTAAAAAAATGTGATGTGTCCACGTTGCGTTTTGGGGCATTTCCTGTCGCGGGTGCTAGGCCTACTCACACAAGTGAGGTATCATTTTTATCGGCAGACTTGGGGGAACGCTGGGTGGAAGGACATTTGTGGCTCCTCTCTGATTCCAGAACTTTCTGTCACCAAAATGTGAGGAAAATGTGTTTTTTTAGCCACATTTTGAGGTTTGCAAAGGATTCTGGGTAACAGAACCTGGTCAGAGCCCCACAAGTCACCCCATCTTGGATTCCCCTAGCTCTCTAGTTTTCAGAAATGCACAGGTTTGGTAGGTTTCCCTAGGTGCCGGCTGAGCTAGAGGCCAAAATCTACAGGTAGGCACTTTACAAAAAACACCTCTGTTTTCTTTCAAAAAATGTGATGTGTGCACGTTTAGTTTTGGGGCATTTCCTGTCGTGGGCGCTAGGCCTACCCACACAAGTGAGGTATCATTTTTATCGGGAGACTTGGGGGAACGCTGGGTGGAAGGAAATCTGTTGCTCCTCTCTGATTCCAGAAATTTCTGTCACCAAAATGTGAGGAAAATGTGTTTTTTTAGCCAAATTTTGAGGTTTGCAAAGGATTCTGGGTAACAAAACCTGGTCAGAACCCCACATGTCACCCCGTCTTGGATTCCCCTAGGTCTCTAGTTTTCAAAAATGCACAGGTCTGGTAGGTTTCCCTAGGTGCCGGCTGAGCTAGAGGCCAAAATCTACAGGTAGGCACTTTGCAAAAAACACCTCTGTTTTCTTTAAAAAAAATGTGATGTGTCCACGTTGCGTTTTGGGGCATTTCCTGTTGCGGGCGCTAGGCCTACCCACACAAGTGAGGTATCATTTTTATCGGGAGACTTGGGGGAACGCTGGGTGGAAGGAAATTTGTTGCTCCTCTCTGATTCCAGAACTTTCTGTCACCAAAATGTGAGGAAAATGGGGTTTTTTAGCCAAATTTTGAGGTTTGCTAAGGATTCTGGGTAACAAAACCTGGTCAGAGCCCCACAGGTCACCCCTTCTTGGATTCCCCATAGGTCTCTAGTTTTCAAAAATGCATAGGTTTGGTAGGTTTCCCTAGGTGCCGGCTGAGCTAGAGGCCAAAATCTACAGGTAGGCACTTTGCAAAAAACACCTCTGTTTTCTTTCAAAAAATGTGATGTGTCCACGTTGCGTTTTGGGGCATTTCCTGTCGCGGGTGCTAGGCCTACTCACACAAGTGAGGTATCATTTTTATCGGCAGACTTGGGGGAACGCTGGGTGGAAGGAAATTTGTGGCTCCTCTCTGATTCCAGAACTTTCTGTCACCAAAATGTGTGGAAAATTTGTTTTTTTAGCCACATTTTGAGGTTTGCAAAGGATTCTGGGTAACAGAACCTGGTCAGAGCCCCACAAGTCACCCCATCTTGGATTCCCCTATCTCTCTAGTTTTCAGAAATGCACAGGTTTGGTCGGTTTCCCTAGGTGCCAGCTGAGCTAGAGGCCAAAATCTACAGGTAGGCACTTTGCAAAAAACACCTCTGTTTTCTTTCAAAAAATTTGATGTGTCCACATTGCGTTTTGGGGCATTTCATGTCGCGGGCGCTAGGCCTACCCACACAAGTGAGGTATCATTTTTATCGGGAGACTTGGGGGAACGTTGGGTGGAAGGAAATTTGTGGCTCCTCTCTGATTCCAGAACTTTCTGTCACCAAAATGTGAAGAAAATGTGTTTTTTAAGCCACATTTTGAGGTTTGCAAAGGATTCTGGGTAACAGAACCTGGTCAGAGCCCCACAAGTCACCCCATCTTGGATTCCCCTATCTCTCTAGTTTTCAGAAATACACAGGTTTGGTAGGTTTCCCTAGGTGCCAGCTGAGCTAGAGGCCAAAATCTGCAGGTAGGCACTTTGCAAAAATTGCCTCTGTTTTCTTTAAAAAAATGTGATGTGTCCACGTTGCGTTTTGGGGCATTTCCTGTCGCGGGCGCTAGGCCTACCCACACAAGTGAGGTATAATTTTCATCGTGAGATTTGGGGGAACGCTGGGTGGAAGGAAATTTGTTGCTCCTCTCTGATTCCAGAACTTTCTGTCACCAAAATGTGAGGAAAATGTGTTTTTTTAGCCAAATTTTGAGGTTTGCAAAAGATTCTGGGTAACAAAACCTGGTCAGAGCCCCACAGGTCACCCCTTCTTGGATTCCCAATAGGTCTCTAGTTTTCAAAAATGCATAGGTTTGGTAGGTTTCCCTAGGTGACGGCTGAGCTAGAGGCCAAAATCTACAGGTAGGCACTTTGCAAAAAACACCTCTGTTTTCTTTAAAAAAATGTGATGTGTCCACGTTGCGTTTTGGGGCATTTCCTGTCGCGGGTGCTAGGCCTACTCACACAAGTGAGGTATCATTTTTATCGGCAGACTTGGGGGAACGCTGGGTGGAAGAAAATTTGTGGCTCCTCTCTGATTCCAGAACTTTCTGTCACCAAAATGTGTGGAAAATTTGTTTTTTTAGCCACATTTTGAGGTTTGCAAAGGATTCTGGGTAACAGAACCTGGTCAGAGCCCCACAAGTCACCCCATCTTGGATTCCCCTATCTCTCTAGTTTTCAGAAATGCACAGGTTTGGTCGGTTTCCCTAGGTGCCAGCTGAGCTAGAGGCCAAAATCTACAGGTAGGCACTTTGCAAAAAACACCTCTGTTTTCTTTCAAAAAATTTGATGTGTCCACATTGCGTTTTGGGGCATTTCATGTCGCGGGCGCTAGGCCTACCCACACAAGTGAGGTATCATTTTTATCGGGAGACTTGGGGGAACGTTGGGTGGAAGGAAATTTGTGGCTCCTCTCTGATTCCAGAACTTTCTGTCACCAAAATGTGAAGAAAATGTGTTTTTTAAGCCACATTTTGAGGTTTGCAAAGGATTCTGGGTAACAGAACCTGGTCAGAGCCCCACAAGTCACCCCATCTTGGATTCCCCTATCTCTCTAGTTTTCAAAAATACACAGGTTTGGTAGGTTTCCCTAGGTGCCAGCTGAGCTAGAGGCCAAAATCTGCAGGTAGGCACTTTGCAAAAAACGCCTCTGTTTTCTTTAAAAAAATGTGATGTGTCCACGTTGCGTTTTGGGGCATTTCCTGTCGCGGGTGCTAGGCCTACTCACACAAGTGAGGTATCATTTTTATCGGCAGACTTGGGGGAACGCTGGGTGGAAGGACATTTGTGGCTCCTCTCTGATTCCAGAACTTTCTGTCACCAAAATGTGAGGAAAATGTGTTTTTTTAGCCACATTTTGAGGTTTGCAAAGGATTCTGGGTAACAGAACCTGGTCAGAGCCCCACAAGTCACCCCATCTTGGATTCCCCTAGCTCTCTAGTTTTCAGAAATGCACAGGTTTGGTAGGTTTCCCTAGGTGCCGGCTGAGCTAGAGGCCAAAATCTACAGGTAGGCACTTTACAAAAAACACCTCTGTTTTCTTTCAAAAAATGTGATGTGTGCACGTTTAGTTTTGGGGCATTTCCTGTCGTGGGCGCTAGGCCTACCCACACAAGTGAGGTATCATTTTTATCGGGAGACTTGGGGGAACGCTGGGTGGAAGGAAATCTGTTGCTCCTCTCTGATTCCAGAACTTTCTGTCACCAAAATGTGAGGAAAATGTGTTTTTTTAGCCAAATTTTGAGGTTTGCAAAGGATTCTGGGTAACAAAACCTGGTCAGAACCCCACATGTCACCCCGTCTTGGATTCCCCTAGGTCTCTAGTTTTCAAAAATGCACAGGTCTGGTAGGTTTCCCTAGGTGCCGGCTGAGCTAGAGGCCAAAATCTACAGGTAGGCACTTTGCAAAAAACACCTCTGTTTTCTTTAAAAAAAATGTGATGTGTCCACGTTGCGTTTTGGGGCATTTCCTGTTGCGGGCGCTAGGCCTACCCACACAAGTGAGGTATCATTTTTATCGGGAGACTTGGGGGAACGCTGGGTGGAAGGAAATTTGTTGCTCCTCTCTGATTCCAGAACTTTCTGTCACCAAAATGTGAGGAAAATGGGGTTTTTTAGCCAAATTTTGAGGTTTGCTAAGGATTCTGGGTAACAAAACCTGGTCAGAGCCCCACAGGTCACCCCTTCTTGGATTCCCCATAGGTCTCTAGTTTTCAAAAATGCATAGGTTTGGTAGGTTTCCCTAGGTGCCGGCTGAGCTAGAGGCCAAAATCTACAGGTAGGCACTTTGCAAAAAACACCTCTGTTTTCTTTCAAAAAATGTGATGTGTCCACGTTGCGTTTTGGGGCATTTCCTGTCGCGGGTGCTAGGCCTACTCACACAAGTGAGGTATCATTTTTATCGGCAGACTTGGGGGAACGCTGGGTGGAAGGAAATTTGTGGCTCCTCTCTGATTCCAGAACTTTCTGTCACCAAAATGTGTGGAAAATTTGTTTTTTTAGCCACATTTTGAGGTTTGCAAAGGATTCTGGGTAACAGAACCTGGTCAGAGCCCCACAAGTCACCCCATCTTGGATTCCCCTATCTCTCTAGTTTTCAGAAATGCACAGGTTTGGTCGGTTTCCCTAGGTGCCAGCTGAGCTAGAGGCCAAAATCTACAGGTAGGCACTTTGCAAAAAACACCTCTGTTTTCTTTCAAAAAATTTGATGTGTCCACATTGCGTTTTGGGGCATTTCATGTCGCGGGCGCTAGGCCTACCCACACAAGTGAGGTATCATTTTTATCGGGAGACTTGGGGGAACGTTGGGTGGAAGGAAATTTGTGGCTCCTCTCTGATTCCAGAACTTTCTGTCACCAAAATGTGAAGAAAATGTGTTTTTTAAGCCACATTTTGAGGTTTGCAAAGGATTCTGGGTAACAGAACCTGGTCAGAGCCCCACAAGTCACCCCATCTTGGATTCCCCTATCTCTCTAGTTTTCAGAAATACACAGGTTTGGTAGGTTTCCCTAGGTGCCAGCTGAGCTAGAGGCCAAAATCTGCAGGTAGGCACTTTGCAAAAATTGCCTCTGTTTTCTTTAAAAAAATGTGATGTGTCCACGTTGCGTTTTGGGGCATTTCCTGTCGCGGGCGCTAGGCCTACCAACACAAGTGAGGTATAATTTTCATCGTGAGATTTGGGGGAACGCTGGGTGGAAGGAAATTTGTTGCTCCTCTCTGATTCCAGAACTTTCTGTCACCAAAATGTGAGGAAAATGTGTTTTTTTAGCCAAATTTTGAGGTTTGCAAAGGATTCTGGGTAACAAAACCTGGTCAGAGCCCCACAGGTCACCCCTTCTTGGATTCCCAATAGGTCTCTAGTTTTCAAAAATGCATAGGTTTGGTAGGTTTCCCTAGGTGACGGCTGAGCTAGAGGCCAAAATCTACAGGTAGGCACTTTGCAAAAAACACCTCTGTTTTCTTTAAAAAAATGTGATGTGTCCACGTTGCGTTTTGGGGCATTTCCTGTCGCGGGTGCTAGGCCTACTCACACAAGTGAGGTATCATTTTTATCGGCAGACTTGGGGGAACGCTGGGTGGAAGGAAATTTGTGGCTCCTCTCTGATTCCAGAACTTTCTGTCACCAAAATGTGTGGAAAATTTGTTTTTTTAGCCACATTTTGAGGTTTGCAAAGGATTCTGGGTAACAGAACCTGGTCAGAGCCCCACAAGTCACCCCATCTTGGATTCCCCTATCTCTCTAGTTTTCAGAAATGCACAGGTTTGGTCGGTTTCCCTAGGTGCCAGCTGAGCTAGAGGCCAAAATCTACAGGTAGGCACTTTGCGAAAAACACCTCTGTTTTCTTTCAAAAAATTTGATGTGTCCACATTGCGTTTTGGGGCATTTCATGTCGCGGGCGCTAGGCCTACCCACACAAGTGAGGTATAATTTTTATCGGGAGACTTGGGGGAACGTTGGGTGGAAGGAAATTTGTGGCTCCTCTCTGATTCCAGAACTTTCTGTCACCAAAATGTGAAGAAAATGTGTTTTTTAAGCCACATTTTGAGGTTTGCAAAGGATTCTGGGTAACAGAACCTGGTCAGAGCCCCACAAGTCACCCCATCTTGGATTCCCCTATCTCTCTAGTTTTCAAAAATACACAGGTTTGGTAGGTTTCCCTAGGTGCCAGCTGAGCTAGAGGCCAAAATCTGCAGGTAGGCACTTTGCAAAAAACGCCTCTGTTTTCTTTAAAAAAATGTGATGTGTCCACGTTGCGTTTTGGGGCATTTCCTGTCGCGGGTGCTAGGCCTACTCACACAAGTGAGGTATCATTTTTATCGGCAGACTTGGGGGAACGCTGGGTGGAAGGACATTTGTGGCTCCTCTCTGATTCCAGAACTTTCTGTCACCAAAATGTGAGGAAAATGTGTTTTTTTAGCCACATTTTGAGGTTTGCAAAGGATTCTGGGTAACAGAACCTGGTCAGAGCCCCACAAGTCACCCCATCTTGGATTCCCCTAGCTCTCTAGTTTTCAGAAATGCACAGGTTTGGTAGGTTTCCCTAGGTGCCGGCTGAGCTAGAGGCCAAAATCTACAGGTAGGCACTTTACAAAAAACACCTCTGTTTTCTTTCAAAAAATGTGATGTGTGCACGTTTAGTTTTGGGGCATTTCCTGTCGTGGGCGCTAGGAATACCCACACAAGTGAGGTATCATTTTTATCGGGAGACTTGGGGGAACGCTGGGTGGAAGGAAATCTGTTGCTCCTCTCTGATTCCAGAAATTTCTGTCACCAAAATGTGAGGAAAATGTGTTTTTTTAGCCAAATTTTGAGGTTTGCAAAGGATTCTGGGTAACAAAACCTGGTCAGAACCCCACATGTCACCCCGTCTTGGATTCCCCTAGGTCTCTAGTTTTCAAAAATGCACAGGTCTGGTAGGTTTCCCTAGGTGCCGGCTGAGCTAGAGGCCAAAATCTACAGGTAGGCACTTTGCAAAAAACACCTCTGTTTTCTTTAAAAAAAATGTGATGTGTCCACGTTGCGTTTTGGGGCATTTCCTGTTGCGGGCGCTAGGCCTACCCACACAAGTGAGGTATCATTTTTATCGGGAGACTTGGGGGAACGCTGGGTGGAAGGAAATTTGTTGCTCCTCTCTGATTCCAGAACTTTCTGTCACCAAAATGTGAGGAAAATGGGGTTTTTTAGCCAAATTTTGAGGTTTGCTAAGGATTCTGGGTAACAAAACCTGGTCAGAGCCCCACAGGTCACCCCTTCTTGGATTCCCCATAGGTCTCTAGTTTTAAAAAATGCATAGGTTTGGTAGGTTTCCCTAGGTGCCGGCTGAGCTAGAGGCCAAAATCTACAGGTAGGCACTTTGCAAAAAACACCTCTGTTTTCTTTCAAAAAATGTGATGTGTCCACGTTGCGTTTTGGGGCATTTCCTGTCGCGGGTGCTAGGCCTACTCACACAAGTGAGGTATCATTTTTATCGGCAGACTTGGGGGAACGCTGGGTGGAAGGAAATTTGTGGCTCCTCTCTGATTCCAGAACTTTCTGTCACCAAAATGTGTGGAAAATTTGTTTTTTTAGCCACATTTTGAGGTTTGCAAAGGATTCTGGGTAACAGAACCTGGTCAGAGCCCCACAAGTCACCCCATCTTGGATTCCCCTATCTCTCTAGTTTTCAGAAATGCACAGGTTTGGTCGGTTTCCCTAGGTGCCAGCTGAGCTAGAGGCCAAAATCTACAGGTAGGCACTTTGCAAAAAACACCTCTGTTTTCTTTCAAAAAATTTGATGTGTCCACATTGCGTTTTGGGGCATTTCATGTCGCGGGCGCTAGGCCTACCCACACAAGTGAGGTATCATTTTTATCGGGAGACTTGGGGGAACGTTGGGTGGAAGGAAATTTGTGGCTCCTCTCTGATTCCAGAACTTTCTGTCACCAAAATGTGAAGAAAATGTGTTTTTTAAGCCACATTTTGAGGTTTGCAAAGGATTCTGGGTAACAGAACCTGGTCAGAGCCCCACAAGTCACCCCATCTTGGATTCCCCTATCTCTCTAGTTTTCAGAAATACACAGGTTTGGTAGGTTTCCCTAGGTGCCAGCTGAGCTAGAGGCCAAAATCTGCAGGTAGGCACTTTGCAAAAATTGCCTCTGTTTTCTTTAAAAAAATGTGATGTGTCCACGTTGCGTTTTGGGGCATTTCCTGTCGCGGGCGCTAGGCCTACCCACACAAGTGAGGTATAATTTTCATCGTGAGATTTGGGGGAACGCTGGGTGCAAGGAAATTTGTTGCTCCTCTCTGATTCCAGAACTTTCTGTCACCAAAATGTGAGGAAAATGTGTTTTTTTAGCCAAATTTTGAGGTTTGCAAAGGATTCTGGGTAACAAAACCTGGTCAGAGCCCCACAGGTCACCCCTTCTTGGATTCCCAATAGGTCTCTAGTTTTCAAAAATGCATAGGTTTGGTAGGTTTCCCTAGGTGACGGCTGAGCTAGAGGCCAAAATCTACAGGTAGGCACTTTGCAAAAAACACCTCTGTTTTCTTTCAAAAAATGTGATGTGTCCACGTTGCGTTTTGGGGCATTTCCTGTCGCGGGTGCTAGGCCTACTCACACAAGTGAGGTATCATTTTTATCGGCAGACTTGGGGGAACGCTGGGTGGAAGGAAATTTGTGGCTCCTCTCTGATTCCAGAACTTTCTGTCACCAAAATGTGTGGAAAATTTGTTTTTTTAGCCACATTTTGAGGTTTGCAAAGGATTCTGGGTAACAGAACCTGGTCAGAGCCCCACAAGTCACCCCATCTTGGATTCCCCTATCTCTCTAGTTTTCAGAAATGCACAGGTTTGGTCGGTTTCCCTAGGTGCCAGCTGAGCTAGAGGCCAAAATCTACAGGTAGGCACTTTGCAAAAAACACCTCTGTTTTCTTTCAAAAAATTTGATGTGTCCACATTGCGTTTTGGGGCATTTCATGTCGCGGGCGCTAGGCCTACCCACACAAGTGAGGTATCATTTTTATCGGGAGACTTGGGGGAACGTTGGGTGGAAGGAAATTTGTGGCTCCTCTCTGATTCCAGAACTTTCTGTCACCAAAATGTGAAGAAAATGTGTTTTTTAAGCCACATTTTGAGGTTTGCAAAGGATTCTGGGTAACAGAACCTGGTCAGAGCCCCACAAGTCACCCCATCTTGGATTCCCCTATCTCTCTAGTTTTCAAAAATACACAGGTTTGGTAGGTTTCCCTAGGTGCCAGCTGAGCTAGAGGCCAAAATCTGCAGGTAGGCACTTTGCAAAAAACGCCTCTGTTTTCTTTAAAAAAATGTGATGTGTCCACGTTGCGTTTTGGGGCATTTCCTGTCGCGGGTGCTAGGCCTACTCACACAAGTGAGGTATCATTTTTATCGGCAGACTTGGGGGAACGCTGGGTGGAAGGACATTTGTGGCTCCTCTCTGATTCCAGAACTTTCTGTCACCAAAATGTGAGGAAAATGTGTTTTTTTAGCCACATTTTGAGGTTTGCAAAGGATTCTGGGTAACAGAACCTGGTCAGAGCCCCACAAGTCACCCCATCTTGGATTCCCCTAGCTCTCTAGTTTTCAGAAATGCACAGGTTTGGTAGGTTTCCCTAGGTGCCGGCTGAGCTAGAGGCCAAAATCTACAGGTAGGCACTTTACAAAAAACACCTCTGTTTTCTTTCAAAAAATGTGATGTGTGCACGTTTAGTTTTGGGGCATTTCCTGTCGTGGGCGCTAGGCCTACCCACACAAGTGAGGTATCATTTTTATCGGGAGACTTGGGGGAACGCTGGGTGGAAGGAAATCTGTTGCTCCTCTCTGATTCCAGAACTTTCTGTCACCAAAATGTGAGGAAAATGTGTTTTTTTAGCCAAATTTTGAGGTTTGCAAAGGATTCTGGGTAACAAAACCTGGTCAGAACCCCACATGTCACCCCGTCTTGGATTCCCCTAGGTCTCTAGTTTTCAAAAATGCACAGGTCTGGTAGGTTTCCCTAGGTGCCGGCTGAGCTAGAGGCCAAAATCTACAGGTAGGCACTTTGCAAAAAACACCTCTGTTTTCTTTAAAAAAAATGTGATGTGTCCACGTTGCGTTTTGGGGCATTTCCTGTTGCGGGCGCTAGGCCTACCCACACAAGTGAGGTATCATTTTTATCGGGAGACTTGGGGGAACGCTGGGTGGAAGGAAATTTGTTGCTCCTCTCTGATTCCAGAACTTTCTGTCACCAAAATGTGAGGAAAATGGGGTTTTTTAGCCAAATTTTGAGGTTTGCTAAGGATTCTGGGTAACAAAACCTGGTCAGAGCCCCACAGGTCACCCCTTCTTGGATTCCCCATAGGTCTCTAGTTTTCAAAAATGCATAGGTTTGGTAGGTTTCCCTAGGTGCCGGCTGAGCTAGAGGCCAAAATCTACAGGTAGGCACTTTGCAAAAAACACCTCTGTTTTCTTTCAAAAAATGTGATGTGTCCACGTTGCGTTTTGGGGCATTTCCTGTCGCGGGTGCTAGGCCTACTCACACAAGTGAGGTATCATTTTTATCGGCAGACTTGGGGGAACGCTGGGTGGAAGGAAATTTGTGGCTCCTCTCTGATTCCAGAACTTTCTGTCACCAAAATGTGTGGAAAATTTGTTTTTTTAGCCACATTTTGAGGTTTGCAAAGGATTCTGGGTAACAGAACCTGGTCAGAGCCCCACAAGTCACCCCATCTTGGATTCCCCTATCTCTCTAGTTTTCAGAAATGCACAGGTTTGGTCGGTTTCCCTAGGTGCCAGCTGAGCTAGAGGCCAAAATCTACAGGTAGGCACTTTGCAAAAAACACCTCTGTTTTCTTTCAAAAAATTTGATGTGTCCACATTGCGTTTTGGGGCATTTCATGTCGCGGGCGCTAGGCCTACCCACACAAGTGAGGTATCATTTTTATCGGGAGACTTGGGGGAACGTTGGGTGGAAGGAAATTTGTGGCTCCTCTCTGATTCCAGAACTTTCTGTCACCAAAATGTGAAGAAAATGTGTTTTTTAAGCCACATTTTGAGGTTTGCAAAGGATTCTGGGTAACAGAACCTGGTCAGAGCCCCACAAGTCACCCCATCTTGGATTCCCCTATCTCTCTAGTTTTCAGAAATACACAGGTTTGGTAGGTTTCCCTAGGTGCCAGCTGAGCTAGAGGCCAAAATCTGCAGGTAGGCACTTTGCAAAAATTGCCTCTGTTTTCTTTAAAAAAATGTGATGTGTCCACGTTGCGTTTTGGGGCATTTCCTGTCGCGGGCGCTAGGCCTACCCACACAAGTGAGGTATAATTTTCATCGTGAGATTTGGGGGAACGCTGGGTGGAAGGAAATTTGTTGCTCCTCTCTGATTCCAGAACTTTCTGTCACCAAAATGTGAGGAAAATGTGTTTTTTTAGCCAAATTTTGAGGTTTGCAAAGGATTCTGGGTAACAAAACCTGGTCAGAGCCCCACAGGTCACCCCTTCTTGGATTCCCAATAGGTCTCTAGTTTTCAAAAATGCATAGGTTTGGTAGGTTTCCCTAGGTGACGGCTGAGCTAGAGGCCAAAATCTACAGGTAGGCACTTTGCAAAAAACACCTCTGTTTTCTTTAAAAAAATGTGATGTGTCCACGTTGCGTTTTGGGGCATTTCCTGTCGCGGGTGCTAGGCCTACTCACACAAGTGAGGTATCATTTTTATCGGCAGACTTGGGGGAACGCTGGGTGGAAGGAAATTTGTGGCTCCTCTCTGATTCCAGAACTTTCTGTCACCAAAATGTGTGGAAAATTTGTTTTTTTAGCCACATTTTGAGGTTTGCAAAGGATTCTGGGTAACAGAACCTGGTCAGAGCCCCACAAGTCACCCCATCTTGGATTCCCCTATCTCTCTAGTTTTCAGAAATGCACAGGTTTGGTCGGTTTCCCTAGGTGCCAGCTGAGCTAGAGGCCAAAATCTACAGGTAGGCACTTTGCAAAAAACACCTCTGTTTTCTTTCAAAAAATTTGATGTGTCCACATTGCGTTTTGGGGCATTTCATGTCGCGGGCGCTAGGCCTACCCACACAAGTGAGGTATCATTTTTATCGGGAGACTTGGGGGAACGTTGGGTGGAAGGAAATTTGTGGCTCCTCTCTGATTCCAGAACTTTCTGTCACCAAAATGTGAAGAAAATGTGTTTTTTAAGCCACATTTTGAGGTTTGCAAAGGATTCTGGGTAACAGAACCTGGTCAGAGCCCCACAAGTCACCCCATCTTGGATTCCCCTATCTCTCTAGTTTTCAAAAATACACAGGTTTGGTAGGTTTCCCTAGGTGCCAGCTGAGCTAGAGGCCAAAATCTGCAGGTAGGCACTTTGCAAAAAACGCCTCTGTTTTCTTTAAAAAAATGTGATGTGTCCACGTTGCGTTTTGGGGCATTTCCTGTCGCGGGTGCTAGGCCTACTCACACAAGTGAGGTATCATTTTTATCGGCAGACTTGGGGGAACGCTGGGTGGAAGGACATTTGTGGCTCCTCTCTGATTCCAGAACTTTCTGTCACCAAAATGTGAGGAAAATGTGTTTTTTTAGCCACATTTTGAGTTTTGCAAAGGATTCTGGGTAACAGAACCTGGTCAGAGCCCCACAAGTCACCCCATCTTGGATTCCCCTAGCTCTCTAGTTTTCAGAAATGCACAGGTTTGGTAGGTTTCCCTAGGTGCCGGCTGAGCTAGAGGCCAAAATCTACAGGTAGGCACTTTACAAAAAACACCTCTGTTTTCTTTCAAAAAATGTGATGTGTGCACGTTGAGTTTTGGGGCATTTCCTGTCGTGGGCGCTAGGCCTACCCACACAAGTGAGGTATCATTTTTATCGGGAGACTTGGGGGAACGCTGGGTGGAAGGAAATCTGTTGCTCCTCTCTGATTCCAGAACTTTCTGTCACCAAAATGTGAGGAAAATTTGTTTTTTTAGCCAAATTTTGAGGTTTGCAAAGGATTCTGGGTAACAAAACCTGGTCAGAGCCCCACATGTCACCCCGTCTTGGATTCCCCTAGGTCTCTAGTTTTCAAAAATGCACAGGTCTGGTAGGTTTCCCTAGGTGCCGGCTGAGCTAGAGGCCAAAATCTACAGGTAGGCACTTTGCAAAAAACACCTCTGTTTTCTTTAAAAAAAATGTGATGTGTCCACGTTGCGTTTTGGGGCATTTCCTGTTGCGGGCGCTAGGCCTACCCACACAAGTGAGGTATCATTTTTATCGGGAGACTTGGGGGAACGCTGGGTGGAAGGAAATTTGTTGCTCCTCTCTGATTCCAGAACTTTCTGTCACCAAAATGTGAGGAAAATGGGGTTTTTTAGCCAAATTTTGAGGTTTGCTAAGGATGCTGGGTAACAAAACCTGGTCAGAGCCCCACAGGTCACCCCTTCTTGGATTCCCCATAGGTCTCTAGTTTTCAAAAATGCATAGGTTTGGTAGGTTTCCCTAGGTGCCGGCTGAGCTAGAGGCCAAAATCTACAGGTAGGCACTTTGCAAAAAACACCTCTGTTTTCTTTCAAAAAATGTGATGTGTCCACGTTGCGTTTTGGGGCATTTCCTGTCGCGGGTGCTAGGCCTACTCACACAAGTGAGGTATCATTTTTATCGGCAGACTTGGGGGAACGCTGGGTGGAAGGAAATTTGTGGCTCCTCTCTGATTCCAGAACTTTCTGTCACCAAAATGTGTGGAAAATTTGTTTTTTTAGCCACATTTTGAGGTTTGCAAAGGATTCTGGGTAACAGAACCTGGTCAGAGCCCCACAAGTCACCCCATCTTGGATTCCCCTATCTCTCTAGTTTTCAGAAATGCACAGGTTTGGTCGGTTTCCCTAGGTGCCAGCTGAGCTAGAGGCCAAAATCTACAGGTAGGCACTTTGCAAAAAACACCTCTGTTTTCTTTAAAAAAATTTGATGTGTCCACATTGCGTTTTGGGGCATTTCATGTCGCGGGCGCTAGGCCTACCCACACAAGTGAGGTATCATTTTTATCGGGAGACTTGGGGGAACGTTGGGTGGAAGGAAATTTGTGGCTCCTCTCTGATTCCAGAACTTTCTGTCACCAAAATGTGAAGAAAATGTGTTTTTTAAGCCACATTTTGAGGTTTGCAAAGGATTCTGGGTAACAGAACCTGGTCAGAGCCCCACAAGTCACCCCATCTTGGATTCCCCTATCTCTCTAGTTTTCAAAAATACACAGGTTTGGTAGGTTTCCCTAGGTGCCAGCTGAGCTAGAGGCCAAAATCTGCAGGTAGGCACTTTGCAAAAAACGCCTCTGTTTTCTTTAAAAAAATGTGATGTGTCCACGTTGCGTTTTGGGGCATTTCCTGTCGCGGGCGCTAGGCCTACCCACACAAGTGAGGTATAATTTTCATCGTGAGATTTGGGGGAACGCTGGGTGGAAGGAAATTTGTTGCTCCTCTCTGATTCCAGAACTTTCTGTCACCAAAATGTGAGGAAAATGTGTTTTTTTAGCCAAATTTTGAGGTTTGCAAAGGATTCTGGGTAACAAAACCTGGTCAGAGCCCCACAGGTCACCCCTTCTTGGATTCCCAATAGGTCTCTAGTTTTCAAAAATGCATAGGTTTGGTAGGTTTCCCTAGGTGACGGCTGAGCTAGAGGCCAAAATCTACAGGTAGGCACTTTGCAAAAAACACCTCTGTTTTCTTTAAAAAAATGTGATGTGTCCACGTTGCGTTTTGGGGCATTTCCTGTCGCGGGTGCTAGGCCTACTCACACAAGTGAGGTATCATTTTTATCGGCAGACTTGGGGGAACGCTGGGTGGAAGGAAATTTGTGGCTCCTCTCTGATTCCAGAACTTTCTGTCACCAAAATGTGTGGAAAATGTGTCTTTTTTATCCACATTTTGAGGTTTGCAAAGGATTCTGGGTAACAGAACCTGGTCAGAGCCCCACAAGTCACCCCATCTTGGATTCCCCTAGCTCTCTAGTTTTCAGAAATGCACAGGTTTGGTAGGTTTCCCTAGGTGCCAGCTGAGCTAGAGGCCAAAATCTACAGGTAGGCACTTTGCAAAAAACACCTGTTTTCTTTAAAAAAATGTGATGTGTCCACATTGCGTTTTGGGGCATTTCATGTCGCGGGCGCTAGGCCTACCCATACAATTGAGGTATCATTTTTATCGGGAGACTTGGGGGGACGTTGGGTGGAAGGAAGTTTGTGGCTCCTCTCTGATTCCAGAACTTTCTGTCACCAAAATGTGTGGAAAATGTGTTTTTTTAGCCACATTTTGAGGTTTGCAAAGGATTCTGGGTAACAGAAACTGGTCAGAGCCCCACAAGTCACCCCATCTTGGATTCCCCTAGGTCTCTAGTTTTCAGAAATGCACAGGTCTGGTAGGTTTCCCTAGGTGCCGGCTGAGCTAGAGGCCAAAATCTACAGGTAGGCACTTTGCAAAAAACACCTCTGTTTTCTTTAAAAAAATGTGATGTGTGCACGTTGCGTTTTGGAGCATTTCCAGTCGTGGGCACTAGGCCTACCCACACAAGTGAGGTATCATTTTTATCGGGAGACTTGGGGAACGCTGGGTGGAAGGAAATTTGTGGCTCCTCTCCGATTCCAAAACTTTCTGTCACCAAAATGTGAGGAAAATGTGTTTTTTTAGCCAAATTTTGAGGTTTGCAAAGGATTCTGGGTAACAAAACCTGGTCAGAGCCCCACATGTCACCCCGTCTTGGATTCCCCTAGGTCTCTAGTTTTCAAAAATGCACAGGTCTGGTAGGTTTCCCTAGGTGCCGGCTGAGCTAGAGGCCAAAATCTACAGGTAGGCACTTTGCAAAAAACACCTCTGTTTTCTTTCAAAAAATGTGATGTGTCCACGTTGCGTTTTGGGGCATTTCCTGTTGCGGGCGCTAGGCCTACCCACACAAGTGAGGTATCATTTTTATCGGGAGACTTGGGGGAACGCTGGGTGGAAGGAAATGTGTTGCTCCTCTCTGATTCCAGAACTTTCTGTCACCAAAATGTGAGGAAACTGGAGTTTTTTAGCCAAATTTTGAGGTTTGCTAAGGATTCTGGGTAACAAAACCTGGTCAGAGCCCCACAGGTCACCCCTTCTTGGATTCCCCATAGGTCTCTAGTTTTCAAAAATGCATAGGTTTGGTAGGTTTCCCTAGGTGCCGGCTGAGCTAGAGGTCAAAATCTACAGGTAGGCACTTTGCAAAAAACACCTCTGTTTTCTTTAAAAAAAATGTGATGTGTCCACGTTGCGTTTTGGGGCATTTCCTGTCGCGGGTGCTAGGCCTACTCACACAAGTGAGGTATCATTTTTATCGGCAGACTTGGGGGAACGCTGGGTGGAAGGAAATTTGTGGCTCCTCTCTGATTCCAGAACTTTCTGTCACCAAAATGTGTGGAAAATGTGTCTTTTTTATCCACATTTTGAGGTTTGCAAAGGATTCTGGGTAACAGAACCTGGTCAGAGCCCCACAAGTCACCCCATCTTGGATTCCCCTAGCTCTCTAGTTTTCAGAAATGCACAGGTTTGGTAGGTTTCCCTAGGTGCCAGCTGAGCTAGAGGCCAAAATCTACAGGTAGGCACTTTGCAAAAAACACCTGTTTTCTTTAAAAAAATGTGATGTGTCCACATTGCGTTTTGGGGCATTTCATGTCGCGGGCGCTAGGCCTACCCATACAATTGAGGTATCATTTTTATCGGGAGACTTGGGGGGACGTTGGGTGGAAGGAAGTTTGTGGCTCCTCTCTGATTCCAGAACTTTCTGTCACCAAAATGTGTGGAAAATGTGTTTTTTTAGCCACATTTTGAGGTTTGCAAAGGATTCTGGGTAACAGAAACTGGTCAGAGCCCCACAAGTCACCCCATCTTGGATTCCCCTAGGTCTCTAGTTTTCAGAAATGCACAGGTCTGGTAGGTTTCCCTAGGTGCCGGCTGAGCTAGAGGCCAAAATCTACAGGTAGGCACTTTGCAAAAAACACCTCTGTTTTCTTTCAAAAAATGTGATGTGTGCACGTTGCGTTTTGGAGCATTTCCAGTCGTGGGCACTAGGCCTACCCACACAAGTGAGGTATCATTTTTATCGGGAGACTTGGGGAACGCTGGGTGGAAGGAAATTTGTGGCTCCTCTCCGATTCCAAAACTTTCTGTCACCAAAATGTGAGGAAAATGTGTTTTTTTAGCCAAATTTTGAGGTTTGCAAAGGATTCTGGGTAACAAAACCTGGTCAGAGCCCCACATGTCACCCCGTCTTGGATTCCCCTAGGTCTCTAGTTTTCAAAAATGCACAGGTCTGGTAGGTTTCCCTAGGTGCCGGCTGAGCTAGAGGCCAAAATCTACAGGTAGGCACTTTGCAAAAAACACCTCTGTTTTCTTTCAAAAAATGTGATGTGTCCACGTTGCGTTTTGGGGCATTTCCTGTTGCGGGCGCTAGGCCTACCCACACAAGTGAGGTATCATTTTTATCGGGAGACTTGGGGGAACGCTGGGTGGAAGGAAATGTGTTGCTCCTCTCTGATTCCAGAACTTTCTGTCACCAAAATGTGAGGAAACTGGAGTTTTTTAGCCAAATTTTGAGGTTTGCTAAGGATTCTGGGTAACAAAACCTGGTCAGAGCCCCACAGGTCACCCCTTCTTGGATTCCCCATAGGTCTCTAGTTTTCAAAAATGCATAGGTTTGGTAGGTTTCCCTAGGTGCCGGCTGAGCTAGAGGTCAAAATCTACAGGTAGGCACTTTGCAAAAAACACCTCTGTTTTCTTTCAAAAAATGTGATGTGTGCACGTTGCGTTTTGGGGCATTTCCTGTCGTGGGCGCTAGGCCTACCCACACAAGTGAGGTATCATTTTTATCGGGAGACTTGGGGGAACGCTGGGTGGAAGGAAATTTGTGGCTCCTCTCTGATTCCAGAACTTTCTGTCACCAAAATGTGAGGAAAATGTGTTTTTTTAGCCACATTTTGAGGTTTGCAAAGGATTCTGGGTAACAGAACCTGGTCAGAGCCCCACAAGTCACCCCATCTTGGATTCCCCTAGCTCTCTAGTTTTCAGAAATGCACAGGTTTGGTAGGTTTCCCTAGGTGCCAGCTGAGCTAGAGGCCAAAATCTACAGGTAGGCACTTTGCAAAAAACACCTCTGTTTTCTTTAAAAAAAATGTGATGTGTCCACGTTGCGTTTTGGGGCATTTCATGTCGCGGGCGCTAGGCCTACCCACACAAGTGAGGTATCATTTTTATCGGGAGACTTGGGGGAACGTTAGGTGGAAGGAAATTTGTGGCTCCTCTCTGATTCCAGAACTTTCTGTCACCAAAATGTGAAGAAAATGTGTTTTTTTTGCCACATTTTGAGGTTTGCAAAGGATTCTGGGTAACAGAACCTGGTCAGAGCCCCACAAGTCACCCCATCTTGGATTCCCCTAGGTGTCTAGTTTTCAAAAATGCACAGGTTTGGTAGGTTTCCCTAGGTGCCGGCTGAGCTAGAGGCCAAAATCTACAGGTAGGCACTTTGCAAAAAACACCTCTGTTTTCTTTCAAAAAATGTGATGTGTCCACGTTGCGTTTTGGGGCATTTCCTGTCGCGGGTGCTAGGCCTACTCACACAAGTGAGGTATCATTTTTATCGGCAGACTTGGGGGAACGCTGGGTGGAAGGACATTTGTGGCTCCTCTCTGATTCCAGAACTTTCTGTCACCAAAATGTGAGGAAAATGTGTTTTTTTAGCCACATTTTGAGGTTTGCAAAGGATTCTGGGTAACAGAACCTGGTCAGAGCCCCACAAGTCACCCCATCTTGGATTCCCCTAGCTCTCTAGTTTTCAGAAATGCACAGGTTTGGTAGGTTTCCCTAGGTGCCGGCTGAGCTAGAGGCCAAAATCTACAGGTAGGCACTTTACAAAAAACACCTCTGTTTTCTTTCAAAAAATGTGATGTGTGCACGTTGCGTTTTGGGGCATTTCCTGTCGTGGGCGCTAGGCCTACCCACACAAGTGAGGTATCATTTTTATCGGGAGACTTGGGGGAACGCTGGGTGGAAGGAAATCTGTTGCTCCTCTCTGATTCCAGAACTTTCTGTCACCAAAATGTGAGGAAAATGTGTTTTTTTAGCCAAATTTTGAGGTTTGCAAAGGATTCTGGGTAACAAAACCTGGTCAGAGCCCCACATGTCACCCCGTCTTGGATTCCCCTAGGTCTCTAGTTTTCAAAAATGCACAGGTCTGGTAGGTTTCCCTAGGTGCCGGCTGAGCTAGAGGCCAAAATCTAACGGTAGGCACTTTGCAAAAAAAACCTCTGTTTTCTTTAAAAAAATGTGATGTGTCCACGTTGCGTTTTGGGGCATTTCCTGTTGCAGGCGCTAGGCCTACCCACACAAGTGAGGTATCATTTTTATCGGGAGACTTGGGGGAACGCTGGGTGGAAGGAAATTTGTTGCTCCTCTCTGATTCCAGAACTTTCTGTCACCAAAATGTGAGGAAAATGGGGTTTTTTAGCCAAATTTTGAGGTTTGCTAAGGATTCTGGGTAACAAAACCTGGTCAGAGCCCCACAGGTCACCCCTTCTTGGATTCCCCATAGGTCTCTAGTTTTCAAAAATGCATAGGTTTGGTAGGTTTCCCTAGGTGCCGGCTGAGCTTGAGGCCAAAATCTACAGGTAGGCACTTTACAAAAAACACCTCTGTTTTCTTTCAAAAAATGTGATGTGTCCACGTTGCGTTTTGGGGCATTTCCTGTCGCGGGTGCTAGGCCTACTCACACAAGTGAGGTATCATTTTTATCGGCAGACTTGGGGGAACGCTGGGTGGAAGGAAATTTGTGGCTCCTCTCTGATTCCAGAACTTTCTGTCACCAAAATGTGTGGAAAATTTGTTTTTTTAGCCACATTTTGAGGTTTGCAAAGGATTCTGGGTAACAGAACCTGGTCAGAGCCCCACAAGTCACCCCATCTTGGATTCCCCTATCTCTCTAGTTTTCAGAAATGCACAGGTTTGGTCGGTTTCCCTAGGTGCCAGCTGAGCTAGAGGCCAAAATCTACAGGTAGGCACTTTGCAAAAAACACCTCTGTTTTCTTTCAAAAAATGTGATGTGTCCACATTGCGTTTTGGGGCATTTCATGTCGCGGGCGCTAGGCCTACCCACACAAGTGAGGTATCATTTTTATCGGGAGACTTGGGGGAACGTTGGGTGGAAGTAAATTTGTGGCTCCTCTCTGATTCCAGAACTTTCTGTCACCAAAATGTGAAGAAAATGTGTTTTTTAAGCCACATTTTGAGGTTTGCAAAGGATTCTGGGTAACAGAACCTGGTCAGAGCCCCACAAGTCACCCCATCTTGGATTCCCCTATCTCTCTAGTTTTCAAAAATACACAGGTTTGGTAGGTTTCCCTAGGTGCCGGCTGAGCTAGAGGCCAAAATCTACAGGTAGGCACTTTGCAAAAAACACCTCTGTTTTCTTTAAAAAAATGTGATGTATCCACATTGCGTTTTGGGGCATTTCATGTCGCGGGCGCTAGGCCTACCCACACAAGTGAGGTATCATTTTTATCGGGAGACTTGGGGGAACGTTGTGTGGAAGGAAATTTGTGGCTCCTCTCTGATTCCAGAACTTTCTGTCACCAAAATGTGAAGAAAATGTGTTTTTTTTTGCCACATTTTGAGGTTTGCAAAGGATTCTGGGTAACAGAACCTGGTCAGAGCCCCACAAGTCACCCCATCTTGGATTCCCCTAGGTGTCTAGTTTTCAAAAATGCACAGGTTTGGTAGGTTTCCCTAGGTGCCGGCTGAGATAGAGGCCAAAATCTACAGGTAGGCACTTTGCAAAAAACACCTCTGTTTTCTTTCAAAAAATGTGATGTGTCCACGTTGCGTTTTGGGGCATTTCCTGTCGCGGGCGCTAGGCCTACCCACACAAGTGAGGTATCATTTTTATCGGGAGACTGGGGGAACGCTGGGTGGAAGGAAATTTGTGGCTCCTCTCTCATTCCAGAACTTTCTGTCACCAAAATGTGAGGAAAATGTGTTTTTTTAGCCACATTTTGAGGTTTGCAAAGGATTCTGGGTAACAGAACCTGGTCAGAGCCCCACAAGTCACCCCATCTTGGATTCCCCTAGCTCTCTAGTTTTCAGAAATGCACAGGTTTGGTAGGTTTCCCTAGGTGCCAGCTGAGCTAGAGGCCAAAATCTACAGGTAGGCACTTTGCAAAAAACACCTCTGTTTTCTTTAAAAAAATGTGATGTGTCCACATTGCGTTTTGGGGCATTTCATGTCGCGGGCGCTAGGCCTACCCACACAAGTGAGGTATCATTTTTATCGGGAGACTTGGGGGAACGTTGTGTGGAAGGAAATTTGTGGCTCCTCTCTGATTCCAGAACTTTCTGTCACCAAAATGTGAAGAAAATGTGTTTTTTTTGCCACATTTTGAGGTTTGCAAAGGATTCTGGGTAACAGAACCTGGTCAGAGCCCCACAAGTCACCCCATCTTGGATTCCCCTAGGTGTCTAGTTTTCAAAAATGCACAGGTTTGGTAGGTTTCCCTAGGTGCCGGCTGAGCTAGAGGCCAAAATCTACAGGTAGGCACTTTGCAAAAAACACCTCTGTTTTCTTTCAAAAAATGTGATGTGTCCACGTTGCGTTTTGGGGCATTTCCTGTCGCGGGTGCTAGGCCTACTCACACAAGTGAGGTATCATTTTTATCGGCAGACTTGGGGGAACGCTGGGTGGAAGGAAATTTGTGGCTCCTCTCTGATTCCAGAACTTTCTGTCACCAAAATGTGTGGAAAATGTGTCTTTTTTATCCACATTTTGAGGTTTGCAAAGGATTCTGGGTAACAGAACCTGGTCAGAGCCCCACAAGTCACCCCATCTTGGATTCCCCTAGCTCTCTAGTTTTCAGAAATGCACAGGTTTGGTAGGTTTCCCTAGGTGCCAGCTGAGCTAGAGGCCAAAATCTACAGGTAGGCACTTTGCAAAAAACACCTGTTTTCTTTAAAAAAATGTGATGTGTCCACATTGCGTTTTGGGGCATTTCATGTCGCGGGCGCTAGGCCTACCCATACAATTGAGGTATCATTTTTATCGGGAGACTTGGGGGGACGTTGGGTGGAAGGAAGTTTGTGGCTCCTCTCTGATTCCAGAACTTTCTGTCACCAAAATGTGTGGAAAATGTGTTTTTTTAGCCACATTTTGAGGTTTGCAAAGGATTCTGGGTAACAGAAACTGGTCAGAGCCCCACAAGTCACCCCATCTTGGATTCCCCTAGGTCTCTAGTTTTCAGAAATGCACAGGTCTGGTAGGTTTCCCTAGGTGCCGGCTGAGCTAGAGGCCAAAATCTACAGGTAGGCACTTTGCAAAAAACACCTCTGTTTTCTTTCAAAAAATGTGATGTGTGCACGTTGCGTTTTGGAGCATTTCCAGTCGTGGGCACTAGGCCTACCCACACAAGTGAGGTATCATTTTTATCGGGAGACTTGGGGAACGCTGGGTGGAAGGAAATTTGTGGCTCCTCTCCGATTCCAAAACTTTCTGTCACCAAAATGTGAGGAAAATGTGTTTTTTTAGCCAAATTTTGAGGTTTGCAAAGGATTCTGGGTAACAAAACCTGGTCAGAGCCCCACATGTCACCCCGTCTTGGATTCCCCTAGGTCTCTAGTTTTCAAAAATGCACAGGTCTGGTAGGTTTCCCTAGGTGCCGGCTGAGCTAGAGGCCAAAATCTACAGGTAGGCACTTTGCAAAAAACACCTCTGTTTTCTTTAAAAAAATGTGATGTGTCCACGTTGCGTTTTGGGGCATTTCCTGTCGCGGGTGCTAGGCCTACTCACACAAGTGAGGTATCATTTTTATCGGCAGACTTGGGGGAACGCTGGGTGGAAGGACATTTGTGGCTCCTCTCTGATTCCAGAACTTTCTGTCACCAAAATGTGTGGAAAATGTGTCTTTTTTATCCACATTTTGAGGTTTGCAAAGGATTCTGGGTAACAGAACCTGGTCAGAGCCCCACAAGTCACCCCATCTTGGATTCCCCTAGCTCTCTAGTTTTCAGAAATGCACAGGTTTGGTAGGTTTCCCTAGGTGCCAGCTGAGCTAGAGGCCAAAATCTACAGGTAGGCACTTTGCAAAAAACACCTCTGTTTTCTTTAAAAAAATGTGATGTGTCCACATTGCGTTTTGGGGCATTTCATGTCGCGGGCGCTAGGCCTACCCACACAAGTGAGGTATCATTTTTATCGGGAGACTTGGGGGAACGTTGTGTGGAAGGAAATTTGTGGCTCCTCTCTGATTCCAGAACTTTCTGTCACCAAAATGTGAAGAAAATGTGTTTTTTTTGCCACATTTTGAGGTTTGCAAAGGATTCTGGGTAACAGAACCTGGTCAGAGCCCCACAAGTCACCCCATCTTGGATTCCCCTAGGTGTCTAGTTTTCAAAAATGCACAGGTTTGGTAGGTTTCCCTAGGTGCCGGCTGAGCTAGAGGCCAAAATCTACAGGTAGGCACTTTGCAAAAAACACCTCTGTTTTCTTTCAAAAAATGTGATGTGTCCACGTTGCGTTTTGGGGCATTTCCTGTCGCGGGTGCTAGGCCTACTCACACAAGTGAGGTATCATTTTTATCGGCAGACTTGGGGGAACGCTGGGTGGAAGGAAATTTGTGGCTCCTCTCTGATTCCAGAACTTTCTGTCACCAAAATGTGTGGAAAATGTGTCTTTTTTATCCACATTTTGAGGTTTGCAAAGGATTCTGGGTAACAGAACCTGGTCAGAGCCCCACAAGTCACCCCATCTTGGATTCCCCTAGCTCTCTAGTTTTCAGAAATGCACAGGTTTGGTAGGTTTCCCTAGGTGCCAGCTGAGCTAGAGGCCAAAATCTACAGGTAGGCACTTTGCAAAAAACACCTGTTTTCTTTAAAAAAATGTGATGTGTCCACATTGCGTTTTGGGGCATTTCCTGTCGCGGGCGCTAGGCCTACCCATACAATTGAGGTATCATTTTTATCGGGAGACTTGGGGGGACGTTGGGTGGAAGGAAGTTTGTGGCTCCTCTCTGATTCCAGAACTTTCTGTCACCAAAATGTGTGGAAAATGTGTTTTTTTAGCCACATTTTGAGGTTTGCAAAGGATTCTGGGTAACAGAAACTGGTCAGAGCCCCACAAGTCACCCCATCTTGGATTCCCCTAGGTCTCTAGTTTTCAGAAATGCACAGGTCTGGTAGGTTTCCCTAGGTGCCGGCTGAGCTAGAGGCCAAAATCTACAGGTAGGCACTTTGCAAAAAACACCTCTGTTTTCTTTCAAAAAATGTGATGTGTGCACGTTGCGTTTTGGAGCATTTCCAGTCGTGGGCACTAGGCCTACCCACACAAGTGAGGTATCATTTTTATCGGGAGACTTGGGGAACGCTGGGTGGAAGGAAATTTGTGGCTCCTCTCCGATTCCAAAACTTTCTGTCACCAAAATGTGAGGAAAATGTGTTTTTTTAGCCAAATTTTGAGGTTTGCAAAGGATTCTGGGTAACAAAACCTGGTCAGAGCCCCACATGTCACCCCGTCTTGGATTCCCCTAGGTCTCTAGTTTTAAAAAATGCACAGGTCTGGTAGGTTTCCCTAGGTGCCGGCTGAGCTAGAGGCCAAAATCTACAGGTAGGCACTTTGCAAAAAACACCTCTGTTTTCTTTCAAAAAATGTGATGTGTCCACGTTGCGTTTTGGGGCATTTCCTGTTGCGGGCGCTAGGCCTACCCACACAAGTGAGGTATCATTTTTATCGGGAGACTTGGGGGAACGCTGGGTGGAAGGAAATGTGTTGCTCCTCTCTGATTCCAGAACTTTCTGTCACCAAAATGTGAGGAAACTGGAGTTTTTTAGCCAAATTTTGAGGTTTGCTAAGGATTCTGGGTAACAAAACCTGGTCAGAGCCCCACAGGTCACCCCTTCTTGGATTCCCCATAGGTCTCTAGTTTTCAAAAATGCATAGGTTTGGTAGGTTTCCCTAGGTGCCGGCTGAGCTAGAGGTCAAAATCTACAGGTAGGCACTTTGCAAAAAACACCTCTGTTTTCTTTCAAAAAATGTGATGTGTGCACGTTGCGTTTTGGGGCATTTCCTGTCGTGGGCGCTAGGCCTACCCACACAAGTGAGGTATCATTTTTATCGGGAGACTTGGGGGAACGCTGGGTGGAAGGAAATTTGTGGCTCCTCTCTGATTCCAGAACTTTCTGTCACCAAAATGTGAGGAAAATGTGTTTTTTTAGCCACATTTTGAGGTTTGCAAAGGATTCTGGGTAACAGAACCTGGTCAGAGCCCCACAAGTCACCCCATCTTGGATTCCCCTAGCTCTCTAGTTTTCAGAAATGCACAGGTTTGGTAGGTTTCCCTAGGTGCCAGCTGAGCTAGAGGCCAAAATCTACAGGTAGGCACTTTGCAAAAAACACCTCTGTTTTCTTTAAAAAAAATGTGATGTGTCCACGTTGCGTTTTGGGGCATTTCATGTCGCGGGCGCTAGGCCTACCCACACAAGTGAGGTATCATTTTTATCGGGAGACTTGGGGGAACGTTAGGTGGAAGGAAATTTGTGGCTCCTCTCTGATTCCAGAACTTTCTGTCACCAAAATGTGAAGAAAATGTGTTTTTTTTGCCACATTTTGAGGTTTGCAAAGGATTCTGGGTAACAGAACCTGGTCAGAGCCCCACAAGTCACCCCATCTTGGATTCCCCTAGGTGTCTAGTTTTCAAAAATGCACAGGTTTGGTAGGTTTCCCTAGGTGCCGGCTGAGCTAGAGGCCAAAATCTACAGGTAGGCACTTTGCAAAAAACACCTCTGTTTTCTTTCAAAAAATGTGATGTGTCCACGTTGCGTTTTGGGGCATTTCCTGTCGCGGGTGCTAGGCCTACTCACACAAGTGAGGTATCATTTTTATCGGCAGACTTGGGGGAACGCTGGGTGGAAGGACATTTGTGGCTCCTCTCTGATTCCAGAACTTTCTGTCACCAAAATGTGAGGAAAATGTGTTTTTTTAGCCACATTTTGAGGTTTGCAAAGGATTCTGGGTAACAGAACCTGGTCAGAGCCCCACAAGTCACCCCATCTTGGATTCCCCTAGCTCTCTAGTTTTCAGAAATGCACAGGTTTGGTAGGTTTCCCTAGGTGCCGGCTGAGCTAGAGGCCAAAATCTACAGGTAGGCACTTTACAAAAAACACCTCTGTTTTCTTTCAAAAAATGTGATGTGTGCACGTTGCGTTTTGGGGCATTTCCTGTCGTGGGCGCTAGGCCTACCCACACAAGTGAGGTATCATTTTTATCGGGAGACTTGGGGGAACGCTGGGTGGAAGGAAATCTGTTGCTCCTCTCTGATTCCAGAACTTTCTGTCACCAAAATGTGAGGAAAATGTGTTTTTTTAGCCAAATTTTGAGGTTTGCAAAGGATTCTGGGTAACAAAACCTGGTCAGAGCCCCACATGTCACCCCGTCTTGGATTCCCCTAGGTCTCTAGTTTTCAAAAATGCACAGGTCTGGTAGGTTTCCCTAGGTGCCGGCTGAGCTAGAGGCCAAAATCTAACGGTAGGCACTTTGCAAAAAAAACCTCTGTTTTCTTTAAAAAAATGTGATGTGTCCACGTTGCGTTTTGGGGCATTTCCTGTTGCAGGCGCTAGGCCTACCCACACAAGTGAGGTATCATTTTTATCGGGAGACTTGGGGGAACGCTGGGTGGAAGGAAATTTGTTGCTCCTCTCTGATTCCAGAACTTTCTGTCACCAAAATGTGAGGAAAATGGGGTTTTTTAGCCAAATTTTGAGGTTTGCTAAGGATTCTGGGTAACAAAACCTGGTCAGAGCCCCACAGGTCACCCCTTCTTGGATTCCCCATAGGTCTCTAGTTTTCAAAAATGCATAGGTTTGGTAGGTTTCCCTAGGTGCCGGCTGAGCTTGAGGCCAAAATCTACAGGTAGGCACTTTACAAAAAACACCTCTGTTTTCTTTCAAAAAATGTGATGTGTCCACGTTGCGTTTTGGGGCATTTCCTGTCGCGGGTGCTAGGCCTACTCACACAAGTGAGGTATCATTTTTATCGGCAGACTTGGGGGAACGCTGGGTGGAAGGAAATTTGTGGCTCCTCTCTGATTCCAGAACTTTCTGTCACCAAAATGTGTGGAAAATTTGTTTTTTTAGCCACATTTTGAGGTTTGCAAAGGATTCTGGGTAACAGAACCTGGTCAGAGCCCCACAAGTCACCCCATCTTGGATTCCCCTATCTCTCTAGTTTTCAGAAATGCACAGGTTTGGTCGGTTTCCCTAGGTGCCAGCTGAGCTAGAGGCCAAAATCTACAGGTAGGCACTTTGCAAAAAACACCTCTGTTTTCTTTCAAAAAATGTGATGTGTCCACATTGCGTTTTGGGGCATTTCATGTCGCGGGCGCTAGGCCTACCCACACAAGTGAGGTATCATTTTTATCGGGAGACTTGGGGGAACGTTGGGTGGAAGTAAATTTGTGGCTCCTCTCTGATTCCAGAACTTTCTGTCACCAAAATGTGAAGAAAATGTGTTTTTTAAGCCACATTTTGAGGTTTGCAAAGGATTCTGGGTAACAGAACCTGGTCAGAGCCCCACAAGTCACCCCATCTTGGATTCCCCTATCTCTCTAGTTTTCAAAAATACACAGGTTTGGTAGGTTTCCCTAGGTGCCGGCTGAGCTAGAGGCCAAAATCTACAGGTAGGCACTTTGCAAAAAACACCTCTGTTTTCTTTAAAAAAATGTGATGTATCCACATTGCGTTTTGGGGCATTTCATGTCGCGGGCGCTAGGCCTACCCACACAAGTGAGGTATCATTTTTATCGGGAGACTTGGGGGAACGTTGTGTGGAAGGAAATTTGTGGCTCCTCTCTGATTCCAGAACTTTCTGTCACCAAAATGTGAAGAAAATGTGTTTTTTTTGCCACATTTTGAGGTTTGCAAAGGATTCTGGGTAACAGAACCTGGTCAGAGCCCCACAAGTCACCCCATCTTGGATTCCCCTAGGTGTCTAGTTTTCAAAAATGCACAGGTTTGGTAGGTTTCCCTAGGTGCCGGCTGAGATAGAGGCCAAAATCTACAGGTAGGCACTTTGCAAAAAACACCTCTGTTTTCTTTCAAAAAATGTGATGTGTCCACGTTGCGTTTTGGGGCATTTCCTGTCGCGGGCGCTAGGCCTACCCACACAAGTGAGGTATCATTTTTATCGGGAGACTGGGGGAACGCTGGGTGGAAGGAAATTTGTGGCTCCTCTCTCATTCCAGAACTTTCTGTCACCAAAATGTGAGGAAAATGTGTTTTTTTAGCCACATTTTGAGGTTTGCAAAGGATTCTGGGTAACAGAACCTGGTCAGAGCCCCACAAGTCACCCCATCTTGGATTCCCCTAGCTCTCTAGTTTTCAGAAATGCACAGGTTTGGTAGGTTTCCCTAGGTGCCAGCTGAGCTAGAGGCCAAAATCTACAGGTAGGCACTTTGCAAAAAACACCTCTGTTTTCTTTAAAAAAATGTGATGTGTCCACATTGCGTTTTGGGGCATTTCATGTCGCGGGCGCTAGGCCTACCCACACAAGTGAGGTATCATTTTTATCGGGAGACTTGGGGGAACGTTGTGTGGAAGGAAATTTGTGGCTCCTCTCTGATTCCAGAACTTTCTGTCACCAAAATGTGAAGAAAATGTGTTTTTTTTGCCACATTTTGAGGTTTGCAAAGGATTCTGGGTAACAGAACCTGGTCAGAGCCCCACAAGTCACCCCATCTTGGATTCCCCTAGGTGTCTAGTTTTCAAAAATGCACAGGTTTGGTAGGTTTCCCTAGGTGCCGGCTGAGCTAGAGGCCAAAATCTACAGGTAGGCACTTTGCAAAAAACACCTCTGTTTTCTTTCAAAAAATGTGATGTGTCCACGTTGCGTTTTGGGGCATTTCCTGTCGCGGGTGCTAGGCCTACTCACACAAGTGAGGTATCATTTTTATCGGCAGACTTGGGGGAACGCTGGGTGGAAGGAAATTTGTGGCTCCTCTCTGATTCCAGAACTTTCTGTCACCAAAATGTGTGGAAAATGTGTCTTTTTTATCCACATTTTGAGGTTTGCAAAGGATTCTGGGTAACAGAACCTGGTCAGAGCCCCACAAGTCACCCCATCTTGGATTCCCCTAGCTCTCTAGTTTTCAGAAATGCACAGGTTTGGTAGGTTTCCCTAGGTGCCAGCTGAGCTAGAGGCCAAAATCTACAGGTAGGCACTTTGCAAAAAACACCTGTTTTCTTTAAAAAAATGTGATGTGTCCACATTGCGTTTTGGGGCATTTCATGTCGCGGGCGCTAGGCCTACCCATACAATTGAGGTATCATTTTTATCGGGAGACTTGGGGGGACGTTGGGTGGAAGGAAGTTTGTGGCTCCTCTCTGATTCCAGAACTTTCTGTCACCAAAATGTGTGGAAAATGTGTTTTTTTAGCCACATTTTGAGGTTTGCAAAGGATTCTGGGTAACAGAAACTGGTCAGAGCCCCACAAGTCACCCCATCTTGGATTCCCCTAGGTCTCTAGTTTTCAGAAATGCACAGGTCTGGTAGGTTTCCCTAGGTGCCGGCTGAGCTAGAGGCCAAAATCTACAGGTAGGCACTTTGCAAAAAACACCTCTGTTTTCTTTCAAAAAATGTGATGTGTGCACGTTGCGTTTTGGAGCATTTCCAGTCGTGGGCACTAGGCCTACCCACACAAGTGAGGTATCATTTTTATCGGGAGACTTGGGGAACGCTGGGTGGAAGGAAATTTGTGGCTCCTCTCCGATTCCAAAACTTTCTGTCACCAAAATGTGAGGAAAATGTGTTTTTTTAGCCAAATTTTGAGGTTTGCAAAGGATTCTGGGTAACAAAACCTGGTCAGAGCCCCACATGTCACCCCGTCTTGGATTCCCCTAGGTCTCTAGTTTTCAAAAATGCACAGGTCTGGTAGGTTTCCCTAGGTGCCGGCTGAGCTAGAGGCCAAAATCTACAGGTAGGCACTTTGCAAAAAACACCTCTGTTTTCTTTAAAAAAATGTGATGTGTCCACGTTGCGTTTTGGGGCATTTCCTGTCGCGGGTGCTAGGCCTACTCACACAAGTGAGGTATCATTTTTATTGGCAGACTTGGGGGAACGCTGGGTGGAAGGACATTTGTGGCTCCTCTCTGATTCCAGAACTTTCTGTCACCAAAATGTGTGGAAAATGTGTCTTTTTTATCCACATTTTGAGGTTTGCAAAGGATTCTGGGTAACAGAACCTGGTCAGAGCCCCACAAGTCACCCCATCTTGGATTCCCCTAGCTCTCTAGTTTTCAGAAATGCACAGGTTTGGTAGGTTTCCCTAGGTGCCAGCTGAGCTAGAGGCCAAAATCTACAGGTAGGCACTTTGCAAAAAACACCTCTGTTTTCTTTAAAAAAATGTGATGTGTCCACATTGCGTTTTGGGGCATTTCATGTCGCGGGCGCTAGGCCTACCCACACAAGTGAGGTATCATTTTTATCGGGAGACTTGGGGGAACGTTGTGTGGAAGGAAATTTGTGGCTCCTCTCTGATTCCAGAACTTTCTGTCACCAAAATGTGAAGAAAATGTGTTTTTTTTTGCCACATTTTGAGGTTTGCAAAGGATTCTGGGTAACAGAACCTGGTCAGAGCCCCACAAGTCACCCCATCTTGGATTCCCCTAGGTGTCTAGTTTTCAAAAATGCACAGGTTTGGTAGGTTTCCCTAGGTGCCGGCTGAGCTAGAGGCCAAAATCTACAGGTAGGCACTTTGCAAAAAACACCTCTGTTTTCTTTCAAAAAATGTGATGTGTCCACGTTGCGTTTTGGGGCATTTCCTGTCGCGGGTGCTAGGCCTACTCACACAAGTGAGGTATCATTTTTATCGGCAGACTTGGGGGAACGCTGGGTGGAAGGAAATTTGTGGCTCCTCTCTGATTCCAGAACTTTCTGTCACCAAAATGTGTGGAAAATGTGTCTTTTTTATCCACATTTTGAGGTTTGCAAAGGATTCTGGGTAACAGAACCTGGTCAGAGCCCCACAAGTCACCCCATCTTGGATTCCCCTAGCTCTCTAGTTTTCAGAAATGCACAGGTTTGGTAGGTTTCCCTAGGTGCCAGCTGAGCTAGAGGCCAAAATCTACAGGTAGGCACTTTGCAAAAAACACCTGTTTTCTTTAAAAAAATGTGATGTGTCCACATTGCGTTTTGGGGCATTTCCTGTCGCGGGCGCTAGGCCTACCCATACAATTGAGGTATCATTTTTATCGGGAGACTTGGGGGGGACGTTGGGTGGAAGGAAGTTTGTGGCTCCTCTCTGATTCCAGAACTTTCTGTCACCAAAATGTGTGGAAAATGTGTTTTTTTAGCCACATTTTGAGGTTTGCAAAGGATTCTGGGTAACAGAAACTGGTCAGAGCCCCACAAGTCACCCCATCTTGGATTCCCCTAGGTCTCTAGTTTTCAGAAATGCACAGGTCTGGTAGGTTTCCCTAGGTGCCGGCTGAGCTAGAGGCCAAAATCTACAGGTAGGCACTTTGCAAAAAACACCTCTGTTTTCTTTCAAAAAATGTGATGTGTGCACGTTGCGTTTTGGAGCATTTCCAGTCGTGGGCACTAGGCCTACCCACACAAGTGAGGTATCATTTTTATCGGGAGACTTGGGGAACGCTGGGTGGAAGGAAATTTGTGGCTCCTCTCCGATTCCAAAACTTTCTGTCACCAAAATGTGAGGAAAATGTGTTTTTTTAGCCAAATTTTGAGGTTTGCAAAGGATTCTGGGTAACAAAACCTGGTCAGAGCCCCACATGTCACCCCGTCTTGGATTCCCCTAGGTCTCTAGTTTTCAAAAATGCACAGGTCTGGTAGGTTTCCCTAGGTGCCGGCTGAGCTAGAGGCCAAAATCTACAGGTAGGCACTTTGCAAAAAACACCTCTGTTTTCTTTCAAAAAATGTGATGTGTCCACGTTGCGTTTTGGGGCATTTCCTGTTGCGGGCGCTAGGCCTACCCACACAAGTGAGGTATCATTTTTATCGGGAGACTTGGGGGAACGCTGGGTGGAAGGAAATGTGTTGCTCCTCTCTGATTCCAGAACTTTCTGTCACCAAAATGTGAGGAAACTGGAGTTTTTTAGCCAAATTTTGAGGTTTGCTAAGGATTCTGGGTAACAAAACCTGGTCAGAGCCCCACAGGTCACCCCTTCTTGGATTCCCCATAGGTCTTTAGTTTTCAAAAATGCATAGGTTTGGTAGGTTTCCCTAGGTGCCGGCTGAGCTAGAGGTCAAAATCTACAGGTAGGCACTTTGCAAAAAACACCTCTGTTTTCTTTCAAAAAATGTGATGTGTGCACGTTGCGTTTTGGGGCATTTCCTGTCGTGGGCGCTAGGCCTACCCACACAAGTGAGGTATCATTTTTATCGGGAGACTTGGGGGAACGCTGGGTGGAAGGAAATTTGTGGCTCCTCTCTGATTCCAGAACTTTCTGTCACCAAAATGTGAGGAAAATGTGTTTTTTTAGCCACATTTTGAGGTTTGCAAAGGATTCTGGGTAACAGAACCTGGTCAGAGCCCCACAAGTCACCCCATCTTGGATTCCCCTAGCTCTCTAGTTTTCAGAAATGCACAGGTTTGGTAGGTTTCCCTAGGTGCCAGCTGAGCTAGAGGCCAAAATCTACAGGTAGGCACTTTGCAAAAAACACCTCTGTTTTCTTTAAAAAAAATGTGATGTGTCCACGTTGCGTTTTGGGGCATTTCATGTCGCGGGCGCTAGGCCTACCCACACAAGTGAGGTATCATTTTTATCGGGAGACTTGGGGGAACGTTAGGTGGAAGGAAATTTGTGGCTCCTCTCTGATTCCAGAACTTTCTGTCACCAAAATGTGAAGAAAATGTGTTTTTTTTGCCACATTTTGAGGTTTGCAAAGGATTCTGGGTAACAGAACCTGGTCAGAGCCCCACAAGTCACCCCATCTTGGATTCCCCTAGGTGTCTAGTTTTCAAAAATGCACAGGTTTGGTAGGTTTCCCTAGGTGCCGGCTGAGCTAGAGGCCAAAATCTACAGGTAGGCACTTTGCAAAAAACACCTCTGTTTTCTTTCAAAAAATGTGATGTGTCCACGTTGCGTTTTGGGGCATTTCCTGTCGCGGGTGCTAGGCCTACTCACACAAGTGAGGTATCATTTTTATCGGCAGACTTGGGGGAACGCTGGGTGGAAGGACATTTGTGGCTCCTCTCTGATTCCAGAACTTTCTGTCACCAAAATGTGAGGAAAATGTGTTTTTTTAGCCACATTTTGAGGTTTGCAAAGGATTCTGGGTAACAGAACCTGGTCAGAGCCCCACAAGTCACCCCATCTTGGATTCCCCTAGCTCTCTAGTTTTCAGAAATGCACAGGTTTGGTAGGTTTCCCTAGGTGCCGGCTGAGCTAGAGGCCAAAATCTACAGGTAGGCACTTTACAAAAAACACCTCTGTTTTCTTTCAAAAAATGTGATGTGTGCACGTTGCGTTTTGGGGCATTTCCTGTCGTGGGCGCTAGGCCTACCCACACAAGTGAGGTATCATTTTTATCGGGAGACTTGGGGGAACGCTGGGTGGAAGGAAATCTGTTGCTCCTCTCTGATTCCAGAACTTTCTGTCACCAAAATGTGAGGAAAATGTGTTTTTTTAGCCAAATTTTGAGGTTTGCAAAGGATTCTGGGTAACAAAACCTGGTCAGAGCCCCACATGTCACCCCGTCTTGGATTCCCCTAGGTCTCTAGTTTTCAAAAATGCACAGGTCTGGTAGGTTTCCCTAGGTGCCGGCTGAGCTAGAGGCCAAAATCTAACGGTAGGCACTTTGCAAAAAAAACCTCTGTTTTCTTTAAAAAAATGTGATGTGTCCACGTTGCGTTTTGGGGCATTTCCTGTTGCAGGCGCTAGGCCTACCCACACAAGTGAGGTATCATTTTTATCGGGAGACTTGGGGGAACGCTGGGTGGAAGGAAATTTGTTGCTCCTCTCTGATTCCAGAACTTTCTGTCACCAAAATGTGAGGAAAATGGGGTTTTTTAGCCAAATTTTGAGGTTTGCTAAGGATTCTGGGTAACAAAACCTGGTCAGAGCCCCACAGGTCACCCCTTCTTGGATTCCCCATAGGTCTCTAGTTTTCAAAAATGCATAGGTTTGGTAGGTTTCCCTAGGTGCCGGCTGAGCTTGAGGCCAAAATCTACAGGTAGGCACTTTACAAAAAACACCTCTGTTTTCTTTCAAAAAATGTGATGTGTCCACGTTGCGTTTTGGGGCATTTCCTGTCGCGGGTGCTAGGCCTACTCACACAAGTGAGGTATCATTTTTATCGGCAGACTTGGGGGAACGCTGGGTGGAAGGAAATTTGTGGCTCCTCTCTGATTCCAGAACTTTCTGTCACCAAAATGTGTGGAAAATTTGTTTTTTAGCCACATTTTGAGGTTTGCAAAGGATTCTGGGTAACAGAACCTGGTCAGAGCCCCACAAGTCACCCCATCTTGGATTCCCCTATCTCTCTAGTTTTCAGAAATGCACAGGTTTGGTCGGTTTCCCTAGGTGCCAGCTGAGCTAGAGGCCAAAATCTACAGGTAGGCACTTTGCAAAAAACACCTCTGTTTTCTTTCAAAAAATGTGATGTGTCCACATTGCGTTTTGGGGCATTTCATGTCGCGGGCGCTAGGCCTACCCACACAAGTGAGGTATCATTTTTATCGGGAGACTTGGGGGAACGTTGGGTGGAAGTAAATTTGTGGCTCCTCTCTGATTCCAGAACTTTCTGTCACCAAAATGTGAAGAAAATGTGTTTTTTAAGCCACATTTTGAGGTTTGCAAAGGATTCTGGGTAACAGAACCTGGTCAGAGCCCCACAAGTCACCCCATCTTGGATTCCCCTATCTCTCTAGTTTTCAAAAATACACAGGTTTGGTAGGTTTCCCTAGGTGCCGGCTGAGCTAGAGGCCAAAATCTACAGGTAGGCACTTTGCAAAAAACACCTCTGTTTTCTTTAAAAAAATGTGATGTATCCACATTGCGTTTTGGGGCATTTCATGTCGCGGGCGCTAGGCCTACCCACACAAGTGAGGTATCATTTTTATCGGGAGACTTGGGGGAACGTTGTGTGGAAGGAAATTTGTGGCTCCTCTCTGATTCCAGAACTTTCTGTCACCAAAATGTGAAGAAAATGTGTTTTTTTTGCCACATTTTGAGGTTTGCAAAGGATTCTGGGTAACAGAACCTGGTCAGAGCCCCACAAGTCACCCCATCTTGGATTCCCCTAGGTGTCTAGTTTTCAAAAATGCACAGGTTTGGTAGGTTTCCCTAGGTGCCGGCTGAGATAGAGGCCAAAATCTACAGGTAGGCACTTTGCAAAAAACACCTCTGTTTTCTTTCAAAAAATGTGATGTGTCCACGTTGCGTTTTGGGGCATTTCCTGTCGCGGGCGCTAGGCCTACCCACACAAGTGAGGTATCATTTTTATCGGGAGACTGGGGGAACGCTGGGTGGAAGGAAATTTGTGGCTCCTCTCTCATTCCAGAACTTTCTGTCACCAAAATGTGAGGAAAATGTGTTTTTTTAGCCACATTTTGAGGTTTGCAAAGGATTCTGGGTAACAGAACCTGGTCAGAGCCCCACAAGTCACCCCATCTTGGATTCCCCTAGCTCTCTAGTTTTCAGAAATGCACAGGTTTGGTAGGTTTCCCTAGGTGCCAGCTGAGCTAGAGGCCAAAATCTACAGGTAGGCACTTTGCAAAAAACACCTCTGTTTTCTTTAAAAAAATGTGATGTGTCCACATTGCGTTTTGGGGCATTTCATGTCGCGGGCGCTAGGCCTACCCACACAAGTGAGGTATCATTTTTATCGGGAGACTTGGGGGAACGTTGTGTGGAAGGAAATTTGTGGCTCCTCTCTGATTCCAGAACTTTCTGTCACCAAAATGTGAAGAAAATGTGTTTTTTTTGCCACATTTTGAGGTTTGCAAAGGATTCTGGGTAACAGAACCTGGTCAGAGCCCCACAAGTCACCCCATCTTGGATTCCCCTAGGTGTCTAGTTTTCAAAAATGCACAGGTTTGGTAGGTTTCCCTAGGTGCCGGCTGAGCTAGAGGCCAAAATCTACAGGTAGGCACTTTGCAAAAAACACCTCTGTTTTCTTTCAAAAAATGTGATGTGTCCACGTTGCGTTTTGGGGCATTTCCTGTCGCGGGTGCTAGGCCTACTCACACAAGTGAGGTATCATTTTTATCAGCAGACTTGGGGGAACGCTGGGTGGAAGGACATTTGTGGCTCCTCTCTGATTCCAGAACTTTCTGTCACCAAAATGTGAGGAAAATGTGTTTTTTTAGCCACATTTTGAGGTTTGCAAAGGATTCTGGGTAACAGAACCTGGTCAGAGCCCCACAAGTCACCCCATCTTGGATTCCACTAGCTCTTTAGTTTTCAGAAATGCACAGGTTTGGTAGGTTTCCCTAGGTGCCGGCTGAGCTAGAGGCCTAAATCTACAGGTAGGCACTTTACAAAAAACACCTCTGTTTTCTTTCAAAAAATGTGATGTGTGCACGTTGAGTTTTGGGGCATTTCCTGTCGTGGGCGCTAGGCCTACCCACACAAGTGAGGTATCATTTTTATCGGGAGACTTGGGGGAACGCTGGGTGGAAGGAAATTTGTTCCTCCTCTCTGATTCCAGAACTTTCTGTCACCAAAATGTGAGGAAAATGGGTTTTTTTAGCCAAATTTTGAGGTTTTCAAAGGATTCTGGGTAACAAAACCTGGTCAGAGCCCCACATGTCACCCCATCTTGGATTCCCCTAGGTCTCTAGTTTTCAGAAATGCACAGGTTTGGTAGGTTTCCCTAGGTGCCGGCTGAGCTAGAGGCCAAAATCTACAGGTAGGCACTTTGCAAAAAACACCTCTGTTTTCTTTCAAAATATGTGATGTGTGCACTTTGCGTTTTGGGGCAGTTCCTGTCGCGGGCGCTAGGCCTACCCACACAAGTGAGGTATCATTTTTATCGGGAGACTTGGGGGAACGCTGGGTGGAAGGAAATTTGTGGCTCCTCTCTGATTCCAGAACTTTCTGTCACCAAAATATGTGGAAAATGTGTTTTTTTAGCCACATTTTGAGGTTTGCAAAGGATTCTGGGTACTAAAACCTGGTCAGAGCCCCACAAGTCACCCCATCTTGGATTTCCCTAGGTCTCTAGTTTTCAAAAATGCATAGGTTTGATAGGTTTCCCTAGGTGCCAGCTGAGCTAGAGGCCAAAATCTACAGGTAGGCACTTTGCAAAAAACACCTCTGTTTTCTTTAAAAAAATGTGATGTGTGCACGTTGTGTTTTGGGGCAGTTCCTGTTGCGGGCGCTAGGCCTACCCACACAAGTGAGGTATCATTTTTATCGGGAGACTTGGGGGAACGCTGGGTGGAAGGACATTTGTGGCTCCTCTCTGATTCCAGAACTTTCTGTCACCAAAATGTGAAGAAAATGTGTTTTTTAAGCCACATTTTGAGGTTTGCAAAGGATTCTGGGTAACAGAACCTGGTCAGAGCCCCACAAGTCACCCCATCTTGGATTCCCCTAGCTCTCTAGTTTTCAGAAATGCACAGGTTTGGTAGGTTTCCCTAGGTGCCAGCTGAGCTAGAGGCCAAAATCTACAGGTAGGCACTTTGCAAAAAACACCTCTGTTTTCTTTAAAAAAATGTGATGTGTCCACATTGCGTTTTGGGGCATTTCATGTCGCGGGCGCTAGGCCTACCCACACAAGTGAGGTATCATTTTTATCGGGAGACTTGGGGGAACGTTGTGTGGAAGGAAATTTGTGGCTCCTCTCTGATTCCAGAACTTTCTGTCACCAAAATGTGAAGAAAATGTGTTTTTTTTTGCCACATTTTGAGGTTTGCAAAGGATTCTGGGTAACAGAACCTGGTCAGAGCCCCACAAGTCACCCCATCTTGGATTCCCCTAGGTGTCTAGTTTTCAAAAATGCACAGGTTTGGTAGGTTTCCCTAGGTGCCGGCTGAGCTAGAGGCCAAAATCTACAGGTAGGCACTTTGCAAAAAACACCTCTGTTTTCTTTCAAAAAATGTGATGTGTCCACGTTGCGTTTTGGGGCATTTCCTGTCACGGGTGCTAGGCCTACTCACACAAGTGAGGTATCATTTTTATCGGCAGACTTGGGGGAACGCTGGGTGGAAGGACATTTGTGGCTCCTCTCTGATTCCAGAACTTTCTGTCACCAAAATGTGAGGAAAATGTGTTTTTTTAGCCACATTTTGAGGTTTGCAAAGGATTCTGGGTAACAGAACCTGGTCAGAGCCCCACAAGTCACCCCATCTTGGATTCCCCTAGCTCTCTAGTTTTCAGAAATGCACAGGTTTGGTAGGTTTCCCTAGGTGCCGGCTGAGCTAGAGGCCAAAATCTACAGGTAGGCACTTTACAAAAAACACCTCTGTTTTCTTTCAAAAAATGTGATGTGTGCACGTTGAGTTTTGGGGCATTTCCTGTCGTGGGCGCTAGGCCTACCCACACAAGTGAGGTATCATTTTTATCGGGAGACTTGGGGGAACGCTGGGTGGAAGGAAATTTGTTGCTCCTCTCTGATTCCAGAACTTTCTGTCACCAAAATGTGAGGAAAATGGGTTTTTTTAGCCAAATTTTGAGGTTTACAAAGGATTCTGGGTAACAAAACCTGTTCAGAGCCCCACATGTCACCCCATCTTGGATTCCCCTAGGTCTCTAGTTTTCAGAAATGCACACGTTTGGTAGGTTTCCCTAGGTGCCGGATGAGCTAGAGGCCAAAATCTACAGGTAGGCACTTTGCAAAAAACACCTCTGTTTTCTTTCAAAATATGTGATGTGTGCACTTTGCGTTTTGGGGCAGATCCTGTCGCGGGCGCTAGGCCTACCCACACAAGTGAGGTATCATTTTTATCGGGAGACTTGGGGGAACGCTGGGTGGAAGGAAATTTGTGGCTCCTCTCTGATTCCAGAACTTTCTGTCACCAAAATGTGTGGAAAATGTGTTTTTTTAGCCACATTTTGAGGTTTGCAAAGGATTCTGGGTACTAAAACCTGGTCAGAGCCCCACAAGTCACCCCATCTTGAATTTCCCTAGGTCTCTAGTTTTCAAAAATGCATAGGTTTGATAGGTTTCCCTAGGTGCCAGCTGAGCTAGAGGCCAAAATCTACAGGTAGGCACTTTGCAAAAAACACCTCTGTTTTCTTTAAAAAAATGTGATGTGTGCACGTTGTGTTTTGGGGCAGTTCCTGTTGCGGGCGCTAGGCCTACCCACACAAGTGAGGTATCATTTTTATCGGGAGACTTGGGGGAACGCTGGGTGGAAGGACATTTGTGGCTCCTCTCTGATTCCAGAACTTTCTGTCACCAAAATGTGAGGAAAATGTGTTTTTTTAGCCACATTTAGAGGTTTGCAAAGGATTCTGGGTAAGAGAACCTGGTCACAGCCCCACAAGTCACCCCATCTTGGATTCCCATAGCTCTCTAGTTTTCAGAAATGCAGAGGTTTGGTAGGTTTCCCTAGGTGCCGGCTGAGCAAGAGGCCAAAATCTACAGGTAGGCAGTTTGCAAAAAACACCTCTGGTTTCTTTGAAAAAATGTGATGTGTCCACGTTGTGTTTTGGGGCATTTCCTGTCGCGGGCGCTAGGCCTACCCACACAAGTGAGGTATCATTTTTATCGGGAGACTTGGGGGAACGCTGGGTGGAAGGAAATTTGTGGCTCCTCTCTGATTCCAGAACTTTCTATCACCAAAATGTGAGGAAAATGTGTTTTTTTAGTCACATTTTGAGGTTTGCAAAGGATTCTGGGTAACAGAACCTGGTCAGAGCCCCACAAGTCACCCCATCTTCGATTCCCCTAGCTCTCTAGTTTTCAAAAATGCACAGGTTTGGTAGGTTTCCCTAGGTGCCGGCTGAGCTAGAGGCCAAAATCTACAGGTAGGCACTTTGCAAAAAACACCTCTGTTTTCTTTCAAAAAATGTGATGTGTGCACGTTGCGTTTTGGGGCATTTCCTGTCGTGGGCGCTAGGCCTACCCACACAAGTGAGGTATCATTTTTATCGGGAGACTTGGGGGAACGCTGGGTGGAAGGAAATTTGTGGCTCCTCTCTGATTCCAGAACTTTCTGTCACCAAAATGTGAGGAAAATGTGTTTTTTTAGCCACATTTTGAGGTTTGCAAAGGATTCTGGGTAACAGAACCTGGTCAGAGCCCCACAAGTCACCCCATCTTGGATTCCCCTAGCTCTCTAGTTTTCAGAAATGCACAGGTTTGGTAGGTTTCCCTAGGTGCCAGCTGAGCTAGAGGCCAAAATCTACAGGTAGGCACTTTGCAAAAAACACCTCTGTTTTCTTTAAAAAAATGTGATGTGTCCACATTGCGTTTTGGGGCATTTCATGTCGCGGGCGCTAGGCCTACCCACACAAGTGAGGTATCATTTTTATCGGGAGACTTGGGGGAACGTTGGGTGGAAGGAAATTTGTGGCTCCTCTCTGATTCCAGAACTTTCTGTCACCAAAATGTGAAGAAAATGTGTTTTTTTTTGCCACATTTTGAGGTTTGCAAAGGATTCTGGGCAACAGAACCTGGTCAGAGCCCCACAAGTCACCCCATCCTGGATTCCCCTAGGTGTCTAGTTTTCAAAAATGCTCAGGTTTGGTAGGTTTCCCTAGGTGCCGGCTGAGCTAGAGGCCAAAATCTACAGGTAGGCACTTTGCAAAAAACACCTCTGTTTTCTTTCAAAAAATGTGATGTGTCCACGTTGCGTTTTGGGGCATTTCCTATCACGGGTGCTAGGCCTACTCACAAAAGTGAGGTATCATTTTTATCGGCAGACTTGGGGGAACGCTGGGTGGAAGGACATTTGTGGCTCCTCTCTGATTCCAGAACTTTCTGTCACCAAAATGTGAGGAAAATTTGTTTTTTTAGCCACATTTTGAGGTTTGCAAAGGATTCTGGGTAACAGAACCTGGTCAGAGCCCCACAAGTCACCCCATCTTGGATTCCCCTAGCTCTCTAGTTTTCAGAAATGCACAGGTTTGGTAGGTTTCCCTAGGTGCCAGCTGAGCTAGAGGCCAAAATCTACAGGTAGGCACTTTGCAAAAAACACCTCTGTTTTCTTTAAAAAAATGTGATGTGTCCACATTGCGTTTTGGGGCATTTCATGTCGCGGGCGCTAGGCCTACCCACACAAGTGAGGTATAATTTTCATCGTGAGACTTGGGGGAACGCTGGGTGGAAGGAAATTTGTTGCTCCTCTCTGATTCCAGACCTTTCTGTCACCAAAATGTGAGGAAAATGTGTTTTTTTAGCCACATTTTGAGGTTTGCAAAGGATTCTGGGTAACAAAACCTGGTCAGAGCCCCACAGGTCACCCCTTCTTGGATTCCCCAAAGGTCTCTAGTTTTCAAAAATGCACAGGTTTGGTAGGTTTCCCTAGGTGCCAGCTGAGCTAGAGGCCAAAATCTACAGGTAGGCACTTTGCAAAAAACACCTTTGTTTTCTTTAAAAAAATGTGATGTGTCCACATTGCGTTTTGGGGCATTTCATGTCGCGGGCGCTAGGCCTACCCACACAAGTGAGGTATCATTTTTATCGGGAGACTTGGGGGAACGTTGGGTGGAAGGAAATTTGTGGCTCCTCTCTGATTCCAGAACTTTCTGTCACCAAAATGTGAAGAAAATGTGTTTTTTTAGCCACATTTTGAGGTTTGCAAAGGATTCTGGGTAACAGAACCTGGTCAGAGCCCCACAAGTCACCCCATCCTGGATTCCCCTAGGTCTCTAGTTTTCAAAAATGCTCAGGTTTGGTAGGTTTCCCTAGGTGCCGGCTGAGCTAGAGGCCAAAATCTACAGGTAGGCACTTTGCAAAAAACACCTCTGTTTTCTTTCAAAAAATGTGATGTGTCCACGTTGCTTTTTGGGGCATTTCCTGTTGCGGGTGCTAGGCCTACTCACACAAGTGAGGTATCATTTTTATCGGCAGACTTGGGGGAACGCTGGGTGGAAGGACATTTGTGGCTCCTCTCTGATTCCAGAACTTTCTGTCACCAAAATGTGAGGAAAATGTGTTTTTTTAGCCACATTTTGAGGTTTGCAAAGGATTCTGGGTAACAGAACCTGGTCAGAGCCCCACAAGTCACCCCATCCTGGATTCCCCTAGCTCTCTAGTTTTCACAAATGCTCAGGTTTGGTAGGTTTCCCTAGGTGCCGGCTGAGCTAGAGGCCAAAATCTACAGGTAGACACTTTGCAAAAAACACCTCTGTTTTCTTTAAAAAAATGTGATGTATTCACATTGCGTTTTGGGGCATTTCCTGTCGCGGGTGCTAGGCCTACTCACACAAGTGAGTTATCATTTTTATCGGCAGACTTGGGGGAACGTTGGGTGGAAGGAAATTTGTGGCTCCTCTCTGATTCCAGAACTTTCTGTCACCAAAATGTGAAGAAAATGTGTTTTTTTAGCCACATTTTGAGGTTTGCAAAGGATTCTGGGTAACAGAACCTGGTCAGAGCCCCACAAGTCACCCCATCTTGGATTCCCCTAGGTGTCTAGTTTTCAAAAATGCAGAGGTTTGGTAGGTTTCCCTAGGTGCCGGCTGAGCTAGAGGCCAAAATCTACAGGTAGGCACTTTGCAAAAAACACCTCTGTTTTCTTTCAAAAAATGTGATGTGTCCACGTTGCGTTTTGGGGCATTTCCTGTCGCGGGTGCTAGGCCTACTCACACAAGTGAGGTATCATTTTTATCGGCAGACTTGGGGAAACGCTGGGTGGAAGGACATTTGTGGCTCCTCTCTGATTCCAGAACTTTCTGTCACCAAAATGTGAGGAAAATGTGTTTTTTTAGCCACATTTTGAGGTTTGCAAAGGATTCTGGGTAACAGAACCTGGTCAGATCCCCACAAGTCACCCCATCTTGGATTCCCCTAGCTCTCTAGTTTTCAGAAATGCACAGGTTTGGTAGGTTTCCCTAGGTGCCGGCTGAGCTAGAGGCCAAAATCTACAGGTAGGCACTTTGCAAAAAACACCTCTGTTTTCTTTCAAAAAATGTGATGTGTGCACGTTGCGTTTTGGGGCATTTCCTGTCGTGGGCGCTAGGCCTACCCACACAAGTGAGGTATCATTTTTATCGGGAGACTTGGGGGAACGCTGGGTGGAAGGAAATTTGTGGCTCCTCTCTGATTCCAGAACTTTCTGTCACCAAAATGTGAAGAAAATGTGTTTTTTTAGCCAAATTTTGAGGTTTGCAAAGGATTCTGGGTAACAGAACCTGGTCAGAGCCCCACAAGTCACCCCATCTTGGATTCCCCTACCTCTCGAGTTTTCAGAAATGCACAGGTGTGGTAGATTTTCCTAGGTGCCAGCTGAGCTAGAGGCCAAAATCTACAAGTAGGCACTTTGCAAAAAACACCTCTGTTTTCTTTAAAAAAAATGTGATGTGTCTACGTTGCGTTTTGGGGCATTTCCTGTCGTGGGCGCTAGGCCTACCCACACAACTGAGGTATAATTTTTATTTGGAGACTTGGGGGAACGCTGGGTGGAAGGAAGTTTGTGGCTCCTCTCTGATTCCAGAACTTTCTGTCACCAAAATGTGTGGAAAATGTGTTTTTTTAGCCACATTTTGAGGTTTGCAAAGGATTCTGGGTAACAGAAACTGGTCAGAGCCCCACAAGTCACCCCATCTTGGATTCCCCTAGGTCTCTAGTTTTCAGAAATGCACAGGTTTGGTAGGTTTCCCTAGGTGCCGGCTGAGCTAGCGGCCAAAATCTACAGGTAGGCACTTTGCAAAAAACACCTCTGTTTTCTTTCAAAAAATGTGATGTGTGCACGTTGCGTTTTGGGGCATTTCCTGTCGTGGGCGCTAGGCCTACCCACACAAGTGAGGTATCATTTTTATCGGGAGACTTGGGGGAACGCTGGGTGGAAGGAAATTTGTGGCTCCTCTCTGATTCCAGAACTTTCTGTCACCAAAATGTGAGGAAAATGTGTTTTTTTTAGCCACATTTTGAGGTTTGCAAAGGATTCTGGGTAACAGAACCTGGTCAGAGCCCCACAAGTCACCCCATCTTGGATTCCCCTAGCTCTCTAGTTTTCAGAAATGCACAGGTTTGGTAGGTTTCCCTAGGTGCCAGCTGAGCTAGAGGCCAAAATCTACAGGTAGGCACTTTGCAAAAAACACCTCTGTTTTCTTTCAAAAAATGTGATGTGTCCACGTTGCGTTTTGGGGCATTTCCTGTCGCGGGTGCTAGGCCTACTCACACAAGTGAGGTATCATTTTTATCGGCAGACTTGGGGGAACGCTGGGTGGAAGGACATTTGTGGCTCCTCTCTGATTCCAGAACTTTCTGTCACCAAAATGTGAGGAAAATGTGTTTTTTTAGCCACATTTTGAGGTTTGCAAAGGATTCTGGGTAACAGAACCTGGTCAGAGCCCCACAAGTCACCCCATCTTGGATTCCCCTAGGTGTCTAGTTTTCAAAAATGCAGAGGTTTGGTAGGTTTCCCTAGGTGCCGGCTGAGCTAGAGGCCAAAATCTACAGGTAGGCACTTTGCAAAAAACACCTCTGTTTTCTTTCAAAAAATGTGATGTGTCCACGTTGCGTTTTGGGGCATTTCCTGTCGCGGGTGCTAGGCCTACTCACACAAGTGAGGTATCATTTTTATCGGCAGACTTGGGGAAACGCTGGGTGGAAGGACATTTGTGGCTCCTCTCTGATTCCAGAACTTTCTGTCACCAAAATGTGAGGAAAATGTGTTTTTTTAGCCACATTTTGAGGTTTGCAAAGGATTCTGGGTAACAGAACCTGGTCAGAGCCCCACAAGTCACCCCATCTTGGATTCCCCTATCTCTCTAGTTTTCAAAAATACACAGGTTTGGTAGGTTTCCCTAGGTGCCAGCTGAGCTAGAGGCCAAAATCTTCAGGTAGGCACTTTGCAAAAAACGCCTCTGTTTTCTTTAAAAAAATGTGATGTGTCCACGTTGCGTTTTGGGGCATTTCCTGTCGCGGGCGCTAGGCCTACCCACACAAGTGAGGTATAATTTTCATCGTGAGATTTGGGGGAACGCTGGGTGGAAGGAAATTTGTTGCTCCTCTCTGATTCCAGAACTTTCTGTCACCAAAATGTGAGGAAAATGTGTTTTTTTAGCCAAATTTTGAGGTTTGCAAAGGATTCTGGGTAACAAAACCTGGTCAGAGCCCCACAGGTCACCCCTTCTTGGATTCCCAATAGGTCTCTAGTTTTCAAAAATGCATAGGTTTGGTAGGTTTCCCTAGGTGACGGCTGAGCTAGAGGCCAAAATCTACAGGTAGGCACTTTGCAAAAAACACCTCTGTTTTCTTTAAAAAAATGTGATGTGTCCACGTTGCGTTTTGGGGCATTTCCTGTCGCGGGTGCTAGGCCTACTCACACAAGTGAGGTATCATTTTTATCGGCAGACTTGGGGGAACGCTGGGTGGAAGGACATTTGTGGCTCCTCTCTGATTCCAGAACTTTCTGTCACCAAAATGTGAGGAAAATGTGTTTTTTTAGCCACATTTTGAGGTTTGCAAAGGATTCTGGGTAACAGAACCTGGTCAGAGCCCCACAAGTCACCCCATCTTGGATTCCCCTAGGTGTCTAGTTTTCAAAAATGCAGAGGTTTGGTAGGTTTCCCTAGGTGCCGGCTGAGCTAGAGGCCAAAATCTACAGGTAGGCACTTTGCAAAAAACACCTCTGTTTTCTTTCAAAAAATGTGATGTGTCCACGTTGCGTTTTGGGGCATTTCCTGTCGCGGGTGCTAGGCCTACTCACACAAGTGAGGTATCATTTTTATCGGCAGACTTGGGGAAACGCTGGGTGGAAGGACATTTGTGGCTCCTCTCTGATTCCAGAACTTTCTGTCACCAAAATGTGAGGAAAATGTGTTTTTTTAGCCACATTTTGAGGTTTGCAAAGGATTCTGGGTAACAGAACCTGGTCAGAGCCCCACAAGTCACCCCATCTTGGATTCCCCTATCTCTCTAGTTTTCAAAAATACACAGGTTTGGTAGGTTTCCCTAGGTGCCAGCTGAGCTAGAGGCCAAAATCTACAGGTAGGCACTTTACAAAAAACACCTCTGTTTTCTTTCAAAAAATGTGATGTGTGCACGTTGAGTTTTGGGGCATTTCCTGTCGTGGGCGCTAGGCCTACACACACAAGTGAGGTATCATTTTTATCGGGAGACTTGGGGGAACGCTGGGTGGAAGGAAATTTGTTGCTCCTCTCTGATTCCAGAACTTTCTGTCACCAAAATATGAGGAAAATGTGTTTTTTTAGCCAAATTTTGAGGTTTGCAAAGGATTCTGGGTAACAAAACCTGGTCAGAGCCCCACAGGTCACCCCTTCTTGGATTCCCAATAGGTCTCTAGTTTTCAAAAATGCAAAGGTTTGGTAGGTTTCCCTAGGTGACGGCTGAGCTAGAGGCCAAAATCTACAGGTAGGCACTTTGCAAAAAACACCTCTGTTTTCTTTAAAAAAATGTGATGTGTCCACGTTGCGTTTTGGGGCATTTCCTGTCGCGGGTGCTAGGCCTACTCACACAAGTGAGGTATCATTTTTATCGGCAGACTTGGGGGAACGCTGGGTGGAAGGAAATTTGTGGCTCCTCTCTGATTCCAGAACTTTCTGTCACCAAAATGTGTGGAAAATGTGTTTTTTTTAGCCACATTTTGAGGTTTGCAAACGATTCTGGGTAACAGAACCTGGTCAGAGCCCCACAAGTCACCCCATCTTGGATTCCCCTAGCTCTCTAGTTTTCAGAAATGCACAGGTTTGGTAGGTTTCCCTAGGTGCCAGCTGAGCTAGAGGCCAAAATCTACAGGTAGGCACTTTGCAAAAAACACCTGTTTTCTTTAAAAAAATGTGATGTGTCCACATTGCGTTTTGGGGCATTTCATGTCGCGGGCGCTAGGCCTACCCATACAATTGAGGTATCATTTTTATCGGGAGACTTGGGGGGACGTTGGGTGGAAGGAAGTTTGTGGCTCCTCTCTGATTCCAGAACTTTCTGTCACCAAAATGTGTGGAAAATGTGTTTTTTTAGCCACATTTTGAGGTTTGCAAAGGATTCTGGGTAACAGAAACTGGTGAGAGCCCCACAAGTCACCCCATCTTGGATTCCCCTAGGTCTCTAGTTTTCAGAAATGCACAGGTTTGGTAGGTTTCCCTAGGTGCCGGCTGAGCTAGAGGCCAAAATCTACAGGTAGGCACTTTGCAAAAAACACCTCTGTTTTCTTTAAAAAAATGTGATGTGTGCACGTTGCGTTTTGGAGCATTTCCAGTCGTGGGCACTAGGCCTACCCACACAAGTGAGGTATCATTTTTATCGGGAGACTTGGGGAACGCTGGGTGGAAGGAAATTTGTGGCTCCTCTCCGATTCCAAAACTTTCTGTCACCAAAATGTGAGGAAAATGTGTTTTTTTAGCCAAATTTTGAGGTTTGCAAAGGATTCTGGGTAACAAAACCTGGTCAGAGCCCCACATGTCACCCCGTCTTGGATTCCCCTAGGTCTCTAGTTTTCAAAAATGCACAGGTCTGGTAGGTTTCCCTAGGTGCCGGCTGAGCTAGAGGCCAAAATCTACAGGTAGGCACTTTACAAAAAACACCTCTGTTTTCTTTAAAAAAATGTGATGTGTCCACGTTGCGTTTTGGGGCATTTCCTGTTGCGGGCGCTAGGCCTACCCACACAAGTGAGGTATCATTTTTATCGGGAGACTTGGGGGAACGCTGGGTGGAAGGAAATGTGTTGCTCCTCTCTGATTCCAGAACTTTCTGTCACCAAAATGTGTGGAAAATGTGTTTTTTTTATCCACATTTTGAGGTTTGCAAAGGATTCTGGGTAACAGAACCTGGTCAGAGCCCCACAAGTCACCCCATCTTGGATTCCCCTAGCTCTCTAGTTTTCAGAAATGCACAGGTTTGGTAGGTTTCCCTAGGTGCCAGCTGAGCTAGAGGCCAAAATCTACAGGTAGGCACTTTGCAAAAAACACCTCTGTTTTCTTTAAAAAAATGTGATGTATCCACATTGCGTTTTGGGGCATTTCATGTCGCGGGCGCTAGGCCTACCCACACAAGTGAGGTATCATTTTTATCGGGAGACTTGGGGGAACGTTGTGTGGAAGGAAATTTGTGGCTCCTCTCTGATTCCAGAACTTTCTGTCACCAAAATGTGAAGAAAATGTGTTTTTTTTGCCACATTTTGAGGTTTGCAAAGGATTCTGGGTAACAGAACCTGGTCAGAGCCCCACAAGTCACCCCATCTTGGATTCCCCTAGGTGTCTAGTTTTCAAAAATGCACAGGTTTGGTAGGTTTCCCTAGGTGCCGGCTGAGATAGAGGCCAAAATCTACAGGTAGGCACTTTGCAAAAAACACCTCTGTTTTCTTTCAAAAAATGTGATGTGTCCACGTTGCGTTTTGGGGCATTTCCTGTCGCGGGCGCTAGGCCTACCCACACAAGTGAGGTATCATTTTTATCGGGAGACTGGGGGAACGCTGGGTGGAAGGAAATTTGTGGCTCCTCTCTCATTCCAGAACTTTCTGTCACCAAAATGTGAGGAAAATGTGTTTTTTTAGCCACATTTTGAGGTTTGCAAAGGATTCTGGGTAACAGAACCTGGTCAGAGCCCCACAAGTCACCCCATCTTGGATTCCCCTAGGTGTCTAGTTTTAAAAAATGCACAGGTTTGGTAGGTTTCCCTAGGTGCCGGCTGAGCTAGAGGCCAAAATCTACAGGTAGGCACTTTGCAAAAAACACCTCTGTTTTCTTTCAAAAAATGTGATGTGTCCACGTTGCGTTTTGGGGCATTTCCTGTCGCGGGTGCTAGGCCTACTCACACAAGTGAGGTATCATTTTTATCGGCAGACTTGGGGGAACGCTGGGTGGAAGGACATTTGTGGCTCCTCTCTGATTCCAGAACTTTCTGTCACCAAAATGTGAGGAAAATGTGTTTTTTTAGCCACATTTTGAGGTTTGCAAAGGATTCTGGGTAACAGAACCTGTTCAGAGCCCCACAAGTCACCCCATCTTGGATTCCCCTAGCTCTTTAGTTTTCAGAAATGCACAGGTTTGGTAGGTTTCCCTAGGTGCCCGGCTGAGCTAGAGGCCAAAATCTACAGGTAGGCACTTTACAAAAAACACCTCTGTTTTCTTTCAAAAAATGTGATGTGTGCACGTTGAGTTTTGGGGCATTTCCTGTCGTGGGCGCTAGGCCTACCCACACAAGTGAGGTATCATTTTTATCGGGAGACTTGGGGGAACGCTGGGTGGAAGGAAATTTGTTCCTCCTCTCAGATTCCAGAACTTTCTGTCACCAAAATGTGAGGAAAATGGGGTTTTTTAGCCAAATTTTGAGGTTTACAAAGGATTCTGGGTAACAAAACCTGGTCAGAGCCCCACATGTCACCCCATCTTGGATTCCCCTAGGTCTCTAGTTTTCAGAAATGCACAGGTTTGGTAGGTTTCCCTAGGTGCCGGCTGAGCTAGAGGCCAAAATCTACAGGTAGGCACTTTGCAAAAAACACCTCTGTTTTCTTTCAAAATATGTGATGTGTGCACTTTGCGTTTTGGGGCAGTTCCTGTCGCGGGCGCTAGGCCTACCCACACAAGTGAGGTATCATTTTTATCGGGAGACTTGGGGGAACGCTGGGTGGAAGGAAATGTGTGGCTCCTCTCTGATTCCAGAACTTTCTGTCACCAAAATATGTGGAAAATGTGTTTTTTTAGCCACATTTTGAGGTTTGCAAAGGATTCTGGGTACTAAAACCTGGTCAGAGCCCCACAAGTCACCCCATCTTGGATTTCCCTAGGTCTCTAGTTTTCAAAAATGCATAGGTTTGATAGGTTTCCCTAGGTGCCAGCTGAGCTAGAGGCCAAAATCTACAGGTAGGCACTTTGCAAAAAACACCTCTGTTTTCTTTAAAAAAATGTGATGTGTGCACGTTGTGTTTTGGGGCAGTTCCTGTTGCGGGCGCTAGGCCTACCCACACAAGTGAGGTATCATTTTTATCGGGAGACTTGGGGGAACGCTGGGTGGAAGGACATTTGTGGCTCCTCTCTGATTCCAGAACTTTCTGTCACCAAAATGTGAAGAAAATGAGTTTTTTAAGCCACATTTTGAGGTTTGCAAAGGATTCTGGGTAACAGAACCTGGTCAGAGCCCCACAAGTCACCCCATCTTGGATTCCCCTAGCTCTCTAGTTTTCAGAAATGCACAGGTTTGGTAGGTTTCCCTAGGTGCCAGCTGAGCTAGAGGCCAAAATCTACAGGTAGGCACTTTGCAAAAAACACCTCTGTTTTCTTTAAAAAAATGTGATGTGTCCACATTGCGTTTTGGGGCATTTCATGTCGCGGGCGCTAGGCCTACCCACACAAGTGAGGTATCATTTTTATCGGGAGACTTGGGGGAACGTTGTGTGGAAGGAAATTTGTGGCTCCTCTCTGATTCCAGAACTTTCTGTCACCAAAATGTGAAGAAAATGTGTTTTTTTTGCCACATTTTGAGGTTTGCAAAGGATTCTGGGTAACAGAACCTGGTCAGAGCCCCACAAGTCACCCCATCTTGGATTCCCCTAGGTGTCTAGTTTTAAAAAATGCACAGGTTTGGTAGGTTTCCCTAGGTGCCGGCTGAGCTAGAGGCCAAAATCTACAGGTAGGCACTTTGCAAAAAACACCTCTGTTTTCTTTCAAAAAATGTGATGTGTCCACGTTGCGTTTTGGGGCATTTCCTGTCACGGGTGCTAGGCCTACTCACACAAGTGAGGTATCATTTTTATCGGCAGACTTGCGGGAACGCTGGGTGGAAGGACATTTGTGGCTCCTCTCTGATTCCAGAACTTTCTGTCACCAAAATGTGAGGAAAATGTGTTTTTTTAGCCACATTTTGAGGTTTGCAAAGGATTCTGGGTAACAGAACCTGGTCAGAGCCCCACAAGTCACCCCATCTTGGATTCCCCTAGGTGTCTAGTTTTCAAAAATGCACAGGTTTGGTAGGTTTCCCTAGGTACCCGGCTGAGCTAGAGGCCAAAATCTACAGGTAGGCACTTTGCAAAAAACACCTCTGTTTTCTTTAAAAAAATGTGATGTGTCCACGTTGCGTTTTGGGGCATTTCCTGTCGCGGGTGCTAGGCCTACTCACACAAGTGAGGTATCATTTTTATCGGCAGACTTGGGGGAACGCTGGGTTGAAGGACATTTGTGGCTCCTCTCTGATTCCAGAACTTTCTGTCACCAAAATGTGAGGAAAATGTGTTTTTTTAGCCAAATTTTGAGGTTTGCAAAGGATTCTGGGTAACAGAAACTGGTCAGAGCCCCACAAGTCACCCCATCTTGGATTCCCCTAGCTCTCTAGTTTTCAGAAATGCACAGGTTTGGTAGGTTTCCCTAGGTGCCGGCTGAGCTAGAGGCCAAAATCTACAGGTAGGCACTTTACAAAAAACACCTCTGTTTTCTTTCAAAAAATGTGATGTGTGCACGTTGAGTTTTGGGGCATTTCCTGTCGTGGGCGCTAGGCCTACCCACACAAGTGAGGTATCATTTTTATCGGGAGACTTGGGGGAACGCTGGGTGGAAGGAAATTTGTTGCTCCTCTCTGATTCCAGAACTTTCTGTCACCAAAATATGAGGAAAATGGGTTTTTTTAGCCAAATTTTGAGGTTTACAAAGGATTCTGGGTAACAAAACCTGTTCAGAGCCCCACATGTCACCCCATCTTGGATTCCCCTAGGTCTCTAGTTTTCAGAAATGCACACGTTTGGTAGGTTTCCCTAGGTGCCGGATGAGCTAGAGGCCAAAATCTACAGGTTGGCACTTTGCAAAAAACACCTCTGTTTTCTTTCAAAATATGTGATGTGTGCACTTTGCGTTTTGGGGCAGTTCCTGTCGCGGGCGCTAGGCCTACCCACACAAGTGAGGTATCATTTTTATCGGGAGACTTGGGGGAACGCTGGGTGGAAGGAAATTTGTGGCTCCTCTCTGATTCCAGAACTTTCTGTCACCAAAATGTGTGGAAAATGTGTTTTTTTAGCCACATTTTGAGGTTTGCAAAGGATTCTGGGTACTAAAACCTGGTCAGAGCCCCACAAGTCACCCCATCTTGAATTTCCCTAGGTCTCTAGTTTTCAAAAATGCATAGGTTTGATAGGTTTCCCTAGGTGCCAGCTGAGCTAGAGGCCAAAATCTACAGGTAGGCACTTTGCAAAAAACACCTCTGTTTTCTTTTAAAAAATGTGATGTGTGCACGTTGTGTTTTGGGGCAGTTCCTGTTGCGGGCGCTAGGCCTACCCACACAAGTGAGGTATCATTTTTATCGGGAGACTTGGGGGAACGCTGGGTGGAAGGACATTTGTGGCTCCTCTCTGATTCCAGAACTTTCTGTCACCAAAATGTGAGGAAAATGTGTTTTTTTAGCCACATTTAGAGGTTTGCAAAGGATTCTGGGTAAGAGAACCTGGTCACAGCCCCACAAGTCACCCCATCTTGGATTCCCCTAGCTCTCTAGTTTTCAGAAATGCAGAGGTTTGGTAGGTTTCCCTAGGTGCCGGCTGAGCAAGAGGCCAAAATCTACAGGTAGGCAGTTTGCAAAAAACACCTCTGGTTTCTTTGAAAAAATGTGATGTGTCCACGTTGTGTTTTGGGGCATTTCCTGTCGCGGGCGCTAGGCCTACCCACACAAGTGAGGTATCATTTTTATCGGGAGACTTGGGGGAACGCTGGGTGGAAGGAAATTTGTGGCTCCTCTCTGATTCCAGAACTTTCTATCTCCAAAATGTGAGGAAAATGTGTTTTTTTAGTCACATTTTGAGGTTTGCAAAGGATTCTGGGTAACAGAACCTGGTCAGAGCCCCACAAGTCACCCCATCTTCGATTCCCCTAGCTCTCTAGTTTTCAAAAATGCACAGGTTTGGTAGGTTTCCCTAGGTGCCGGCTGAGCTAGAGGCCAAAATCTACAGGTAGGCACTTTGCAAAAAACACCTCTGTTTTCTTTAAAAAAATGTGATGTGTGCACGTTGCGTTTTGGGGCATTTCCTGTCGTGGGCGCTAGGCCTACCCACACAAGTGAGGTATCATTTTTATCGGGAGACTTGGGGGAACGCTGGGTGGAAGGAAATTTGTGGCTCCTCTCTGATTCCAGAACTTTCTGTCACCAAAATGTGAGGAAAATGTGTTTTTTTAGCCACATTTTGAGGTTTGCAAAGGATTCTGGGTAACAGAACCTGGTCAGAGCCCCACAAGTCACCCCATCTTGGATTCCCCTAGCTCTCTAGTTTTCAGAAATGCACAGGTTTGGTAGGTTTCCCTAGGTGCCAGCTGAGCTAGAGGCCAAAATCTACAGGTAGGCACTTTGCAAAAAACACCTCTGTTTTCTTTAAAAAAAATGTGATGTGTCCACATTGCGTTTTGGGGCATTTCATGTCGCGGGCGCTAGGCCTACCCACACAAGTGAGGTATCATTTTTATCGGGAGACTTGGGGGAACGATGGGTGGAAGGAAATTTGTGGCTCCTCTCTGATTCCAGAACTTTCTGTCACCAAAATGTGAAGAAAATGTGGTTTTTTTTGCCACATTTTGAGGTTTGCAAAGGATTCTGGGCAACAGAACCTGGTCAGAGCCCCACAAGTCACCCCATCCTGGATTCCCCTAGGTGTCTAGTTTTCAAAAATGCTCAGGTTTGGTAGGTTTCCCTAGGTGCCGGCTGAGCTAGAGGCCAAAATCTACAGGTAGGCACTTTGCAAAAAACACCTCTGTTTTCTTTCAAAAAATGTGATGTGTCCACGTTGCGTTTTGGGGCATTTCCTATCACGGGTGCTAGGCCTACTCACAAAAGTGAGGTATCATTTTTATCGGCAGACTTGGGGGAACGCTGGGTGGAAGGACATTTGTGGCTCCTCTCTGATTCCAGAACTTTCTGTCACCAAAATGTGAGGAAAATTTGTTTTTTTAGCCACATTTTGAGGTTTGCAAAGGATTCTGGGTAACAGAACCTGGTCAGAGCCCCACAAGTCACCCCATCTTGGATTCCCCTAGCTCTCTAGTTTTCAGAAATGCACAGGTTTGGTAGGTTTCCCTAGGTGCCAGCTGAGCTAGAGGCCAAAATCTACAGGTAGGCACTTTGCAAAAAACACCTCTGTTTTCTTTAAAAAAATGTGATGTGTCCACATTGCGTTTTGGGGCATTTCATGTTGCGGGCGCTAGGCCTACCCACACAAGTGAGGTATCATTTTTATCGGGAGACTTGGGGGAACGTTGGGTGGAAGGAAATTTGTGGCTCCTCTCTGATTCCAGAACTTTCTGTCACCAAAATGTGAGGAAAATTTGTTTTTTTAGCCACATTTTGAGGTTTGCAAAGGATTCTGGGTAACAGAACCTGGTCAGAGCCCCACAAGTCACCCCATCTTGGATTCCCCTAGCTCTCTAGTTTTCAGAAATGCACAGGTTTGGTAGGTTTCCCTAGGTGCCAGCTGAGCTAGAGGCCAAAATCTACAGGTAGGCACTTTGCAAAAAACACCTCTGTTTTCTTTAAAAAAATGTGATGTGTCCACATTGCGTTTTGGGGCATTTCATGTTGCGGGCGCTAGGCCTACCCACACAAGTGAGGTATCATTTTTATCGGGAGACTTGGGGGAACGCTGGGTGGAAGGACATTTGTGGCTCCTCTCTGATTCCAGAACTTTCTGTCACCAAAATGTGAGGAAAATGTGTTTTTTTAGCCACATTTAGAGGTTTGCAAAGGATTCTGGGTAAGAGAACCTGGTCACAGCCCCACAAGTCACCCCATCTTGGATTCCCCTAGCTCTCTAGTTTTCAGAAATGCAGAGGTTTGGTAGGTTTCCCTAGGTGCCGGCTGAGCAAGAGGCCAAAATCTACAGGTAGGCAGTTTGCAAAAAACACCTCTGGTTTCTTTGAAAAAATGTGATGTGTCCACGTTGTGTTTTGGGGCATTTCCTGTCGCGGGCGCTAGGCCTACCCACACAAGTGAGGTATCATTTTTATCGGGAGACTTGGGGGAACGCTGGGTGGAAGGAAATTTGTGGCTCCTCTCTGATTCCAGAACTTTCTATCTCCAAAATGTGAGGAAAATGTGTTTTTTTAGTCACATTTTGAGGTTTGCAAAGGATTCTGGGTAACAGAACCTGGTCAGAGCCCCACAAGTCACCCCATCTTCGATTCCCCTAGCTCTCTAGTTTTCAAAAATGCACAGGTTTGGTAGGTTTCCCTAGGTGCCGGCTGAGCTAGAGGCCAAAATCTACAGGTAGGCACTTTGCAAAAAACACCTCTGTTTTCTTTAAAAAAATGTGATGTGTGCACGTTGCGTTTTGGGGCATTTCCTGTCGTGGGCGCTAGGCCTACCCACACAAGTGAGGTATCATTTTTATCGGGAGACTTGGGGGAACGCTGGGTGGAAGGAAATTTGTGGCTCCTCTCTGATTCCAGAACTTTCTGTCACCAAAATGTGAGGAAAATGTGTTTTTTTAGCCACATTTTGAGGTTTGCAAAGGATTCTGGGTAACAGAACCTGGTCAGAGCCCCACAAGTCACCCCATCTTGGATTCCCCTAGCTCTCTAGTTTTCAGAAATGCACAGGTTTGGTAGGTTTCCCTAGGTGCCAGCTGAGCTAGAGGCCAAAATCTACAGGTAGGCACTTTGCAAAAAACACCTCTGTTTTCTTTAAAAAAAATGTGATGTGTCCACATTGCGTTTTGGGGCATTTCATGTCGCGGGCGCTAGGCCTACCCACACAAGTGAGGTATCATTTTTATCGGGAGACTTGGGGGAACGATGGGTGGAAGGAAATTTGTGGCTCCTCTCTGATTCCAGAACTTTCTGTCACCAAAATGTGAAGAAAATGTGGTTTTTTTGCCACATTTTGAGGTTTGCAAAGGATTCTGGGCAACAGAACCTGGTCAGAGCCCCACAAGTCACCCCATCCTGGATTCCCCTAGGTGTCTAGTTTTCAAAAATGCTCAGGTTTGGTAGGTTTCCCTAGGTGCCGGCTGAGCTAGAGGCCAAAATCTACAGGTAGGCACTTTGCAAAAAACACCTCTGTTTTCTTTCAAAAAATGTGATGTGTCCACGTTGCGTTTTGGGGCATTTCCTATCACGGGTGCTAGGCCTACTCACAAAAGTGAGGTATCATTTTTATCGGCAGACTTGGGGGAACGCTGGGTGGAAGGACATTTGTGGCTCCTCTCTGATTCCAGAACTTTCTGTCACCAAAATGTGAGGAAAATTTGTTTTTTTAGCCACATTTTGAGGTTTGCAAAGGATTCTGGGTAACAGAACCTGGTCAGAGCCCCACAAGTCACCCCATCTTGGATTCCCCTAGCTCTCTAGTTTTCAGAAATGCACAGGTTTGGTAGGTTTCCCTAGGTGCCAGCTGAGCTAGAGGCCAAAATCTACAGGTAGGCACTTTGCAAAAAACACCTCTGTTTTCTTTAAAAAAATGTGATGTGTCCACATTGCGTTTTGGGGCATTTCATGTTGCGGGCGCTAGGCCTACCCACACAAGTGAGGTATCATTTTTATCGGGAGACTTGGGGGAACGTTGGGTGGAAGGAAATTTGTGGCTCCTCTCTGATTCCAGAACTTTCTGTCACCAAAATGTGAGGAAAATTTGTTTTTTTAGCCACATTTTGAGGTTTGCAAAGGATTCTGGGTAACAGAACCTGGTCAGAGCCCCACAAGTCACCCCATCTTGGATTCCCCTAGCTCTCTAGTTTTCAGAAATGCACAGGTTTGGTAGGTTTCCCTAGGTGCCAGCTGAGCTAGAGGCCAAAATCTACAGGTAGGCACTTTGCAAAAAACACCTCTGTTTTCTTTAAAAAAATGTGATGTGTCCACATTGCGTTTTGGGGCATTTCATGTTGCGGGCGCTAGGCCTACCCACACAAGTGAGGTATCATTTTTATCGGGAGACTTGGGGGAACGTTGGGTGGAAGGAAATTTGTGGCTCCTCTCTGATTCCAGAACTTTCTGTCACCAAAATGTGAAGAAAATGTGTTTTTTTAGCAACATTTTGAGGTTTGCAAAGGATTCTGGGTAACAGAACCTGGTCAGAGCCCCACAAGTCACCCCATCCTGGATTCCCCTAGGTCTCTAGTTTTCAAAAATGCTCAGGTTTGGTAGGTTTCCCTAGGTGCCGGCTGAGCTAGAGGCCAAAATCTACAGGTAGGCACTTTGCAAAAAACACCTCTGTTTTCTTTCAAAAAATGTGATGTGTCCACGTTGCGTTTTGGGGCATTTCCTGTTGCGGGTGCTAGGCCTACTCACACAAGTGAGGTATAATTTTTATCGGCAGACTTGGGGGAACGCTGGGTGGAAGGACATTTGTGGCTCCTCTCTGATTCCAGAACTTTCTGTCACCAAAATGTGAGGAAAATGTGTTTTTTTAGCCACATTTTGAGGTTTGCAAAGGATTCTGGGTAACAGAACCTGGTCAGAGCCCCACAAGTCACCCCATCCTGGATTCCCCTAGCTCTCTAGTTTTCACAAATGCTCAGGTTTGGTAGGTTTCCCTAGGTGCCGGCTGAGCTAGAGGCCAAAATCTACAGGTAGGCACTTTGCAAAAAACACCTCTGTTTTCTTTAAAAAAATGTGATGTGTTCACATTGCGTTTTGGGGCATTTCCTGTCGCGGGTGCTAGGCCTACTCACACAAGTGAGTTATCATTTTTATCGGCAGACTTGGGGGAACGTTGGGTGGAAGGAAATTTGTGGCTCCTCTCTGATTCCAGAACTTTCTGTCACCAAAATGTGAAGAAAATGTGTTTTTTTAGCCACATTTTGAGGTTTGCAAAGGATTCTGGGTAACAGAACCTGGTCAGAGCCCCACAAGTCACCCCATCTTGGATTCCCCTAGGTGTCTAGTTTTCAAAAATGCAGAGGTTTGGTAGGTTTCCCTAGGTGCCGGCTGAGCTAGAGGCCAAAATCTACAGGTAGGCACTTTGCAAAAAACACCTCTGTTTTCTTTCAAAAAATGTGATGTGTCAACGTTGCGTTTTGGGGCATTTCCTGTCGCGGGTGCTAGGCCTACTCACACAAGTGAGGTATCATTTTTATCGGCAGACTTGGGGAAACGCTGGGTGGAAGGACATTTGTGGCTCCTCTCTGATTCCAGAACTTTCTGTCACCAAAATGTGAGGAAAATGTGTTTTTTTAGCCACATTTTGAGGTTTGCAAAGGATTCTGGGTAACAGAACCTGGTCAGATCCCCACAAGTCACCCCATCTTGGATTCCCCTAGCTCTCTAGTTTTCAGAAATGCACAGGTTTGGTAGGTTTCCCTAGGTGCCGGCTGAGCTAGAGGCCAAAATCTACAGGTAGGCACTTTGCAAAAAACACCTCTGTTTTCTTTCAAAAAATGTGATGTGTGCACGTTGCGTTTTGGGGCATTTCCTGTCGTGGGCGCTAGGCCTACCCACACAAGTGAGGTATCATTTTTATCGGGAGACTTGGGGGAACGCTGGGTGGAAGGAAATTTGTGGCTCCTCTCTGATTCCAGAACTTTCTGTCACCAAAATGTGAAGAAAATGTGTTTTTTTAGCCAAATTTTGAGGTTTGCAAAGGATTCTGGGTAACAGAACCTGGTCAGAGCCCCACAAGTCACCCCATCTTGGATTCCCCTACCTCTCGAGTTTTCAGAAATGCCCAGGTGTGGTAGGTTTTCCTAGGTGCCAGCTGAGCTAGAGGCCAAAATCTACAAGTAGGCACTTTGCAAAAAACACCTCTGTTTTCTTTAAAAAAAATGTGATGTGTCCACGTTGCGTTTTGGGGCATTTCCTGTCGTGGGCGCTAGGCCTACCCACACAACTGAGGTATAATTTTATTTGGAGACTTGGGGGAACGCTGGGTGGAAGGAAGTTTGTGGCTCCTCTCTGATTCCAGAACTTTCTGTCACCAAAATGTGTGGAAAATGTGTTTTTTTTTGCCACATTTTGAGGTTTGCAAAGGATTCTGGGTAACAGAAACTGGTCAGAGCCCCACAAGTCACCCCATCTTGGATTCCCCTAGGTCTCTAGTTTTCAGAAATGCACAGGTTTGGTAGGTTTCCCTAGGTACCGACTGAGCTAGAGGCCAAAATCTACAGGTAGGCACTTTGCAAAAAACACCTCTGTTTTCTTTCAAAAAATGTGATGTGTGCACGTTGCGTTTTGGGGCATTTCCTGTCGTGGGCGCTAGGCCTACCCACACAAGTGAGGTATCATTTTTATCGGGAGACTTGGGGGAACGCTGGGTGGAAGGAAATTTGTGGCTCCTCTCTGATTCCAGAACTTTCTGTCACCAAAATGTGAGGAAAATGTGTTTTTTTAGCCACATTTTGAGGTTTGCAAAGGATTCTGGGTAACAGAACCTGGTCAGAGCCCCACAAGTCACCCCATCTTGGATTCCCCTAGCTCTCTAGTTTTCAGAAATGCACAGGTTTGGTAGGTTTACCTAGGTGCCAGCTGAGCTAGAGGCCAAAATCTACAGGTAGGCACTTTGCAAAAAACACCTCTGTTTTCTTTAAAAAAAATGTGATGTGTCCACATTGCGTTTTGGGGCATTTCATGTCGCGGGCGCTAGGCCTACCCACACAAGTGAGGTATCATTTTTATCGGGAGACTTGGGGGAACGATGGGTGGAAGGAAATTTGTGGCTCCTCTCTGATTCCAGAACTTTCTGTCACCAAAATGTGAAGAAAATGTGGTTTTTTTGCCACATTTTGAGGTTTGCAAAGGATTCTGGGCAACAGAACCTGGTCAGAGCCCCACAAGTCACCCCATCCTGGATTCCCCTAGGTGTCTAGTTTTCAAAAATGCTCAGGTTTGGTAGGTTTCCCTAGGTGCCGGCTGAGCTAGAGGCCAAAATCTACAGGTAGGCACTTTGCAAAAAACACCTCTGTTTTCTTTAAAAAAATGTGATGTGTCCACGTTGCGTTTTGGGGCATTTCCTATCACGGGTGCTAGGCCTACTCACAAAAGTGAGGTATCATTTTTATCGGCAGACTTGGGGGAACGCTGGGTGGAAGGACATTTGTGGCTCCTCTCTGATTCCAGAACTTTCTGTCACCAAAATGTGAGGAAAATTTGTTTTTTTAGCCACATTTTGAGGTTTGCAAAGGATTCTGGGTAACAGAACCTGGTCAGAGCCCCACAAGTCACCCCATCTTGGATTCCCCTAGCTCTCTAGTTTTCAGAAATGCACAGGTTTGGTAGGTTTCCCTAGGTGCCAGCTGAGCTAGAGGCCAAAATCTACAGGTAGGCACTTTGCAAAAAACACCTCTGTTTTCTTTAAAAAAATGTGATGTGTCCACATTGCGTTTTGGGGCATTTCATGTTGCGGGCGCTAGGCCTACCCACACAAGTGAGGTATCATTTTTATCGGGAGACTTGGGGGAACGTTGGGTGGAAGGAAATTTGTGGCTCCTCTCTGATTCCAGAACTTTCTGTCACCAAAATGTGAGGAAAATTTGTTTTTTTAGCCACATTTTGAGGTTTGCAAAGGATTCTGGGTAACAGAACCTGGTCAGAGCCCCACAAGTCACCCCATCTTGGATTCCCCTAGCTCTCTAGTTTTCAGAAATGCACAGGTTTGGTAGGTTTCCCTAGGTGCCAGCTGAGCTAGAGGCCAAAATCTACAGGTAGGCACTTTGCAAAAAACACCTCTGTTTTCTTTAAAAAAATGTGATGTGTCCACATTGCGTTTTGGGGCATTTCATGTTGCGGGCGCTAGGCCTACCCACACAAGTGAGGTATCATTTTTATCGGGAGACTTGGGGGAACGTTGGGTGGAAGGAAATTTGTGGCTCCTCTCTGATTCCAGAACTTTCTGTCACCAAAATGTGAAGAAAATGTGTTTTTTTAGCCACATTTTGAGGTTTGCAAAGGATTCTGGGTAACAGAACCTGGTCAGAGCCCCACAAGTCACCCCATCCTGGATTCCCCTAGGTCTCTAGTTTTCAAAAATGCTCAGGTTTGGTAGGTTTCCCTAGGTGCCGGCTGAGCTAGAGGCCAAAATCTACAGGTAGGCACTTTGCAAAAAACACCTCTGTTTTCTTTAAAAAAATGTGATGTGTCCACGTTGCGTTTTGGGGCATTTCCTGTTGCGGGTGCTAGGCCTACTCACACAAGTGAGGTATAATTTTTATCGGCAGACTTGGGGGAACGCTGGGTGGAAGGACATTTGTGGCTCCTCTCTGATTCCAGAACTTTCTGTCACCAAAATGTGAGGAAAATGTGTTTTTTTAGCCACATTTTGAGGTTTGCAAAGGATTCTGGGTAACAGAACCTGGTCAGAGCCCCACAAGTCACCCCATCCTGGATTCCCCTAGCTCTCTAGTTTTCACAAATGCTCAGGTTTGGTAGGTTTCCCTAGGTGCCGGCTGAGCTAGAGGCCAAAATCTACAGGTAGGCACTTTGCAAAAAACACCTCTGTTTTCTTTAAAAAAATGTGATGTGTTCACATTGCGTTTTGGGGCATTTCCTGTCGCGGGTGCTAGGCCTACTCACACAAGTGAGTTATCATTTTTATCGGCAGACTTGGGGGAACGTTGGGTGGAAGGAAATTTGTGGCTCCTCTCTGATTCCAGAACTTTCTGTCACCAAAATGTGAAGAAAATGTGTTTTTTTAGCCACATTTTGAGGTTTGCAAAGGATTCTGGGTAACAGAACCTGGTCAGAGCCCCACAAGTCACCCCATCTTGGATTCCCCTAGGTGTCTAGTTTTCAAAAATGCAGAGGTTTGGTAGGTTTCCCTAGGTGCCGGCTGAGCTAGAGGCCAAAATCTACAGGTAGGCACTTTGCAAAAAACACCTCTGTTTTCTTTCAAAAAATGTGATGTGTCAACGTTGCGTTTTGGGGCATTTCCTGTCGCGGGTGCTAGGCCTACTCACACAAGTGAGGTATCATTTTTATCGGCAGACTTGGGGAAACGCTGGGTGGAAGGACATTTGTGGCTCCTCTCTGATTCCAGAACTTTCTGTCACCAAAATGTGAGGAAAATGTGTTTTTTTAGCCACATTTTGAGGTTTGCAAAGGATTCTGGGTAACAGAACCTGGTCAGATCCCCACAAGTCACCCCATCTTGGATTCCCCTAGCTCTCTAGTTTTCAGAAATGCACAGGTTTGGTAGGTTTCCCTAGGTGCCGGCTGAGCTAGAGGCCAAAATCTACAGGTAGGCACTTTGCAAAAAAACACCTCTGTTTTCTTTAAAAAAATGTGATGTGTGCACGTTGCGTTTTGGGGCATTTCCTGTCGTGGGCGCTAGGCCTACCCACACAAGTGAGGTATCATTTTTATCGGGAGACTTGGGGGAACGCTGGGTGGAAGGAAATTTGTGGCTCCTCTCTGATTCCAGAACTTTCTGTCACCAAAATGTGAAGAAAATGTGTTTTTTTAGCCAAATTTTGAGGTTTGCAAAGGATTCTGGGTAACAGAACCTGGTCAGAGCCCCACAAGTCACCCCATCTTGGATTCCCCTACCTCTCGAGTTTTCAGAAATTGACAGGTGTGGTAGGTTTTCCTAGGTGCCAGCTGAGCTAGAGGCCAAAATCTACAAGTAGGCACTTTGCAAAAAACACCTCTGTTTTCTTTCAAAAAAATGTGATGTGTCCACGTTGCGTTTTGGGGCATTTCCTGTCGTGGGCGCTAGGCCTACCCACACAACTGAGGTATAATTTTTATTTGGAGACTTGGGGGAACGCTGGGTGGAAGGAAGTTTGTGGCTCCTCTCTGATTCCAGAACTTTCTGTCACCAAAATGTGTGGAAAATGTGTTTTTTTAGCCACATTTTGAGGTTTGCAAAGGATTCTGGGTAACAGAAACTGGTCAGAGCCCCACAAGTCACCCCATCTTGGATTCCCCTAGGTCTCTAGTTTTCAGAAATGCACAGGTTTGGTAGGTTTCCCTAGGTGCCGACTGAGCTAGAGGCCAAAATCTACAGGTAGGCACTTTGCAAAAAACACCTCTGTTTTCTTTCAAAAAATGTGATGTGTGCACGTTGCGTTTTGGGGCATTTCCTGTCGTGGGCGCTAGGCCTACCCACACAAGTGAGGTATCATTTTTATCGGGAGACTTGGGGGAACGCTGGGTGGAAGGAAATTTGTGGCTCCTCTCTGATTCCAGAACTTTCTGTCACCAAAATGTGAGGAAAATTTGTTTTTTTAGCCACATTTTGAGGTTTGCAAAGGATTCTGGGTAACAGAACCTGGTCAGAGCCCCACAAGTCACCCCATCTTGGATTCCCCTAGCTCTCTAGTTTTCAGAAATGCACAGGTTTGGTAGGTTTACCTAGGTGCCAGCTGAGCTAGAGGCCAAAATCTACAGGTAGGCACTTTGCAAAAAACACCTCTGTTTTCTTTCAAAAAATGTGATGTGTCCACGTTGCGTTTTGGGGCATTTCCTGTCGCGGGTGCTAGGCCTACTCACACAAATGAGGTATCATTTTTATCGGCAGACTTGGGGGAACGCTGGGTGGAAGGACATTTGTGGCTCCTCTCTGATTCCAGAACTTTCTGTCACCAAAATGTGAGGAAAATGTGTTTTTTTAGCCACATTTTGAGGTTTGCAAAGGATTCTGGGTAACAGAACCTTGTCAGAGCCCCACAAGTCACCCCATCTTGGATTCCCCTAGCTCTCTAGTTTTCAGAAATGCACAGGTTTGGTAGGTTTCCCTAGGTGCCGGCTGAGCTAGAGGCCAAAATCTACAGGTAGGCACTTTACAAAAAACACCTCTGTTTTCTTTCAAAAAATGTGATGTGTGCACATTGAGTTTTGGGGCATTTCCTGTCGTGGGCGCTAGGCCTACCCACACAAGTGAGGTATCATTTTTATCGGGAGACTTGGGGGAACGCTGGGTGGAAGGAAATCTGTTGCTCCTCTCTGATTCCAGAACTTTCTGTCACCAAAATGTGAGGAAAATGTGTTTTTTTAGCCAAATTTTGAGGTTTGCAAAGGATTCTGGGTAACAAAACCTGGTCAGAGCCCCACATGTCACCCCGTCTTGGATTCCCCTAGGTCTCTAGTTTTCAAAAATGCACAGGTCTGGTAGGTTTCCCTAGGTGCCGGCTGAGCTAGAGGCCAAAATCTACAGGTAGGCACTTTGCAAAAAACACCTCTGTTTTCTTTAAAAAAAATGTGATGTGTCCACGTTGCGTTTTGGGGCATTTCCTGTTGCGGGCGCTAGGCCTACCCACACAAGTGAGGTATCATTTTTATCGGGAGACTTGGGGGAACGCTGGGTGGAAGGAAATTTGTTGCTCCTCTCTGATTCCAGAACTTTCTGTCACCAAAATGTGAGGAAAATGGGGTTTTTTAGCCAAATTTTGAGGTTTGCTAAGGATTCTGGGTAACAAAACCTGGTCAGAGCCCCACAAGTCACCCCTTCTTGGATTCCCCATAGGTCTCTAGTTTTCAAAAATGCATAGGTTTGGTAGGTTTCCCTAGGTGCCGGCTCAGCTAGAGGCCAAAATCTACAGGTAGGCACTTTGCAAAAAACACCTCTGTTTTCTTTCAAAAAATGTGATGTGTCCACGTTGCGTTTTGGGGCATTTCCTGTCGCGGGTGCTAGGCCTACTCACACAAGTGAGGTATCATTTTTATCGGCAGACTTGGGGGAACGCTGGGTGGAAGGAAATTTGTGGCTCCTCTCTGATTCCAGAACTTTCTGTCACCAAAATGTGTGGAAAATTTGTTTTTTTAGCCACATTTTGAGGTTTGCAAAGGATTCTGGGTAACAGAACCTGGTCAGAGCCCCACAAGTCACCCCATCTTGGATTCCCCTATCTCTCTAGTTTTCAAAAATACACAGGTTTGGTAGGTTTCCCTAGGTGCCAGCTGAGCTAGAGGCCAAAATCTTCAGGTAGGCACTTTGCAAAAAACGCCTCTGTTTTCTTTAAAAAAATGTGATGTGTCCACGTTGCGTTTTGGGGCATTTCCTGTCGCGGGCGCTAGGCCTACCCACACAAGTGAGGTATAATTTTCATCGTGAGATTTGGGGGAACGCTGGGTGGAAAGAAATTTGTTGCTCCTCTCTGATTCCAGAACTTTCTGTCACCAAAATGTGAGGAAAATGTGTTTTTTTAGCCAAATTTTGAGGTTTGCAAAGGATTCTGGGTAACAAAACCTGGTCAGAGCCCCACAGGTCACCCCTTCTTGGATTCCCAATAGGTCTCTAGTTTTCAAAAATGCATAGGTTTGGTAGGTTTCCCTAGGTGACGGCTGAGCTAGAGGCCAAAATCTACAGGTAGGCACTTTGCAAAAAACACCTCTGTTTTCTTTAAAAAAATGTGATGTGTCCACGTTGCGTTTTGGGGCATTTCCTGTCGCGGGTGCTAGGCCTACTCACACAAGTGAGGTATCATTTTTATCGGCAGACTTGGGGGAACGCTGGGTGGAAGGAAATTTGTGGCTCCTCTCTGATTCCAGAACTTTCTGTCACCAAAATGTGTGGAAAATGTGTTTTTTTTAGCCACATTTTGAGGTTTGCAAAGGATTCTGGGTAACAGAACCTGGTCAGAGCCCCACAAGTCACCCCATCTTGGATTCCCCTAGCTCTCTAGTTTTCAGAAATGCACAGGTTTGGTAGGTTTCCCTAGGTGCCAGCTGAGCTAGAGGCCAAAATCTACAGGTAGGCACTTTGCAAAAAACACCTGTTTTCTTTAAAAAAATGTGATGTGTCCACATTGCGTTTTGGGGCATTTCATGTCGCGGGCGCTAGGCCTACCCATACAATTGAGGTATCATTTTTATCGGGAGACTTGGGGGGACGTTGGGTGGAAGGAAGTTTGTGGCTCCTCTCTGATTCCAGAACTTTCTGTCACCAAAATGTGTGGAAAATGTGTTTTTTAGCCACATTTTGAGGTTTGCAAAGGATTCTGGGTAACAGAAACTGGTCAGAGCCCCACAAGTCACCCCATCTTGGATTCCCCTAGGTCTCTAGTTTTCAGAAATGCACAGGTTTGGTAGGTTTCCCTAGGTGCCGGCTGAGCTAGAGGCCAAAATCTACAGGTAGGCACTTTGCAAAAAACACCTCTGTTTTCTTTAAAAAAATGTGATGTGTGCACGTTGCGTTTTGGAGCATTTCCAGTCGTGGGAACTAGGCCTACCCACACAAGTGAGGTATCATTTTTATCGGGAGACTTGGGGAACGCTGGGTGGAAGGAAATTTGTGGCTCCTCTCCGATTCCAAAACTTTCTGTCACCAAAATGTGAGGAAAATGTGTTTTTTTAGCCAAATTTTGAGGTTTGCAAAGGATTCTGGGTAACAGAACCTGGTCAGAGCCCCACAAGTCACCCCATCTTGGATTCCCCTAGGTGTCTAGTTTTCAAAAATGCACAGGTTTGGTAGGTTTCCCTAGGTGCCGGCTGAGATAGAGGCCAAAATCTACAGGTAGGCACTTTGCAAAAAACACCTCTGTTTTCTTTCAAAAAATGTGATGTGCCCACGTTGCGTTTTGGGGCATTTCCTGTCGCGGGCGCTAGGCCTACCCACACAAGTGAGGTATCATTTTTATCGGGAGACTGGGGGAACGCTGGGTGGAAGGAAATTTGTGGCTCCTCTCTCATTCCAGAACTTTCTGTCACCAAAATGTGAGGAAAATGTGTTTTTTTAGCCACATTTTGAGGTTTGCAAAGGATTCTGGGTAACAGAACCTGGTCAGAGCCCCACAAGTCACCCCATCTTGGATTCCCCTAGGTGTCTAGTTTTAAAAAATGCACAGGTTTGGTAGGTTTCCCTAGGTGCCGGCTGAGCTAGAGGCCAAAATCTACAGGTAGGCACTTTGCAAAAAACGCCTCTGTTTTCTTTAAAAAAATGTGATGTGTCCACGTTGCGTTTTGGGGCATTTCCTGTCGCGGGCGCTAGGCCTACCCACACAAGTGAGGTATAATTTTCATCGTGAGATTTGGGGGAACGCTGGGTGGAAAGAAATTTGTTGCTCCTCTCTGATTCCAGAACTTTCTGTCACCAAAATGTGAGGAAAATGTGTTTTTTTAGCCAAATTTTGAGGTTTGCAAAGGATTCTGGGTAACAAAACCTGGTCAGAGCCCCACAGGTCACCCCTTCTTGGATTCCCAATAGGTCTCTAGTTTTCAAAAATGCATAGGTTTGGTAGGTTTCCCTAGGTGACGGCTGAGCTAGAGGCCAAAATCTACAGGTAGGCACTTTGCAAAAAACACCTCTGTTTTCTTTAAAAAAATGTGATGTGTCCACGTTGCGTTTTGGGGCATTTCCTGTCGCGGGTGCTAGGCCTACTCACACAAGTGAGGTATCATTTTTATCGGCAGACTTGGGGGAACGCTGGGTGGAAGGAAATTTGTGGCTCCTCTCTGATTCCAGAACTTTCTGTCACCAAAATGTGTGGAAAATGTGTTTTTTTTAGCCACATTTTGAGGTTTGCAAAGGATTCTGGGTAACAGAACCTGGTCAGAGCCCCACAAGTCACCCCATCTTGGATTCCCCTAGCTCTCTAGTTTTCAGAAATGCACAGGTTTGGTAGGTTTCCCTAGGTGCCAGCTGAGCTAGAGGCCAAAATCTACAGGTAGGCACTTTGCAAAAAACACCTGTTTTCTTTAAAAAAATGTGATGTGTCCACATTGCGTTTTGGGGCATTTCATGTCGCGGGCGCTAGGCCTACCCATACAATTGAGGTATCATTTTTATCGGGAGACTTGGGGGACGTTGGGTGGAAGGAAGTTTGTGGCTCCTCTCTGATTCCAGAACTTTCTGTCACCAAAATGTGTGGAAAATGTGTTTTTTAGCCACATTTTGAGGTTTGCAAAGGATTCTGGGTAACAGAAACTGGTCAGAGCCCCACAAGTCACCCCATCTTGGATTCCCCTAGGTCTCTAGTTTTCAGAAATGCACAGGTTTGGTAGGTTTCCCTAGGTGCCGGCTGAGCTAGAGGCCAAAATCTACAGGTAGGCACTTTGCAAAAAACACCTCTGTTTTCTTTAAAAAAATGTGATGTGTGCACGTTGCGTTTTGGAGCATTTCCAGTCGTGGGAACTAGGCCTACCCACACAAGTGAGGTATCATTTTTATCGGGAGACTTGGGGAACGCTGGGTGGAAGGAAATTTGTGGCTCCTCTCCGATTCCAAAACTTTCTGTCACCAAAATGTAAGGAAAATGTGTTTTTTTAGCCAAATTTTGAGGTTTGCAAAGGATTCTGGGTAACAGAACCTGGTCAGAGCCCCACAAGTCACCCCATCTTGGATTCCCCTAGGTGTCTAGTTTTCAAAAATGCACAGGTTCGGTAGGTTTCCCTAGGTGCCGGCTGAGATAGAGGCCAAAATCTACAGGTAGGCACTTTGCAAAAAACACCTCTGTTTTCTTTCAAAAAATGTGATGTGTCCACGTTGCGTTTTGGGGCATTTCCTGTCGCGGGCGCTAGGCCTACCCACACAAGTGAGGTATCATTTTTATCGGGAGACTGGGGGAACGCTGGGTGGAAGGAAATTTGTGGCTCCTCTCTCATTCCAGAACTTTCTGTCACCAAAATGTGAGGAAAATGTGTTTTTTTAGCCACATTTTGAGGTTTGCAAAGGATTCTGGGTAACAGAACCTGGTCAGAGCCCCACAAGTCACCCCATCTTGGATTCCCCTAGGTGTCTAGTTTTAAAAAATGCACAGGTTTGGTAGGTTTCCCTAGGTGCCGGCTGAGCTAGAGGCCAAAATCTACAGGTAGGCACTTTGCAAAAAACACCTCTGTTTTCTTTCAAAAAATGTGATGTGTCCACGTTGCGTTTTGGGGCATTTCCTGTCGCGGGTGCTAGGCCTACTCACACAAGTGAGGTATCATTTTTATCGGCAGACTTGGGGGAACGCTGGGTGGAAGGACATTTGTGGCTCCTCTCTGATTCCAGAACTTTCTGTCACCAAAATGTGAGGAAAATGTGTTTTTTTAGCCACATTTTGAGGTTTGCAAAGGATTCTTGGTAACAGAACCTGTTCAGAGCCCCACAAGTCACCCCATCTTGGATTCCCCTAGCTCTTTAGTTTTCAGAAATGCACAGGTTTGGTAGGTTTCCCTAGGTGCCGGCTGAGCTAGAGGCCAAAATCTACAGGTAGGCACTTTACAAAAAACACCTCTGTTTTCTTTCAAAAAATGTGATGTGTGCACGTTGAGTTTTGGGGCATTTCCTGTCGTGGGCGCTAGGCCTACCCACACCAGTGAGGTATCATTTTTATCGGGAGACTTGGGGGAACGCTGGGTGGAAGGAAATTTGTTCCTCCTCTCAGATTCCAGAACTTTCTGTCACCAAAATGTGAGGAAAATGGGGTTTTTTAGCCAAATTTTGAGGTTTACAAAGGATTCTGGGTAACAAAACCTGGTCAGAGCCCCACATGTCACCCCATCTTGGATTCCCCTAGGTCTCTAGTTTTCAGAAATGCACAGGTTTGGTAGGTTTCCCTAGGTGCCGGCTGAGCTAGAGGCCAAAATCTACAGGTAGGCACTTTGCAAAAAACACCTCTGTTTTCTTTCAAAATATGTGATGTGTGCACTTTGCGTTTTGGGGCAGTTCCTGTCGCGGGCGCTAGGCCTACCCACACAAGTGAGGTATCATTTTTATCGGGAGACTTGGGGGAACGCTGGGTGGAAGGAAATGTGTGGCTCCTCTCTGATTCCAGAACTTTCTGTCACCAAAATATGTGGAAAATGTGTTTTTTTAGCCACATTTTGAGGTTTGCAAAGGATTCTGGGTACTAAAACCTGGTCAGAGCCCCACAAGTCACCCCATCTTGGATTTCCCTAGGTCTCTAGTTTTCAAAAATGCATAGGTTTGATAGGTTTCCCTAGGTGCCAGCTGAGCTAGAGGCCAAAATCTACAGGTAGGCACTTTGCAAAAAACACCTCTGTTTTCTTTAAAAAAATGTGATGTGTGCACGTTGTGTTTTGGGGCAGTTCCTGTTGCGGGCGCTAGGCCTACCCACACAAGTGAGGTATCATTTTTATCGGGAGACTTGGGGGAACGCTGGGTGGAAGGACATTTGTGGCTCCTCTCTGATTCCAGAACTTTCTGTCACCAAAATGTGAAGAAAATGTGTTTTTTAAGCCACATTTTGAGGTTTGCAAAGGATTCTGGGTAACAGAACCTGGTCAGAGCCCCACAAGTCACCCCATCTTGGATTCCCCTAGCTCTCTAGTTTTCAGAAATGCACAGGTTTGGTAGGTTTCCCTAGGTGCCAGCTGAGCTAGAGGCCAAAATCTACAGGTAGGCACTTTGCAAAAAACACCTCTGTTTTCTTTAAAAAAATGTGATGTGTCCACATTGCGTTTTGGGGCATTTCATGTCGCGGGCGCTAGGCCTACCCACACAAGTGAGGTATCATTTTTATCGGGAGACTTGGGGGAACGTTGTGTGGAAGGAAATTTGTGGCTCCTCTCTGATTCCAGAACTTTCTGTCACCAAAATGTGAAGAAAATGTGTTTTTTTTGCCACATTTTGAGGTTTGCAAAGGATTCTGGGTAACAGAACCTGGTCAGAGCCCCACAAGTCACCCCATCTTGGATTCCCCTAGGTGTCTAGTTTTAAAAAATGCACAGGTTTGGTAGGTTTCCCTAGGTGCCGGCTGAGCTAGAGGCCAAAATCTACAGGTAGGCACTTTGCAAAAAACACCTCTGTTTTCTTTCAAAAAATGTGATGTGTCCCCGTTGCGTTTTGGGGCATTTCCTGTCACGGGTGCTAGGCCTACTCACACAAGTGAGGTATCATTTTTATCGGCAGACTTGGGGGAACGCTGGGTGGAAGGACATTTGTGGCTCCTCTCTGATTCCAGAACTTTCTGTCACCAAAATGTGAGGAAAATGTGTTTTTTTAGCCACATTTTGAGGTTTGCAAAGGATTCTGGGTAACAGAACCTGGTCAGAGCCCCACAAGTCACCCCATCTTGGATTCCCCTAGGTGTCTAGTTTTCAAAAATGCACAGGTTTGGTAGGTTTCCCTAGGTGCCGGCTGAGCTAGAGGCCAAAATCTACAGGTAGGCACTTTGCAAAAAACACCTCTGTTTTCTTTAAAAAAATGTGATGTGTCCACGTTGCGTTTTGGGGCATTTCCTGTCGCGGGTGCTAGGCCTACTCACACAAGTGAGGTATCATTTTTATCGGCAGACTTGGGGGAACGCTGGGTTGAAGGAAATTTGTTGCTCCTCTCTGATTCCAGAACTTTCTGTCACCAAAATATGAGGAAAATGGGTTTTTTTAGCCAAATTTTGAGGTTTACAAAGGATTCTGGGTAACAAAACCTGTTCAGAGCCCCACATGTCACCCCATCTTGGATTCCCCTAGGTCTCTAGTTTTCAGAAATGCACACGTTTGGTAGGTTTCCCTAGGTGCCGGATGAGCTAGAGGCCAAAATCTACAGGTTGGCACTTTGCAAAAAACACCTCTGTTTTCTTTCAAAATATGTGATGTGTGCACTTTGCGTTTTGGGGCAGTTCCTGTCGCGGGCGCTAGGCCTACCCACACAAGTGAGGTATCATTTTTATCGGGAGACTTGGGGGAACGCTGGGTGGAAGGAAATTTGTGGCTCCTCTCTGATTCCAGAACTTTCTGTCACCAAAATGTGTGGAAAATGTGTTTTTTTAGCCACATTTTGAGGTTTGCAAAGGAATCTGGGTACTAAAACCTGGTCAGAGCCCCACAAGTCACCCCATCTTGAATTTCCCTAGGTCTCTAGTTTTCAAAAATGCATAGGTTTGATAGGTTTCCCTAGGTGCCAGCTGAGCTAGAGGCCAAAATCTACAGGTAGGCACTTTGCAAAAAACACCTCTGTTTTCTTTAAAAAAATTTGATGTGTGCACGTTGTGTTTTGGGGCAGTTCCTGTTGCGGGCGCTAGGCCTACCCACACAAGTGAGGTATCATTTTTATCGGGAGACTTGGGGGAACGCTGGGTGGAAGGACATTTGTGGCTCCTCTCTGATTCCAGAACTTTCTGTCACCAAAATGTGAGGAAAATGTGTTTTTTTAGCCACATTTAGAGGTTTGCAAAGGATTCTGGGTAAGAGAACCTGGTCACAGCCCCACAAGTCACCCCATCTTGGATTCCCCTAGCTCTCTAGTTTTCAGAAATGCAGAGGTTTGGTAGGTTTCCCTAGGTGCCGGCTGAGCAAGAGGCCAAAATCTACAGGTAGGCAGTTTGCAAAAAACACCTCTGGTTTCTTTGAAAAAATGTGATGTGTCCACGTTGTGTTTTGGGGCATTTCCTGTCGCGGGCGCTAGGCCTACCCACACAAGTGAGGTATCATTTTTATCGGGAGACTTGGGGGAACGCTGGGTGGAAGGAAATTTGTGGCTCCTCTCTGATTCCAGAACTTTCTATCACCAAAATGTGAGGAAAATGTGTTTTTTTAGTCACATTTTGAGGTTTGCAAAGGATTCTGGGTAACAGAACCTGGTCAGAGCCCCACAAGTCACCCCATCTTCGATTCCCCTAGCTCTCTAGTTTTCAAAAATGCACAGGTTTGGTAGGTTTCCCTAGGTGCCGGCTGAGCTAGAGGCCAAAATCTACAGGTAGGCACTTTGCAAAAAACACCTCTGTTTTCTTTAAAAAAATGTGATGTGTGCACGTTGCGTTTTGGGGCATTTCCTGTCGTGGGCGCTAGGCCTACCCACACAAGTGAGGTATCATTTTTATCGGGAGACTTGGGGGAACGCTGGGTGGAAGGAAATTTGTGGCTCCTCTCTGATTCCAGAACTTTCTGTCACCAAAATGTGAGGAAAATGTGTTTTTTTAGCCACATTTTGAGGTTTGCAAAGGATTCTGGGTAACAGAACCTGGTCAGAGCCCCACAAGTCACCCCATCTTGGATTCCCCTAGCTCTCTAGTTTTCAGAAATGCACAGGTTTGGTAGGTTTCCCTAGGTGCCAGCTGAGCTAGAGGCCAAAATCTACAGGTAGGCACTTTGCAAAAAACACCTCTGTTTTCTTTAAAAAAAATGTGATGTGTCCACATTGCGTTTTGGGGCATTTCATGTCGCGTGCGCTAGGCCTACCCACACAAGTGAGGTATCATTTTTATCGGGAGACTTGGGGGAACGATGGGTGGAAGGAAATTTGTGGCTCCTCTCTGATTCCAGAACTTTCTGTCACCAAAATGTGAAGAAAATGTGTTTTTTTTGCCACATTTTGAGGTTTGCAAAGGATTCTGGGCAACAGAACCTGGTCAGAGCCCCACAAGTCCCCCCATCCTGGATTCCCCTAGGTGTCTAGTTTTCAAAAATGCTCAGGTTTGGTAGGTTTCCCTAGGTGCCGGCTGAGCTAGAGGCCAAAATCTACAGGTAGGCACTTTGCAAAAAACACCTCTGTTTTCTTTCAAAAAATGTGATGTGTCCACGTTGCGTTTTGGGGCATTTCCTATCACGGGTGCTAGGCCTACTCACAAAAGTGAGGTATCATTTTTATCGGCAGACTTGGGGGAACGCTGGGTGGAAGGACATTTGTGGCTCCTCTCTGATTCCAGAACTTTCTGTCACCAAAATGTGAGGAAAATTTGTTTTTTTAGCCACATTTTGAGGTTTGCAAAGGATTCTGGGTAACAGAACCTGGTCAGAGCCCCACAAGTCACCCCATCTTGGATTCCCCTAGCTCTCTAGTTTTCAGAAATGCACAGGTTTGGTAGGTTTCCCTAGGTGCCAGCTGAGCTAGAGGCCAAAATCTACAGGTAGGCACTTTGCAAAAAACACCTCTGTTTTCTTTAAAAAAATGTGATGTGTCCACATTGCGTTTTGGGGCATTTCATGTTGCGGGCGCTAGGCCTACCCACACAAGTGAGGTATCATTTTTATCGGGAGACTTGGGGGAACGTTGGGTGGAAGGAAATTTGTGGCTCCTCTCTGATTCCAGAACTTTCTGTCACCAAAATGTGAAGAAAATGTGTTTTTTTAGCCACATTTTGAGGTTTGCAAAGGATTCTGGGTAACAGAACCTGGTCAGAGCCCCACAAGTCACCCCATCCTGGATTCCCCTAGGTCTCTAGTTTTCAAAAATGCTCAGGTTTGGTAGGTTTCCCTAGGTGCCGGCTGAGCTAGAGGCCAAAATCTACAGGTAGGCACTTTGCAAAAAACACCTCTGTTTTCTTTCAAAAAATGTGATGTGTCCACGTTGCGTTTTGGGGCATTTCCTGTTGCGGGTGCTAGGCCTACTCACACAAGTGAGGTATAAGTTTTATCGGCAGACTTGGGGGAACGCTGGGTGGAAGGACATTTGTGGCTCCTCTCTGATTCCAGAACTTTCTGTCACCAAAATGTGAGGAAAATGTGTTTTTTTAGCCACATTTTGAGGTTTGCAAAGGATTCTGGGTAACAGAACCTGGTCAGAGCCCCACAAGTCACCCCATCCTGGATTCCCCTAGCTCTCTAGTTTTCACAAATGCTCAGGTTTGGTAGGTTTCCCTAGGTGCCGGCTGAGCTAGAGGCCAAAATCTACAGGTAGGCACTTTGCAAAAAACACCTCTGTTTTCTTTAAAAAAATGTGATGTGTTCACATTGCGTTTTGGGGCATTTCCTGTCGCGGGTGCTAGGCCTACTCACACAAGTGAGTTATCATTTTTATCGGCAGACTTGGGGGAACGTTGGGTGGAAGGAAATTTGTGGCTCCTCTCTGATTCCAGAACTTTCTGTCACCAAAATGTGAAGAAAATGTGTTTTTTTAGCCACATTTTGAGGTTTGCAAAGGATTCTGGGTAACAGAACCTGGTCAGAGCCCAACAAGTCACCCCATCTTGGATTCCCCTAGGTGTCTAGTTTTAAAAAATGCAGAGGTTTGGTAGGTTTCCCTAGGTGCCGGCTGAGCTAGAGGCCAAAATCTACAGGTAGGCACTTTGCAAAAAACACCTCTGTTTTCTTTCAAAAAATGTGATGTGTCAACGTTGCGTTTTGGGGCATTTCCTGTCGCGGGTGCTAGGCCTACTCACACAAGTGAGGTATCATTTTTATCGGCAGACTTGGGGAAACGCTGGGTGGAAGGACATTTGTGGCTCCTCTCTGATTCCAGAACTTTCTGTCACCAAAATGTGAGGAAAATGTGTTTTTTTAGCCACATTTTGAGGTTTGCAAAGGATTCTGGGTAACAGAACCTGGTCAGATCCCCACAAGTCACCCCATCTTGGATTCCCCTAGCTCTCTAGTTTTCAGAAATGCACAGGTTTGGTAGGTTTCCCTAGGTGCCGGCTGAGCTAGAGGCCAAAATCTACAGGTAGGCACTTTGCAAAAAACACCTCTGTTTTCTTTCAAAAAATGTGATGTGTGCACGTTGCGTTTTGGGGCATTTCCTGTCGTGGGCGCTAGGCCTACCCACACAAGTGAGGTATCATTTTTATCGGGAGACTTGGGGGAACGCTGGGTGGAAGGACATTTGTGGCTCCTCTCTGATTCCAGAACTTTCTGTCACCAAAATGTGAAGAAAATGTGTTTTTTAAGCCACATTTTGAGGTTTGCAAAGGATTCTGGGTAACAGAACCTGGTCAGAGCCCCACAAGTCACCCCATCTTGGATTCCCCTAGCTCTCTAGTTTTCAGAAATGCACAGGTTTGGTAGGTTTCCCTAGGTGCCAGCTGAGCTAGAGGCCAAAATCTACAGGTAGGCACTTTGCAAAAAACACCTCTGTTTTCTTTAAAAAAATGTGATGTGTCCACATTGCGTTTTGGGGCATTTCATGTCGCGGGCGCTAGGCCTACCCACACAAGTGAGGTATCATTTTTATCGGGAGACTTGGGGGAACGTTGTGTGGAAGGAAATTTGTGGCTCCTCTCTGATTCCAGAACTTTCTGTCACCAAAATGTGAAGAAAATGTGTTTTTTTTGCCACATTTTGAGGTTTGCAAAGGATTCTGGGTAACAGAACCTGGTCAGAGCCCCACAAGTCACCCCATCTTGGATTCCCCTAGGTGTCTAGTTTTAAAAAATGCACAGGTTTGGTAGGTTTCCCTAGGTGCCGGCTGAGCTAGAGGCCAAAATCTACAGGTAGGCACTTTGCAAAAAACACCTCTGTTTTCTTTCAAAAAATGTGATGTGTCCCCGTTGCGTTTTGGGGCATTTCCTGTCACGGGTGCTAGGCCTACTCACACAAGTGAGGTATCATTTTTATCGGCAGACTTGGGGGAACGCTGGGTGGAAGGACATTTGTGGCTCCTCTCTGATTCCAGAACTTTCTGTCACCAAAATGTGAGGAAAATGTGTTTTTTTAGCCACATTTTGAGGTTTGCAAAGGATTCTGGGTAACAGAACCTGGTCAGAGCCCCACAAGTCACCCCATCTTGGATTCCCCTAGGTGTCTAGTTTTCAAAAATGCACAGGTTTGGTAGGTTTCCCTAGGTGCCGGCTGAGCTAGAGGCCAAAATCTACAGGTAGGCACTTTGCAAAAAACACCTCTGTTTTCTTTAAAAAAATGTGATGTGTCCACGTTGCGTTTTGGGGCATTTCCTGTCGCGGGTGCTAGGCCTACTCACACAAGTGAGGTATCATTTTTATCGGCAGACTTGGGGGAACGCTGGGTTGAAGGAAATTTGTTGCTCCTCTCTGATTCCAGAACTTTCTGTCACCAAAATATGAGGAAAATGGGTTTTTTTAGCCAAATTTTGAGGTTTACAAAGGATTCTGGGTAACAAAACCTGTTCAGAGCCCCACATGTCACCCCATCTTGGATTCCCCTAGGTCTCTAGTTTTCAGAAATGCACACGTTTGGTAGGTTTCCCTAGGTGCCGGATGAGCTAGAGGCCAAAATCTACAGGTTGGCACTTTGCAAAAAACACCTCTGTTTTCTTTCAAAATATGTGATGTGTGCACTTTGCGTTTTGGGGCAGTTCCTGTCGCGGGCGCTAGGCCTACCCACACAAGTGAGGTATCATTTTTATCGGGAGACTTGGGGGAACGCTGGGTGGAAGGAAATTTGTGGCTCCTCTCTGATTCCAGAACTTTCTGTCACCAAAATGTGTGGAAAATGTGTTTTTTTAGCCACATTTTGAGGTTTGCAAAGGAATCTGGGTACTAAAACCTGGTCAGAGCCCCACAAGTCACCCCATCTTGAATTTCCCTAGGTCTCTAGTTTTCAAAAATGCATAGGTTTGATAGGTTTCCCTAGGTGCCAGCTGAGCTAGAGGCCAAAATCTACAGGTAGGCACTTTGCAAAAAACACCTCTGTTTTCTTTAAAAAAAATTGATGTGTGCACGTTGTGTTTTGGGGCAGTTCCTGTTGCGGGCGCTAGGCCTACCCACACAAGTGAGGTATCATTTTTATCGGGAGACTTGGGGGAACGCTGGGTGGAAGGACATTTGTGGCTCCTCTCTGATTCCAGAACTTTCTGTCACCAAAATGTGAGGAAAATGTGTTTTTTTAGCCACATTTAGAGGTTTGCAAAGGATTCTGGGTAAGAGAACCTGGTCACAGCCCCACAAGTCACCCCATCTTGGATTCCCCTAGCTCTCTAGTTTTCAGAAATGCAGAGGTTTGGTAGGTTTCCCTAGGTGCCGGCTGAGCAAGAGGCCAAAATCTACAGGTAGGCAGTTTGCAAAAAACACCTCTGGTTTCTTTGAAAAAATGTGATGTGTCCACGTTGTGTTTTGGGGCATTTCCTGTCGCGGGCGCTAGGCCTACCCACACAAGTGAGGTATCATTTTTATCGGGAGACTTGGGGGAACGCTGGGTGGAAGGAAATTTGTGGCTCCTCTCTGATTCCAGAACTTTCTATCACCAAAATGTGAGGAAAATGTGTTTTTTTAGTCACATTTTGAGGTTTGCAAAGGATTCTGGGTAACAGAACCTGGTCAGAGCCCCACAAGTCACCCCATCTTCGATTCCCCTAGCTCTCTAGTTTTCAAAAATGCACAGGTTTGGTAGGTTTCCCTAGGTGCCGGCTGAGCTAGAGGCCAAAATCTACAGGTAGGCACTTTGCAAAAAACACCTCTGTTTTCTTTAAAAAAATGTGATGTGTGCACGTTGCGTTTTGGGGCATTTCCTGTCGTGGGCGCTAGGCCTACCCACACAAGTGAGGTATCATTTTTATCGGGAGACTTGGGGGAACGCTGGGTGGAAGGAAATTTGTGGCTCCTCTCTGATTCCAGAACTTTCTGTCACCAAAATGTGAGGAAAATGTGTTTTTTTAGCCACATTTTGAGGTTTGCAAAGGATTCTGGGTAACAGAACCTGGTCAGAGCCCCACAAGTCACCCCATCTTGGATTCCCCTAGCTCTCTAGTTTTCAGAAATGCACAGGTTTGGTAGGTTTCCCTAGGTGCCAGCTGAGCTAGAGGCCAAAATCTACAGGTAGGCACTTTGCAAAAAACACCTCTGTTTTCTTTAAAAAAAATGTGATGTGTCCACATTGCGTTTTGGGGCATTTCATGTCGCGTGCGCTAGGCCTACCCACACAAGTGAGGTATCATTTTTATCGGGAGACTTGGGGGAACGATGGGTGGAAGGAAATTTGTGGCTCCTCTCTGATTCCAGAACTTTCTGTCACCAAAATGTGAAGAAAATGTGTTTTTTTTGCCACATTTTGAGGTTTGCAAAGGATTCTGGGCAACAGAACCTGGTCAGAGCCCCACAAGTCCCCCCATCCTGGATTCCCCTAGGTGTCTAGTTTTCAAAAATGCTCAGGTTTGGTAGGTTTCCCTAGGTGCCGGCTGAGCTAGAGGCCAAAATCTACAGGTAGGCACTTTGCAAAAAACACCTCTGTTTTCTTTCAAAAAATGTGATGTGTCCACGTTGCGTTTTGGGGCATTTCCTATCACGGGTGCTAGGCCTACTCACAAAAGTGAGGTATCATTTTTATCGGCAGACTTGGGGGAACGCTGGGTGGAAGGACATTTGTGGCTCCTCTCTGATTCCAGAACTTTCTGTCACCAAAATGTGAGGAAAATTTGTTTTTTTAGCCACATTTTGAGGTTTGCAAAGGATTCTGGGTAACAGAACCTGGTCAGAGCCCCACAAGTCACCCCATCTTGGATTCCCCTAGCTCTCTAGTTTTCAGAAATGCACAGGTTTGGTAGGTTTCCCTAGGTGCCAGCTGAGCTAGAGGCCAAAATCTACAGGTAGGCACTTTGCAAAAAACACCTCTGTTTTCTTTAAAAAAATGTGATGTGTCCACATTGCGTTTTGGGGCATTTCATGTTGCGGGCGCTAGGCCTACCCACACAAGTGAGGTATCATTTTTATCGGGAGACTTGGGGGAACGTTGGGTGGAAGGAAATTTGTGGCTCCTCTCTGATTCCAGAACTTTCTGTCACCAAAATGTGAAGAAAATGTGTTTTTTTAGCCACATTTTGAGGTTTGCAAAGGATTCTGGGTAACAGAACCTGGTCAGAGCCCCACAAGTCACCCCATCCTGGATTCCCCTAGGTCTCTAGTTTTCAAAAATGCTCAGGTTTGGTAGGTTTCCCTAGGTGCCGGCTGAGCTAGAGGCCAAAATCTACAGGTAGGCACTTTGCAAAAAACACCTCTGTTTTCTTTCAAAAAATGTGATGTGTCCACGTTGCGTTTTGGGGCATTTCCTGTTGCGGGTGCTAGGCCTACTCACACAAGTGAGGTATAAGTTTTATCGGCAGACTTGGGGGAACGCTGGGTGGAAGGACATTTGTGGCTCCTCTCTGATTCCAGAACTTTCTGTCACCAAAATGTGAGGAAAATGTGTTTTTTTAGCCACATTTTGAGGTTTGCAAAGGATTCTGGGTAACAGAACCTGGTCAGAGCCCCACAAGTCACCCCATCCTGGATTCCCCTAGCTCTCTAGTTTTCACAAATGCTCAGGTTTGGTAGGTTTCCCTAGGTGCCGGCTGAGCTAGAGGCCAAAATCTACAGGTAGGCACTTTGCAAAAAACACCTCTGTTTTCTTTAAAAAAATGTGATGTGTTCACATTGCGTTTTGGGGCATTTCCTGTCGCGGGTGCTAGGCCTACTCACACAAGTGAGTTATCATTTTTATCGGCAGACTTGGGGGAACGTTGGGTGGAAGGAAATTTGTGGCTCCTCTCTGATTCCAGAACTTTCTGTCACCAAAATGTGAAGAAAATGTGTTTTTTTAGCCACATTTTGAGGTTTGCAAAGGATTCTGGGTAACAGAACCTGGTCAGAGCCCAACAAGTCACCCCATCTTGGATTCCCCTAGGTGTCTAGTTTTAAAAAATGCAGAGGTTTGGTAGGTTTCCCTAGGTGCCGGCTGAGCTAGAGGCCAAAATCTACAGGTAGGCACTTTGCAAAAAACACCTCTGTTTTCTTTCAAAAAATGTGATGTGTCAACGTTGCGTTTTGGGGCATTTCCTGTCGCGGGTGCTAGGCCTACTCACACAAGTGAGGTATCATTTTTATCGGCAGACTTGGGGAAACGCTGGGTGGAAGGACATTTGTGGCTCCTCTCTGATTCCAGAACTTTCTGTCACCAAAATGTGAGGAAAATGTGTTTTTTTAGCCACATTTTGAGGTTTGCAAAGGATTCTGGGTAACAGAACCTGGTCAGATCCCCACAAGTCACCCCATCTTGGATTCCCCTAGCTCTCTAGTTTTCAGAAATGCACAGGTTTGGTAGGTTTCCCTAGGTGCCGGCTGAGCTAGAGGCCAAAATCTACAGGTAGGCACTTTGCAAAAAACACCTCTGTTTTCTTTCAAAAAATGTGATGTGTGCACGTTGCGTTTTGGGGCATTTCCTGTCGTGGGCGCTAGGCCTACCCACACAAGTGAGGTATCATTTTTATCGGGAGACTTGGGGGAACGCTGGCTGGAAGGAAATTTGTGGCTCCTCTCTGATTCCAGAACTTTCTGTCACCAAAATGTGAAGAAAATGTGTTTTTTTAGCCAAATTTTGAGGTTTGCAAAGGATTCTGGGTAACAGAACCTGGTCAGAGCCCCACAAGTCACCCCATCTTGGATTCCCCTACCTCTCGAGTTTTCAGAAATGCACAGGTGTGGTAGGTTTTCCTAGGTGCCAGCTGAGCTAGAGGCCAAAATCTACAAGTAGGCACTTTGCAAAAAACACCTCTGTTTTCTTTCAAAAAAATGTGATGTGTCCACGTTGCGTTTTGGGGCATTTCCTGTCGTGGGCGCTAGGCCTACCCACACAACTGAGGTATAATTTTTATTTGGAGACTTGGGGGAACGCTGGGTGGAAGGAAGTTTGTGGCTCCTCTCTGATTCCAGAACTTTCTGTCACCAAAATGTGTGGAAAATGTGTTTTTTTAGCCACATTTTGAGGTTTGCAAAGGATTCTGGGTAACAGAAACTGGTCAGAGCCCCACAAGTCACCCCATCTTGGATTCCCCTAGGTCTCTAGTTTTCAGAAATGCACAGGTTTGGTAGGTTTCCCTAGGTGCCGACTGAGCTAGAGGCCAAAATCTACAGGTAGGCACTTTGCAAAAAACACCTCTGTTTTCTTTCAAAAAATGTGATGTGTGCACGTTGCGTTTTGGGGCATTTCCTGTCGTGGGCGCTAGGCCTACCCACACAAGTGAGGTATCATTTTTATCGGGAGACTTGGGGGAACGCTGGGTGGAAGGAAATTTGTGGCTCCTCTCTGATTCCAGAACTTTCTGTCACCAAAATGTGAGGAAAATGTGTTTTTTTAGCCACATTTTGAGGTTTGCAAAGGATTCTGGGTAACAGAACCTGGTCAGAGCCCCACAAGTCACCCCATCTTGGATTCCCCTAGCTCTCTAGTTTTCAGAAATGCACAGGTTTGGGAGGTTTACCTAGGTGCCAGCTGAGCTAGAGGCCAAAATCTACAGGTAGGCACTTTGCAAAAAACACCTCTGTTTTCTTTCAAAAAATGTGATGTGTCCACGTTGCGTTTTGGGGCATTTCCTGTCGCGGGTGCTAGGCCTACTCACACAAATGAGGTATCATTTTTATCGGCAGACTTGGGGGAACGCTGGGTGGAAGGACATTTGTGGCTCCTCTCTGATTCCAGAACTTTCTGTCACCAAAATGTGAGGAAAATGTGTTTTTTTAGCCACATTTTGAGGTTTGCAAAGGATTCTGGGTAACAGAACCTTGTCAGAGCCCCACAAGTCACCCCATCTTGGATTCCCCTAGCTCTCTAGTTTTCAGAAATGCACAGGTTTGGTAGGTTTCCCTAGGTGCCGGCTGAGCTAGAGGCCAAAATCTACAGGTAGGCACTTTACAAAAAACACCTCTGTTTTCTTTCAAAAAATGTGATGTGTGCACATTGAGTTTTGGGGCATTTCCTGTCGTGGGCGCTAGGCCTACCCACACAAGTGAGGTATCATTTTTATCGGGAGACTTGGGGGAACGCTGGGTGGAAGGAAATTTGTGGCTCCTCTCTGATTCCAGAACTTTCTGTCACCAAAATGTGAGGAAAATGTGTTTTTTTAGCCACATTTTGAGGTTTGCAAAGGATTCTGGGTAACAGAACCTGGTCAGAGCCCCACAAGTCACCCCATCTTGGATTCCCCTAGCTCTCTAGTTTTCAGAAATGCACAGGTTTGGTAGGTTTCCCTAGGTGCCAGCTGAGCTAGAGGCCAAAATCTACAGGTAGGCACTTTGCAAAAAACACCTCTGTTTTCTTTAAAAAAAATGTGATGTGTCCACATTGCGTTTTGGGGCATTTCATGTCGCGGGCGCTAGGCCTACCCACACAAGTGAGGTATCATTTTTATCGGGAGACTTGGGGGAACGCTGGGTGGAAGGAAATTTGTGGCTCCTCTCTGATTCCAGAACTTTCTGTCACCAAAATGTGAGGAAAATGTGTTTTTTTAGCCACATTTTGAGGTTTGCAAAGGATTCTGGGTAACAGAACCTGGTCAGAGCCCCACAAGTCACCCCATCTTGGATTCCCCTAGCTCTCTAGTTTTCAGAAATGCACAGGTTTGGTAGGTTTCCCTAGGTGCCAGCTGAGCTAGAGGCCAAAATCTACAGGTAGGCACTTTGCAAAAAACACCTCTGTTTTCTTTAAAAAAAATGTGATGTGTCCACATTGCGTTTTGGGGCATTTCATGTCGCGGGCGCTAGGCCTACCCACACAAGTGAGGTATCATTTTTATCGGGAGACTTGGGGGAACGCTGGGTGGAAGGACATTTGTGGCTCCTCTCTGATTCCAGAACTTTCTGTCACCAAAATGTGAGGAAAATGTGTTTTTTTAGCCACATTTTGAGGTTTGCAAAGGATTCTGGGTAACAGAACCTGGTCAGAGCCCCACAAGTCACCCCATCTTGGATTCCCCTAGCTCTCTAGTTTTCAGAAATGCACAGGTTTGGGAGGTTTACCTAGGTGCCAGCTGAGCTAGAGGCCAAAATCTACAGGTAGGCACTTTGCAAAAAACACCTCTGTTTTCTTTCAAAAAATGTGATGTGTCCACGTTGCGTTTTGGGGCATTTCCTGTCGCGGGTGCTAGGCCTACTCACACAAATGAGGTATCATTTTTATCGGCAGACTTGGGGGAACGCTGGGTGGAAGGACATTTGTGGCTCCTCTCTGATTCCAGAACTTTCTGTCACCAAAATGTGAGGAAAATTTGTTTTTTTAGCCACATTTTGAGGTTTGCAAAGGATTCTGGGTAACAGAACCTTGTCAGAGCCCCACAAGTCACCCCATCTTGGATTCCCCTAGCTCTCTAGTTTTCAGAAATGCACAGGTTTGGTAGGTTTCCCTAGGTGCCGGCTGAGCTAGAGGCCAAAATCTACAGGTAGGCACTTTACAAAAAACACCTCTGTTTTCTTTCAAAAAATGTGATGTGTGCACATTGAGTTTTGGGGCATTTCCTGTCGTGGGCGCTAGGCCTACCCACACAAGTGAGGTATCATTTTTATCGGGAGACTTGGGGGAACGCTGGGTGGAAGGAAATTTGTGGCTCCTCTCTGATTCCAGAACTTTCTGTCACCAAAATGTGAGGAAAATGTGTTTTTTTAGCCACATTTTGAGGTTTGCAAAGGATTCTGGGTAACAGAACCTGGTCAGAGCCCCACAAGTCACCCCATCTTGGATTCCCCTAGCTCTCTAGTTTTCAGAAATGCACAGGTTTGGTAGGTTTCCCTAGGTGCCAGCTGAGCTAGAGGCCAAAATCTACAGGTAGGCACTTTGCAAAAAACACCTCTGTTTTCTTTAAAAAAAATGTGATGTGTCCACATTGCGTTTTGGGGCATTTCATGTCGCGGGCGCTAGGCCTACCCACACAAGTGAGGTATCATTTTTATCGGGAGACTTGGGGGAACGCTGGGTGGAAGGACATTTGTGGCTCCTCTCTGATTCCAGAACTTTCTGTCACCAAAATGTGAGGAAAATGTGTTTTTTTAGCCACATTTAGAGGTTTGCAAAGGATTCTGGGTAAGAGAACCTGGTCACAGCCCCACAAGTCACCCCATCTTGGATTCCCCTAGCTCTCTAGTTTTCAGAAATGCAGAGGTTTGGTAGGTTTCCCTAGGTGCCGGCTGAGCAAGAGGCCAAAATCTACAGGTAGGCAGTTTGCAAAAAACACCTCTGGTTTCTTTGAAAAAATGTGATGTGTCCACGTTGTGTTTTGGGGCATTTCCTGTCGCGGGCGCTAGGCCTACCCACACAAGTGAGGTATCATTTTTATCGGGAGACTTGGGGGAACGCTGGGTGGAAGGAAATTTGTGGCTCCTCTCTGATTCCAGAACTTTCTATCACCAAAATGTGAGGAAAATGTGTTTTTTTAGTTACATTTTGAGGTTTGCAAAGGATTCTGGGTAACAGAACCTGGTCAGAGCCCCACAAGTCACCCCATCTTCGATTCCCCTAGCTCTCTAGTTTTCAAAAATGCACAGGTTTGGTAGGTTTCCCTAGGTGCCGGCTGAGCTAGAGGCCAAAATCTACAGGTAGGCACTTTGCAAAAAACACCTCTGTTTTCTTTAAAAAAAATGTGATGTGTCCACATTGCGTTTTGGGGCATTTCATGTCGCGGGCGCTAGGCCTACCCACACAAGTGAGGTATCATTTTTATCGGGAGACTTGGGGGAACGATGGGTGGAAGGAAATTTGTGGCTCCTCTCTGATTCCAGAACTTTCTGTCACCAAAATGTGAAGAAAATGTGTTTTTTTTGCCACATTTTGAGGTTTGCAAAGGATTCTGGGCAACAGAACCTGGTCAGAGCCCCACAAGTCACCCCATCCTGGATTCCCCTAGGTGTCTAGTTTTCAAAAATGCTCAGGTTTGGTAGGTTTCCCTAGGTGCCGGCTGAGCTAGAGGCCAAAATCTACAGGTAGGCACTTTGCAAAAAACACCTCTGTTTTCTTTCAAAAAATGTGATGTGTCCACGTTGCGTTTTGGGGCATTTCCTATCACGGGTGCTAGGCCTACTCACAAAAGTGAGGTATCATTTTTATCGGCAGACTTGGGGGAACGCTGGGTGGAAGGACATTTGTGGCTCCTCTCTGATTCCAGAACTTTCTGTCACCAAAATGTGAGGAAAATTTGTTTTTTTAGCCAAATTTTGAGGTTTGCAAAGGATTCTGGGTAACAGAACCTGGTCAGAGCCCCACAAGTCACCCCATCTTGGATTCCCCTAGCTCTCTAGTTTTCAGAAATGCACAGGTTTGGTAGGTTTCCCTAGGTGCCAGCTGAGCTAGAGGCCAAAATCTACAGGTAGGCACTTTGCAAAAAACACCTCTGTTTTCTTTCAAAAAATGTGATGTGTGCACATTGAGTTTTGGGGCATTTCCTGTCGCGGGTGCTAGGCCTACTCACACAAATGAGGTATCATTTTTATCGGGAGACTTGGGGGAACGCTGGGTGGAAGGAAATCTGTTGCTCCTCTCTGATTCCAGAACTTTCTGTCACCAAAATGTGAGGAAAATGTGTTTTTTTAGCCAAATTTTGAGGTTTGCAAAGGATTCTGGGTAACAAAACCTGGTCAGAGCCCCACATGTCACCCCGTCTTGGATTCCCCTAGGTCTCTAGTTTTCAAAAATGCACAGGTCTGGTAGGTTTCCCTAGGTGCCGGCTGAGCTAGAGGCCAAAATCTACAGGTAGGCACTTTGCAAAAAACACCTCTGTTTTCTTTAAAAAAAATGTGATGTGTCCACGTTGCGTTTTGGGGCATTTCCTGTTGCGGGCGCTAGGCCTACCCACACAAGTGAGGTATCATTTTTATCGGGAGACTTGGGGGAACGCTGGGTGGAAGGAAATTTGTTGCTCCTCTCTGATTCCAGAACTTTCTGTCACCAAAATGTGAGGAAAATGGGGTTTTTTAGCCAAATTTTGAGGTTTGCTAAGGATTCTGGGTAACAAAACCTGGTCAGAGCCCCACAAGTCACCCCTTCTTGGATTCCCCATAGGTCTCTAGTTTTCAAAAATGCATAGGTTTGGTAGGTTTCCCTAGGTGCCGGCTCAGCTAGAGGCCAAAATCTACAGGTAGGCACTTTGCAAAAAACACCTCTGTTTTCTTTCAAAAAATGTGATGTGTCCACGTTGCGTTTTGGGGCATTTCCTGTCGCGGGTGCTAGGCCTACTCACACAAGTGAGGTATCATTTTTATCGGCAGACTTGGGGGAACGCTGGGTGGAAGGAAATTTGTGGCTCCTCTCTGATTCCAGAACTTTCTGTCACCAAAATGTGTGGAAAATTTGTTTTTTTAGCCACATTTTGAGGTTTGCAAAGGATTCTGGGTAACAGAACCTGGTCAGAGCCCCACAAGTCACCCCATCTTGGATTCCCCTATCTCTCTAGTTTTCAAAAATACACAGGTTTGGTAGGTTTCCCTAGGTGCCAGCTGAGCTAGAGGCCAAAATCTTCAGGTAGGCACTTTGCAAAAAACGCCTCTGTTTTCTTTAAAAAAATGTGATGTGTCCACGTTGCGTTTTGGGGCATTTCCTGTCGCGGGCGCTAGGCCTACCCACACAAGTGAGGTATAATTTTCATCGTGAGATTTGGGGGAACGCTGGGTGGAAGGAAATTTGTTGCTCCTCTCTGATTCCAGAACTTTCTGTCACCAAAATGTGAGGAAAATGTGTTTTTTTAGCCAAATTTTGAGGTTTGCAAAGGATTCTGGGTAACAAAACCTGGTCAGAGCCCCACAGGTCACCCCTTCTTGGATTCCCAATAGGTCTCTAGTTTTCAAAAATGCATAGGTTTGGTAGGTTTCCCTAGGTGCCGGCTGAGCTAGAGGCCAAAATCTACAGGTAGGCACTTTGCAAAAAACACCTCTGTTTTCTTTCAAAAAATGTGATGTGTCAACGTTGCGTTTTGGGGCATTTCCTGTCGCGGGTGCTAGGCCTACTCACACAAGTGAGGTATCATTTTTATCGGCAGACTTGGGGAAACGCTGGGTGGAAGGACATTTGTGGCTCCTCTCTGATTCCAGAACTTTCTGTCACCAAAATGTGAGGAAAATGTGTTTTTTTAGCCACATTTTGAGGTTTGCAAAGGATTCTGGGTAACAGAACCTGGTCAGATCCCCACAAGTCACCCCATCTTGGATTCCCCTAGCTCTCTAGTTTTCAGAAATGCACAGGTTTGGTAGGTTTCCCTAGGTGCCGGCTGAGCTAGAGGCCAAAATCTACAGGTAGGCACTTTGCAAAAAACACCTCTGTTTTCTTTTAAAAAATGTGATGTGTGCACGTTGCGTTTTGGGGCATTTCCTGTCGTGGGCGCTAGGCCTACCCACACAAGTGAGGTATCATTTTTATCGGGAGACTTGGGGGAACGCTGGGTGGAAGGAAATTTGTGGCTCCTCTCTGATTCCAGAACTTTCTGTCACCAAAATGTGAAGAAAATGTGTTTTTTTAGCCAAATTTTGAGGTTTGCAAAGGATTCTGGGTAACAGAACCTGGTCAGAGCCCCACAAGTCACCCCATCTTGGATTCCCCTAGGTCTCTAGTTTTCAAAAATGCTCAGGTTTGGTAGGTTTCCCTAGGTGCCGGCTGAGCTAGAGGCCAAAATCTACAGGTAGGCACTTTGCAAAAAACACCTCTGTTTTCTTTAAAAAAATGTGATGTGTCCACGTTGCGTTTTGGGGCATTTCCTGTTGCGGGTGCTAGGCCTACTCACACAAGTGAGGTATAATTTTTATCGGCAGACTTGGGGGAACGCTGGGTGGAAGGACATTTGTGGCTCCTCTCTGATTCCAGAACTTTCTGTCACCAAAATGTGAGGAAAATGTGTTTTTTTAGCCACATTTTGAGGTTTGCAAAGGATTCTGGGTAACAGAACCTGGTCAGAGCCCCACAAGTCACCCCATCCTGGATTCCCCTAGCTCTCTAGTTTTCACAAATGCTCAGGTTTGGTAGGTTTCCCTAGGTGCCGGCTGAGCTAGAGGCCAAAATCTACAGGTAGGCACTTTGCAAAAAACACCTCTGTTTTCTTTAAAAAAATGTGATGTGTTCACATTGCGTTTTGGGGCATTTCCTGTCGCGGGTGCTAGGCCTACTCACACAAGTGAGTTATCATTTTTATCGGCAGACTTGGGGGAACGTTGGGTGGAAGGAAATTTGTGGCTCCTCTCTGATTCCAGAACTTTCTGTCACCAAAATGTGAAGAAAATGTGTTTTTTTAGCCACATTTTGAGGTTTGCAAAGGATTCTGGGTAACAGAACCTGGTCAGAGCCCCACAAGTCACCCCATCTTGGATTCCCCTAGGTGTCTAGTTTTCAAAAATGCAGAGGTTTGGTAGGTTTCCCTAGGTGCCGGCTGAGCTAGAGGCCAAAATCTACAGGTAGGCACTTTGCAAAAAACACCTCTGTTTTCTTTCAAAAAATGTGATGTGTCAACGTTGCGTTTTGGGGCATTTCCTGTCGCGGGTGCTAGGCCTACTCACACAAGTGAGGTATCATTTTTATCGGCAGACTTGGGGAAACGCTGGGTGGAAGGACATTTGTGGCTCCTCTCTGATTCCAGAACTTTCTGTCACCAAAATGTGAGGAAAATGTGTTTTTTTAGCCACATTTTGAGGTTTGCAAAGGATTCTGGGTAACAGAACCTGGTCAGATCCCCACAAGTCACCCCATCTTGGATTCCCCTAGCTCTCTAGTTTTCAGAAATGCACAGGTTTGGTAGGTTTCCCTAGGTGCCGGCTGAGCTAGAGGCCAAAATCTACAGGTAGGCACTTTGCAAAAAACACCTCTGTTTTCTTTCAAAAAATGTGATGTGTGCACGTTGCGTTTTGGGGCATTTCCTGTCGTGGGCGCTAGGCCTACCCACACAAGTGAGGTATCATTTTTATCGGGAGACTTGGGGGAACGCTGGGTGGAAGGAAATTTGTGGCTCCTCTCTGATTCCAGAACTTTCTGTCACCAAAATGTGAAGAAAATGTGTTTTTTTAGCCAAATTTTGAGGTTTGCAAAGGATTCTGGGTAACAGAACCTGGTCAGATCCCCACAAGTCACCCCATCTTGGATTCCCCTAGCTCTCTAGTTTTCAGAAATGCACAGGTTTGGTAGGTTTCCCTAGGTGCCAGCTGAGCTAGAGGCCAAAATCTACAGGTAGGCACTTTGCAAAAAACACCTCTGTTTTCTTTCAAAAAATGTGATGTGTGCACATTGAGTTTTGGGGCATTTCCTGTCGCGGGTGCTAGGCCTACTCACACAAATGAGGTATCATTTTTATCGGGAGACTTGGGGGAACGCTGGGTGGAAGGAAATCTGTTGCTCCTCTCTGATTCCAGAACTTTCTGTCACCAAAATGTGAGGAAAATGTGTTTTTTTAGCCAAATTTTGAGGTTTGCAAAGGATTCTGGGTAACAAAACCTGGTCAGAGCCCCACATGTCACCCCGTCTTGGATTCCCCTAGGTCTCTAGTTTTCAAAAATGCACAGGTCTGGTAGGTTTCCCTAGGTGCCGGCTGAGCTAGAGGCCAAAATCTACAGGTAGGCACTTTGCAAAAAACACCTCTGTTTTCTTTAAAAAAAATGTGATGTGTCCACGTTGCGTTTTGGGGCATTTCCTGTTGCGGGCGCTAGGCCTACCCACACAAGTGAGGTATCATTTTTATCGGGAGACTTGGGGGAACGCTGGGTGGAAGGAAATTTGTTGCTCCTCTCTGATTCCAGAACTTTCTGTCACCAAAATGTGAGGAAAATGGGGTTTTTTAGCCAAATTTTGAGGTTTGCTAAGGATTCTGGGTAACAAAACCTGGTCAGAGCCCCACAAGTCACCCCTTCTTGGATTCCCCATAGGTCTCTAGTTTTCAAAAATGCATAGGTTTGGTAGGTTTCCCTAGGTGCCGGCTCAGCTAGAGGCCAAAATCTACAGGTAGGCACTTTGCAAAAAACACCTCTGTTTTCTTTCAAAAAATGTGATGTGTCCACGTTGCGTTTTGGGGCATTTCCTGTCGCGGGTGCTAGGCCTACTCACACAAGTGAGGTATCATTTTTATCGGCAGACTTGGGGGAACGCTGGGTGGAAGGAAATTTGTGGCTCCTCTCTGATTCCAGAACTTTCTGTCACCAAAATGTGTGGAAAATTTGTTTTTTTAGCCACATTTTGAGGTTTGCAAAGGATTCTGGGTAACAGAACCTGGTCAGAGCCCCACAAGTCACCCCATCTTGGATTCCCCTATCTCTCTAGTTTTCAAAAATACACAGGTTTGGTAGGTTTCCCTAGGTGCCAGCTGAGCTAGAGGCCAAAATCTTCAGGTAGGCACTTTGCAAAAAACGCCTCTGTTTTCTTTAAAAAAATGTGATGTGTCCACGTTGCGTTTTGGGGCATTTCCTGTCGCGGGCGCTAGGCCTACCCACACAAGTGAGGTATAATTTTCATCGTGAGATTTGGGGGAACGCTGGGTGGAAGGAAATTTGTTGCTCCTCTCTGATTCCAGAACTTTCTGTCACCAAAATGTGAGGAAAATGTGTTTTTTTAGCCAAATTTTGAGGTTTGCAAAGGATTCTGGGTAACAAAACCTGGTCAGAGCCCCACAGGTCACCCCTTCTTGGATTCCCAATAGGTCTCTAGTTTTCAAAAATGCATAGGTTTGGTAGGTTTCCCTAGGTGCCGGCTGAGCTAGAGGCCAAAATCTACAGGTAGGCACTTTGCAAAAAACACCTCTGTTTTCTTTCAAAAAATGTGATGTGTCAACGTTGCGTTTTGGGGCATTTCCTGTCGCGGGTGCTAGGCCTACTCACACAAGTGAGGTATCATTTTTATCGGCAGACTTGGGGAAACGCTGGGTGGAAGGACATTTGTGGCTCCTCTCTGATTCCAGAACTTTCTGTCACCAAAATGTGAGGAAAATGTGTTTTTTTAGCCACATTTTGAGGTTTGCAAAGGATTCTGGGTAACAGAACCTGGTCAGATCCCCACAAGTCACCCCATCTTGGATTCCCCTAGCTCTCTAGTTTTCAGAAATGCACAGGTTTGGTAGGTTTCCCTAGGTGCCGGCTGAGCTAGAGGCCAAAATCTACAGGTAGGCACTTTGCAAAAAACACCTCTGTTTTCTTTTAAAAAATGTGATGTGTGCACGTTGCGTTTTGGGGCATTTCCTGTCGTGGGCGCTAGGCCTACCCACACAAGTGAGGTATCATTTTTATCGGGAGACTTGGGGGAACGCTGGGTGGAAGGAAATTTGTGGCTCCTCTCTGATTCCAGAACTTTCTGTCACCAAAATGTGAAGAAAATGTGTTTTTTTAGCCAAATTTTGAGGTTTGCAAAGGATTCTGGGTAACAGAACCTGGTCAGAGCCCCACAAGTCACCCCATCTTGGATTCCCCTAGGTCTCTAGTTTTCAAAAATGCTCAGGTTTGGTAGGTTTCCCTAGGTGCCGGCTGAGCTAGAGGCCAAAATCTACAGGTAGGCACTTTGCAAAAAACACCTCTGTTTTCTTTAAAAAAATGTGATGTGTCCACGTTGCGTTTTGGGGCATTTCCTGTTGCGGGTGCTAGGCCTACTCACACAAGTGAGGTATAATTTTTATCGGCAGACTTGGGGGAACGCTGGGTGGAAGGACATTTGTGGCTCCTCTCTGATTCCAGAACTTTCTGTCACCAAAATGTGAGGAAAATGTGTTTTTTTAGCCACATTTTGAGGTTTGCAAAGGATTCTGGGTAACAGAACCTGGTCAGAGCCCCACAAGTCACCCCATCCTGGATTCCCCTAGCTCTCTAGTTTTCACAAATGCTCAGGTTTGGTAGGTTTCCCTAGGTGCCGGCTGAGCTAGAGGCCAAAATCTACAGGTAGGCACTTTGCAAAAAACACCTCTGTTTTCTTTAAAAAAATGTGATGTGTTCACATTGCGTTTTGGGGCATTTCCTGTCGCGGGTGCTAGGCCTACTCACACAAGTGAGTTATCATTTTTATCGGCAGACTTGGGGGAACGTTGGGTGGAAGGAAATTTGTGGCTCCTCTCTGATTCCAGAACTTTCTGTCACCAAAATGTGAAGAAAATGTGTTTTTTTAGCCACATTTTGAGGTTTGCAAAGGATTCTGGGTAACAGAACCTGGTCAGAGCCCCACAAGTCACCCCATCTTGGATTCCCCTAGGTGTCTAGTTTTCAAAAATGCAGAGGTTTGGTAGGTTTCCCTAGGTGCCGGCTGAGCTAGAGGCCAAAATCTACAGGTAGGCACTTTGCAAAAAACACCTCTGTTTTCTTTCAAAAAATGTGATGTGTCAACGTTGCGTTTTGGGGCATTTCCTGTCGCGGGTGCTAGGCCTACTCACACAAGTGAGGTATCATTTTTATCGGCAGACTTGGGGAAACGCTGGGTGGAAGGACATTTGTGGCTCCTCTCTGATTCCAGAACTTTCTGTCACCAAAATGTGAGGAAAATGTGTTTTTTTAGCCACATTTTGAGGTTTGCAAAGGATTCTGGGTAACAGAACCTGGTCAGATCCCCACAAGTCACCCCATCTTGGATTCCCCTAGCTCTCTAGTTTTCAGAAATGCACAGGTTTGGTAGGTTTCCCTAGGTGCCGGCTGAGCTAGAGGCCAAAATCTACAGGTAGGCACTTTGCAAAAAACACCTCTGTTTTCTTTCAAAAAATGTGATGTGTGCACGTTGCGTTTTGGGGCATTTCCTGTCGTGGGCGCTAGGCCTACCCACACAAGTGAGGTATCATTTTTATCGGGAGACTTGGGGGAACGCTGGGTGGAAGGAAATTTGTGGCTCCTCTCTGATTCCAGAACTTTCTGTCACCAAAATGTGAAGAAAATGTGTTTTTTTAGCCAAATTTTGAGGTTTGCAAAGGATTCTGGGTAACAGAACCTGGTCAGAGCCCCACAAGTCACCCCATCTTGGATTCCCCTACCTCTCGAGTTTTCAGAAATGCACAGGTGTGGTAGGTTTTCCTAGGTGCCAGCTGAGCTAGAGGCCAAAATCTACAAGTAGGCACTTTGCAAAAAACACCTCTGTTTTCTTTAAAAAAAATGTGATGTGTCCACGTTGCGTTTTGGGGCATTTCCTGTCGTGGGCGCTAGGCCTACCCACACAACTGAGGTATAATTTTTATTTGGAGACTTGGGGGAACGCTGGGTGGAAGGAAGTTTGTGGCTCCTCTCTGATTCCAGAACTTTCTGTCACCAAAATGTGTGGAAAATGTTTTTTTTTAGCCACATTTTGAGGTTTGCAAAGGATTCTGGGTAACAGAAACTGGTCAGAGCCCCACAAGTCACCCCATCTTGGATTCCCCTAGGTCTCTAGTTTTCAGAAATGCACAGGTTTGGTAGGTTTCCCTAGGTGCCGACTGAGCTAGAGGCCAAAATCTACAGGTAGGCACTTTGCAAAAAACACCTCTGTTTTCTTTCAAAAAATGTGATGTGTGCACGTTGCGTTTTGGGGCATTTCCTGTCGTGGGCGCTAGGCCTACCCACACAAGTGAGGTATCATTTTTATCGGGAGACTTGGGGGAACGCTGGGTGGAAGGAAATTTGTGGCTCCTCTCTGATTCCAGAACTTTCTGTCACCAAAATGTGAGGAAAATGTGTTTTTTTAGCCACAGTTTGAGGTTTGCAAAGGATTCTGGGTAACAGAACCTGGTCAGAGCCCCACAAGTCACCCCATCTTGGATTCCCCTAGCTCTCTAGTTTTCAGAAATGCACAGGTTTGGTAGGTTTACCTAGGTGCCAGCTGAGCTAGAGGCCAAAATCTACAGGTAGGCACTTTGCAAAAAACACCTCTGTTTTCTTTCAAAAAATGTGATGTGTCCACGTTGCGTTTTGGGGCATTTCCTGTCGCGGGTGCTAGGCCTACTCACACAAATGAGGTATCATTTTTATCGGCAGACTTGGGGGAACGCTGGGTGGAAGGACATTTGTGGCTCCTCTCTGATTCCAGAACTTTCTGTCACCAAAATGTGAGGAAAATGTGTTTTTTTAGCCACATTTTGAGGTTTGCAATGGATTCTGGGTAACAGAACCTTGTCAGAGCCCCACAAGTCACCCCATCTTGGATTCCCCTAGCTCTCTAGTTTTCAGAAATGCACAGGTTTGGTAGGTTTCCCTAGGTGCCGGCTGAGCTAGAGGCCAAAATCTACAGGTAGGCACTTTACAAAAAACACCTCTGTTTTCTTTCAAAAAATGTGATGTGTGCACATTGAGTTTTGGGGCATTTCCTGTCGTGGGCGCTAGGCCTACCCACACAAGTGAGGTATCATTTTTATCGGGAGACTTGGGGGAACGCTGGGTGGAAGGAAATCTGTTGCTCCTCTCTGATTCCAGAACTTTCTGTCACCAAAATGTGAGGAAAATGTGTTTTTTTAGCCAAATTTTGAGGTTTGCAAAGGATTCTGGGTAACAAAACCTGGTCAGAGCCCCACATGTCACCCCGTCTTGGATTCCCCTAGGTCTCTAGTTTTCAAAAATGCACAGGTCTGGTAGGTTTCCCTAGGTGCCGGCTGAGCTAGAGGCCAAAATCTACAGGTAGGCACTTTGCAAAAAACACCTCTGTTTTCTTTAAAAAAAATGTGATGTGTCCACGTTGCGTTTTGGGGCATTTCCTGTTGCGGGCGCTAGGCCTACCCACACAAGTGAGGTATCATTTTTATCGGGAGACTTGGGGGAACGCTGGGTGGAAGGAAATTTGTTGCTCCTCTCTGATTCCAGAACTTTCTGTCACCAAAATGTGAGGAAAATGGGGTTTTTTAGCCAAATTTTGAGGTTTGCTAAGGATTCTGGGTAACAAAACCTGGTCAGAGCCCCACAGGTCACCCCTTCTTGGATTCCCCATAGGTCTCTAGTTTTCAAAAATGCATAGGTTTGGTAGGTTTCCCTAGGTGCCGGCTGAGCTAGAGGCCAAAATCTACAGGTAGGCACTTTGCAAAAAACACCTCTGTTTTCTTTCAAAAAATGTGATGTGTCCACGTTGCGTTTTGGGGCATTTCCTGTCGTGGGTGCTAGGCCTACTCACACAAGTGAGGTATCATTTTTATCGGCAGACTTGGGGGAACGCTGGGTGGAAGGAAATTTGTGGCTCCTCTCTGATTCCAGAACTTTCTGTCACCAAAATGTGTGGAAAATTTGTTTTTTTAGCCACATTTTGAGGTTTGCAAAGGATTCTGGGTAACAGAACCTGGTCAGAGCCCCACAAGTCACCCCATCTTGGATTCCCCTATCTCTCTAGTTTTCAAAAATACACAGGTTTGGTAGGTTTCCCTAGGTGCCAGCTGAGCTAGAGGCCAAAATCTTCAGGTAGGCACTTTGCAAAAAACGCCTCTGTTTTCTTTAAAAAAATGTGATGTGTCCACGTTGCGTTTTGGGGCATTTCCTGTCGCGGGCGCTAGGCCTACCCACACAAGTGAGGTATAATTTTCATCGTGAGATTTGGGGGAACGCTGGGTGGAAGGAAATTTGTTGCTCCTCTCTGATTCCAGAACTTTCTGTCACCAAAATGTGAGGAAAATGTGTTTTTTTAGCCAAATTTTGAGGTTTGCAAAGGATTCTGGGTAACAGAACCTGGTCAGAGCCCCACAAGTCACCCCATCTTGGATTCCCCTAGCTCTCTAGTTTTCAGAAATGCACAGGTTTGGTAGGTTTCCCTAGGTGCCAGCTGAGCTAGAGGCCAAAATCTACAGGTAGGCACTTTGCAAAAAACACCTCTGTTTTCTTTAAAAAAAATGTGATGTGTCCACATTGCGTTTTGGGGCATTTCATGTCGCGGGCGCTAGGCCTACCCACACAAGTGAGGTATCATTTTTATCGGGAGACTTGGGGGAACGCTGGGTGGAAGGACATTTGTGGCTCCTCTCTGATTCCAGAACTTTCTGTCACCAAAATGTGAGGAAAATGTGTTTTTTTAGCCAAATTTTGAGGTTTGCAAAGGATTCTGGGTAACAAAACCTGGTCAGAGCCCCACATGTCACCCCGTCTTGGATTCCCCTAGGTCTCTAGTTTTCAAAAATGCACAGGTCTGGTAGGTTTCCCTAGGTGCCGGCTGAGCTAGAGGCCAAAATCTACAGGTAGGCACTTTGCAAAAAACACCTCTGTTTTCTTTAAAAAAAATGTGATGTGTCCACGTTGCGTTTTGGGGCATTTCCTGTTGCGGGCGCTAGGCCTACCCACACAAGTGAGGTATCATTTTTATCGGGAGACTTGGGGGAACGCTGGGTGGAAGGAAATTTGTTGCTCCTCTCTGATTCCAGAACTTTCTGTCACCAAAATGTGAGGAAAATGGGGTTTTTTAGCCAAATTTTGAGGTTTGCTAAGGATTCTGGGTAACAAAACCTGGTCAGAGCCCCACAGGTCACCCCTTCTTGGATTCCCCATAGGTCTCTAGTTTTCAAAAATGCATAGGTTTGGTAGGTTTCCCTAGGTGCCGGCTGAGCTAGAGGCCAAAATCTACAGGTAGGCACTTTGCAAAAAACACCTCTGTTTTCTTTCAAAAAATGTGATGTGTCCACGTTGCGTTTTGGGGCATTTCCTGTCGCGGGTGCTAGGCCTACTCACACAAGTGAGGTATCATTTTTATCGGCAGACTTGGGGGAACGCTGGGTGGAAGGAAATTTGTGGCTCCTCTCTGATTCCAGAACTTTCTGTCACCAAAATGTGTGGAAAATTTGTTTTTTTAGCCACATTTTGAGGTTTGCAAAGGATTCTGGGTAACAGAACCTGGTCAGAGCCCCACAAGTCACCCCATCTTGGATTCCCCTATCTCTCTAGTTTTCAAAAATACACAGGTTTGGTAGGTTTCCCTAGGTGCCAGCTGAGCTAGAGGCCAAAATCTTCAGGTAGGCACTTTGCAAAAAACGCCTCTGTTTTCTTTAAAAAAATGTGATGTGTCCACGTTGCGTTTTGGGGCATTTCCTGTCGCGGGCGCTAGGCCTACCCACACAAGTGAGGTATAATTTTCATCGTGAGATTTGGGGGAACGCTGGGTGGAAGGAAATTTGTTGCTCCTCTCTGATTCCAGAACTTTCTGTCACCAAAATGTGAGGAAAATGTGTTTTTTTTGCCAAATTTTGAGGTTTGCAAAGGATTCTGGGTAACAAAACCTGGTCAGAGCCCCACAGGTCACCCCTTCTTGGATTCCCCTAGCTCTCTAGTTTTCAGAAATGCACAGGTTTGGTAGGTTTCCCTAGGTGCCAGCTGAGCTAGAGGCCAAAATCTACAGGTAGGCACTTTGCAAAAAACACCTGTTTTCTTTAAAAAAATGTGATGTGTCCACATTGCGTTTTGGGGCATTTCATGTCGCGGGCGCTAGGCCTACCCATACAATTGAGGTATCATTTTTATCGGGAGACTTGGGGGGACGTTGGGTGGAAGGAAGTTTGTGGCTCCTCTCTGATTCCAGAACTTTCTGT